>NW_027492646.1:0-388373 GCF_021521415.1 Bidens hawaiensis
GTTTTTGAGAAAGATGTCGTCAATTAACATCTCAGAGTTAGTTAAGATGGAAGTAGAAGCAGGGTCAGCTACTAAGGCCCCAAAGTTGCTTAAAGGAACCGACTTCGTTGCTTGGAAGGATCGGTTCGAACAATATGTCAAGTACCAGGATGCGAAAATGTGGGTATGCATCCAGGATGGTTATATTCCACCAACTATGGAGTACGAAGGTCGTGATCAGATCAAAAAGTACAGCAAAATGTAAGAAGAGAGAAAAGATATATGAGGCCGAGAGCAAGGCTCATGCTGCTATCACTATGGCTCTTCCACAAGAGATCCTTCATACTTTTAGAAAGTACAAGACAGCAAGAGAGCTTTGGGAAGCTCTTGAGAACAGGTTTGAAGGAAATGTGGGAATCCGTGCTTCGAAGATCAAATTGCTCAAAACTCAATTCTCGGTCTTCAAGTATCTGAAAAACGAATCACTTGATGATATCATCACCAGATATTATCATCTGATGACTGAACTCAGCAACTATTCAATTGCATACAAAGAAGATGAGATTGTTGAGAAGCTTCTTGATGCTCTCCCACCAAAATGGGAGATGTATACTGTGTTGATGAGAGAAGATAAAGACTTTGCTGACTATGACCTTGAGACAGTAGTTAACAAGCTCCGAACCTTTGAGCTTAACATGGTTAGAAAGGAGACACCTACGGATCAGGTTCAAGATCCAGGTATGTATGGTGCTAAAGTCAACTCTAGTTCAGGTTCGAAGACTGAATCAGCTGCCTACTACTCGAAGGGAGAGTCGAGCGCCAACTCATCACATGAGGGGCATGTGTCAGTCAACACGGATGGTGATGTTTGCTTTATAGCAGGTGGATCTAGTGCATCTAAACCGCAAGCAAGCAAGAGTAGTTGCTCTCCAAGTATTCCTAGCAACAACTACTCTAAGATGCCTATGAGTGTCAAATCTGCTGAAGAGCAGTTTGCTCTCTATGCTTCTTTTATTGCTTCCTATGAGAACTACATTCAGGGGAAGATTGTTGATCCAGCTATGTTGGATAAAGACTATGACCAGATTGATGCTGATGATCTGGAAGAAATGGATCTGCAATGGTAGATGGCTATGATCGTGAGAAGAGTGAAACGGTTTATGAAAAAGACCGGAAGAAAGTTTGTCGGTGGAAGGCCAGGGTTTGACAAGACGAAGGTAAGATGCTACAACTGTCAGCAAAACGGGCCACTTTGCTAAGGAGTGCAGAAATGAGCGTGGTAGAACGTGGTCAAGGCAAGTCTACACAGCATAATGGGGGTAGTAAAGATTATAGTGCCATGATTTCCAGAGAAGATGGTGAATATAACTGGAACCTGCATTCTAAAGAAATCTTTGAACAGGCAAATTTGGCGAATGTGGAAAATGAAGAAAGTGAGAAAGCTACTGGAGAAGAAAAAGCTTTCATGGCTGATGCTAAAGACCAGATCTCCGAGGTATGTTCTAAACCTACTTGTTCTAAATGTGAAAACTTGTCTGAGCAATTAGCAACTATAACTGATCAGTATGTTAGTTTGGATGCTGAGTTTAAAACTCTAAAAGAAGATCATCATTTTACAAAAGCAAGAGAAAATAGCTATAAAGTTAAAATAAAAGCGTGTGAAAAAGAAGTCTAAAAGCAAAACTTGCTGAAAAATTCAAGTGATTGATCTAAGCTATGAAGTTTTGGAAGAAAAAACCAAACTAATAGCTGAAAGAGATAAACAGATTGCTGATCACCAGGTGAAAGTGGTGGAACTGAATAGAAAACTTGAGCAGTTCAGAAATTCCTCTGTTATTCTTGATCACCTTGTTAGTGATCAAGGTTCCTCAGTTAAGAGGGGAGGAATTGGTTATCATGAGGTTCCACCACCTTATAATCACAATTACACTTTTAATCCTAGTAATCAGAAATCTGTTGACTTTGAGGTTGTTCAGACAGTTCCAATTAAGATAACTAGTAAAGAACCAGATGTTAGTAGAGGCGAAACAAGTCCGCCTGTGTCAAGTGTTAAAATTTCTGTTCCGAGTCCGGTCTCATCAGATTCGGATAAGTCATTCGAGTCGGGTAAGACAAAGGAGGAGGTTGTATTACCAAATAGTGGAGAGAAAGATAAAACAACTAAAAAGAGTTCTCCGCTAAACCCTTATGTCCCACCATATGTGAGACGAACGGGGGGTAGTACAGCCTCGACATCCAAAACAACTGTTGAAAAGAAAGTTGAGCATAGGTGTTGTTTTAGGTGTAATCAATTAGGGCACCTAGTTGCAGATTGCCCTCTGAAGCAGCGATTCAGAGGTGTGAGGCATACCAAAACTGAGACTAAGCCTAATGGTAATTATAATACTGGTAAAAGTGAAAACCATTCAAAATTCAGAATTCAGACTAATTCAGGTTTTCAAAGAAACCAATCTCAGTTTCACACTGCTGATAACCATACAGTAAGTTATAATTCTTTCAATTCACAAAGGTTTGGAAGGCCTCACAATCAATCTACAAGGAGTTATACTAATAGGACTTACAGGAATTATACAGAGACTAACTTTGGAAAGCCAAAGTTCGGGATGTATAGATCCAAGACCAATTGGTCTTGGGTCCCTAGATACTAATCTTTTGCTTTAATCGTGCAGGAACAGTTGAACAGGGCTGCCAATAATCTTTGGGTTGTGGATAGCGGCTGTTCCCGGCACATGACGGGTAACAAAATCTTGTTACACGATTTGAAACCTGTTCAAGGAGGGAGAGTGAGCTTTGCTGGAGAAAGTGGAGGCAAGATTACAGGAATAGGAACGGTGTCTAATGGAAAGATGACTCTAGAGAAAGTAAACTTTGTCGAAGAATTGAAGCACAATCTGCTGAGTGTGTCGCAGATCTGTGATAAGGAGTACACCGTACATTTTACAAAGAATGAGGCGATTGTGTTGCATCCTGGTTTTCAGATACCAGAGGAGTGGATTGTGATGAAGGCTCCACGTGAGAGGAATACGTATATTATGGATATGAGGTCGACTGAAATGGCCACGGAAGAATCATGCCTTATGACAAAAGCGAGCGAATCGGAGTCCGAATTGTGGCATAGGAGAATGGGGCACATTCATCTTCGGAAGATGAACCACATTGTCAAGAATGGACTTGTGCTGGGCGTTCCCTTGAAAAGTTTCAACTTTGAAGACAAATGTCTAGCGTGCAAGAAGGGAAAGCAGCACAAGAAATCCCCATCACACCAAGAAGGTCAATTCTATTGTCAGTACTCTAGAATTGCTTCACATGGATCTCTTCGGTCCCGTGAATGCAAAAAGTCTAGGAGGTACTTCTTATTGCTTGGTGATCACTGATGATTACTCACGATATTCGTGGGTATATTTCCTGAAATCAAAAGATGAAACGGCTCAGATGGTGAAGAATTTGATTACCAAAGTTGAGAACATTATGGATAAAAGGGTTAAGTTCATCAGGAGTGACAATGGAACGGAGTTCAAGAATTTTGAAATGGAGATCTTCTGCCTTCAGAAAGGGATTGAGCACCAGTACAGCGCTCCGTATACTCCGCAACAGAATGGAGTGGCTGAGAGGAAGAATAGAACGTTAATTGAAGGAGCCAGAACTATGCTGGCTGATTCGAAGCTTCCTGTGGTGTTCTGGGCTGAAGCTGTTGCTACAGCCTGTTATATCCTGAATAGAGTCTTGACTGTTAAAAGACTTAATAAAACGTGTTATGAGCTTATGCATGGGAGGAAGCCCAACTTGAGTGGTCTTGAACCATTCGGGTCCCCTTGTTCGATTTTAAAGACAAATTCTAAATTTGGTGAAGTAGCCGATGAAGGAATCTTAGTCGGTTATGTTGTTGGGACTCCCAACAGACGTGTCTTTAATACATCGACCGGCAAGGTTGAGGTGGTGTGTAACACCGATATCACAAGTTACAAACCGCCAAAACCAAGCAACGGACCTGCTGAGTTTTTCGACTATGATAGACTTTTTAAGTCTTTTAACACACCTTATTTGGATAGTGCAGAAGTAGAAGAAAGAGTTGCTACGAAGATGATCCTTGATGAGGAAGAAAATCTAGTGCAAAGACAGTTGTTTGATAAATGTCAACCTTCCTCATCAAATGCTATCGATACCCCTGCTGCCTCTCCTGAAGAAGAATTTTTCAATCCGTTTCACTCTCAGCAAGGAACAACCATTGACGAGCTCTCTTCTAACTTGGAAGACAATTTGCATGTCGGTTCGGTTCTGACCACGAGAATTCATAAAGATCACCCTTTGGAGAATGTGATTGGTGATGTGTCCTCCGGTATACAAACAAGACGTAGCTTGAATGAGCACACCTGTGTTTACAAAGCATTAAGGAGACAGGCATAATCAACGAATGCTTGTACACCTGCTTTATCAGCCAGATTGAACCAAAGAATTATCAAATGGCTCTAAAGGACAGCTCGTGGGTCGAAGCCATGCAAGAAGAGCTGGCTCAATTCAAGAAAATGGAAGTTTGGACTTTGGTTGAAAAACCAAAGAATGTGCATGCGATAGGCACAAAATGGGTTTTTAAGTGCAAGAGAGATGAGAAAGGGATTATTATAAGAAACAAGGCGAGGCTAGTCGTTAAAGGTTTTAATCAACAAGAGGGGATTGATTATAATGAAGTGTTCGCTCCTGTGGCAAGATTGGAAGCCATTAGATTGTTTTTGGCATTTGCTGCTTATAAGAAGATCGAGATATCCCGTGCAGATCCATCCCGGGGACCTACAATTGGTATTTCAGTTAGACGTGAAAAGTGCGTTCCTAAATGGGAAAATTGATGAGGTTGTGTACGTTGAGCAACCTCCGGGTTTTCCTGACCCGGACTTTCCAGACCACGTGTACAAGTTAAGCAAGGCGTTGTATGGACTACATCAGGCACCTCGTGCCTGGTACTCAACTTTATCAGATTACTTGCTTGAAACTGGGTTTGAAAGAGGGAAGATAGATAGCACGTTGTTCTTCAAGAGAGAAGGAAGCGACTTCCTGCTGGTGCAAGTCTACGTGGATGACATTATCTTTGCTACATCAAAAGTCTCCATGTGTCAGGAGTTTGAGGCCATCATGAAGAAAAGGTTTGAAATGAGTGCTATAGGTGAACTAACTTTCTTTTTAGGATTGCAGGTTGATCAGAAGAAGGATGGGATGTTCATTCATCAGACCAAGTATATCCATGATGTGCTCAAACGCTTCAAGATGGAGGACAGCACTCCATTCGATACTCCAATCTGCGTCAACCATAAATTGGGTGCTGAGACAGACAATGACGCAGATGTGGACCCAACTCAGTATCGGGCTATTATAGGTTCTTTAATGTACTTAACTGCTTCTAGGCCTGATATAATGTTTGCTGTTTGTCTTTGTGCACGCTTTCAGGCAAACCCAAAAGAATCTCATTTGAAGGGTGCGAAGAGGATACTGCGGTATCTCAAGGGCAAACCTAAGCTGGGGTTGTGGTACGCGAAGGGAGGAGACTTGGAGTTGGTAGCTTACACAGATTCTGATTATGGAGGGTGCAATCAGAGTCGGAAGTCAACTACTGGAGGATGTCAGTTTCTAGGAGGCAGATTAGTGTCCTGGCAATGCAAGAAGCAGACATCAGTCGCCATTTCAATATGTGAGGCAGAATACATGGCAGCATCCAACTGCTGCTCCCAGGTTCTGTGGATTCAACAACAGTTACGCGACTATGGTCTGAATTTCTCACTTACTCCAATTTGTATTGATAACACTGCTGCGATCTCAGTAACTAATAATCCCGTAAAGCACAGTAAAACTAAACATATTGACATACGTCATCATTTTATACGGGATTGTGCTGATAAGAAACTGATTGCGCTTGAAAAGGTGGATACGCTTGATAATTTTGCTGATTTATATACTAAAGCGTTTGAAAAATCAAGATTTCAAAACCTTGTTAAGTTGAATGGGATGATCAATCCCGAGTAACCATACTTTTTGTGCATATATATAAAAAAAAATGTCACTATCGCTTAAAATTATGTCGGTTACCTCAGTTTGAAGGAAATATCCTCGGATATGTTTGGTCCTCATTTTCTACTTGTAGAGTTTGAGGGTTGCCATTAACCAGATGACTGAATGTGACCGGGCGGTTTATGATGTGTTTTTATTCTTTTGCTGAAAATTAGTCGTTCATACTTAGTTAGAAGGACACATACTTGTATGTGGTCGGTCCAGCGGAACCATTGGATCCTCAGGATAACCGTTTACCTGAAGATTTTGAACTGATCGGGGCGATTGAAGTCAAAAAATTTTTTAGGGAAATGAAATTATTTATCAAGTCTACTACTTCGTAAGAAGTTCTGTTACTATGTTTTAACAGAAAATTGATCAAACCTTGGAAAATGATATATTTACTGATTCTGTGTACTTAACTAGTGAAGTTATTAGGCTTAAAAGGCTTTAGAACAGTCATTGTGTGTCATGGTAGCTTGTTATGGTGCGTAAAAGTAGATGTGATACAAACTAAATCTACTCGATTTTACGTGGAAACACCTTAAGAGTTTTGCATATCTTCATATATATCTTTCCGAATGATAGGCAGAAAAGCGATTACCCAGTCATACACGAGCCCGTAAGTGTTCTGATTCCCGTAAAGATATTGTGTGAAGAAACTGCAGTGATCCAGATTCGGGACTTGCAGTTGTTTACTACTCTGAAGTCTATGTAAATGTTTATCGTAAAAAAAAAAAAAAAAAAAAAAAAAAAAAAAAAAAAAAAATCTTATGATTTATTGAAACATTCTAGAGCTGACAATGTCAAGACTTCTCAATCATGGAGTAAGAAAGAGAACGGGAAGCAGATGAAGAGTACTTACAAACATAATCAGACACTACGGGTTGAAGTCAATTCGGGGTGACTTGGGGAAAGCCAAATACGCTTTGAGAATAGATAGGAGGCATCATAATCTCTGAGTTATTGCCCACTTAATTTTTGAGCTTAATTGAACTTAACTCGTATCACAGAAACGATGAAAACCATCTTAAGTTATTTACCTGCCTACAACCTGTTTCTTTATGTCATAATACAGCTAAACACGGATCTATGTGACAGTCACGTAATTAGTATGATTTCTGTTCGGATCTTTTCTAAAACGTAGTAGTCCCTGTCAAGACTGAAATTTGATCCCTTGTACTTTAATTTTTAAAAAGTTTTTCGTACTTAGGTAGTTTATGATTTTATAACTGGTTACTTGGACTTGATCGTGTCATTTAATTCTTAAAGGGAAGTTTTTAAAACTTAATTGCAATATGTTCAAACTATAGGGGTTTATTTTGTAAAATCGGCGAACTTGTGAATAACTTCGCCCTAGGCGAAGTTATCCACAACTTCGCCTGTATAACTCCGCTCCTATATAAAGGAATTTTTAAGGTCAAACAGTTTATTATTTTCTGGTTTCCGCGAACTTATCCTCACGATTAACCTCGGCGAACTTATCGATAAATTTTCGAATCCTTCTTCTTTTTTCTTTCTCAGTTTCGATTATCGATTCACGGTATGTGGTGTTGGTACTTCGTGTTATCTGTTCATTCTTGTTTATCGACGGTCGTTTCGATCTCTGTTGTAACCTCGGTCGGTCGGATCTTAAAACCGATTTCAAACATTGTTTTTACGTGGTCATGAACAAACTAATCGTCCAGAGGTTCTTAAAATCTTGCGTTTTTGAGTCCTCGATCTCCAAAATCGCCAACTGCACGTCGTTCGAATCGCCTTACTGTCGCCGATTCAGATTCAGGCGAACTTACAGTTTGGGCGAAGTTTTCCGTAACTTCGCCTGAGGTTTAACTTTGCCTGAGGCGATGTTGTGGTGAGGCGAAGTTATCATTAACTTCGCCTGGACCTTTTTACTTATTAGTTATTAGACGAACTTAAAGATGAAGCGAAGTTGTTCCCAACTTCGCCCCACCTTTAACTTCACCTATACAGATTTTATCACAACTTCGCTCATGGTAACAAGCGAACTTGTGTTATGCCTTAACGTTTATCTAACTTGGTTCGTTTGTTGCAGATATGGCTGCTGTTGCTGGTGCTGGAGGTGCTGGTGGCGATGATGGAGGAGACAATGAGAGACAATTCTTTCCGGGTCATAACATGTATATCACACTTGACCCAGACGCGAGTGGAGTAGATGATTTCCGCGAAATCATCACATTCCTGCTACGCTCGCGGATATTCCACGCCATTACGACAACTCTGCCGATTTCCTTACCCAACATTGAGGATTTCTGGCAGACGGTGGAATATGACTACCGCGTCGACCCCCCGGTGATGCGTGCAACGGTAAATGGTCAGGATGTTCAGTTCTCGTCTGAACAAATCCGGGTGGCTTTGCAATTCGGAGAGGAGACGAGGGACGACCCGACAGAGTTTGTTGCTCCGTTCCGTGATGGAGCATTTCTACGAATGGGATATTCTGGTCCCTTGGGGGATACACAAAGAAGGAAAGGTTTCTTGCTCGATCAGTGGCGCTTCCTCATGCACGTAATGATTGTCTGCATGTCAGGGAGGAAGGCGGGCACTGACGGGATGGGCGCGACCTTGCAGTCGGCGATGACTGCTCTGACTTATAACAAGCGTTACAGCTTGAGTCAGATGGTCTTCTATGAGATTGATCGACAGCTAAGGGCAATGGGGCGTGAGAGATTCATCATGTATCCAAGATTTCTCCAAATGATCTTGAATCATGTTGCTCCCACGTTGCCTCAACGTCGCCCTATCAGATACGTGGAGAGTGTGAATAAGCGTATCTTTGCTCAATGTAGAACTTCGAGTGCTAGAAGCAAGCCTGAACTGCGTCCTAGGCATACTTCACTGTTTGGGTATTTAATCAACCCGGAGTATGTTCCTGCTACTGGGGACGAGTTTAGAGATCCTCAAACACAATAGGCGGGAGCACCTCAAGCTGTACCTGCTGCGCCTGTTGTGTCAGCTGAAGAAGAGGTAGACCTTGACGCTGCTTTTGGCGGCCAAGGATTTTTTGACATGGACCGAGTTGATCTTCAAGAAAATATACAGGTCTCGGTTCCACAGAGTACGGGAGTAAATGTTACTAGAGCAGCTACGACGGTGGATGACTCAGATTTTGATGATGTAATGGATGAGGCAAGACGTATGATGGTGACTCAAGAGAGGACGTATGGGAAGAGAAAGAGGACAGATGACGACAGTGAGTCAGAAGAAGAAGAAGACATTCATAAGTTGATCAGACGTTCAAGAAGGGACAGGACAGGTGCAGGTAGGGGAGCTGGTGAGAGCTCTAGAGTCATACGTTTCGCTCCGCCCGCACTGTCCGGTATGTCAATTGTCCCTACACCATTACAGGTCACAAGGCCAAGCGCCACGGACGTTCCCGTGGTGGCTACATCATCATCTGTTGGCCTCCCATCCATCACACTCCAGCTGACGACTCCAGATATTGTATCGTTGCCGCCTCCAACGCTTACTCCGTCGGAGGTTGTTGCGCAGGTTATTGAGTCGACAGTGGTTCACACTGCAGGGTTGTCGGTCACGATACCACCTGCGGTTACGTCCACAGCTACTTCTGATGTCCCGGTTTCATTCGAAATCCCTCCTCAGTATACTCAAGACATATCTCACATGAGGTTCGATTTCGATGCAACCCTATCAGACTCGGAAAGAATAGCTGCACTAGAGCGGGTCATGGCAGAGCAATCTAGGATATATCTTATCTAGACCCAGGCTATTCAGCGCCTAGTAGCAGAAAATCAACTACAGTCGTCCCTCCTGGTTGAACATGGAAAAATTATAGATGCTATGAAGGAGTTCTTGGCATCTCAGGGGGAGACGAGCTGTAAAGGCGACGAGCTCAGGACAAAGAAGAAGAATGACAGAGACGATGATCCCAATGCATCGAAAGGTGCAGGTGGTGAGTTGCCAAGAACTACTCAAGCTCTTGGGACAACCACAGCTCAGGGGGAGTCTGCAGGTGCAGCTGGCGGTTCTGGTGGTGATGAGGTGGTGATGGTAGATGACGAGGAGATGGGAGATGATGTGATCGATGCCTTGAAGGAGTTGGATGATGATATGTTAGATGTTGATGATGTGTGTGATGATGATGTGCTGCCATTAGAAGAAATTGAGAAGATTGGTGCACAGATAGTGATAGAAGATGATGTTGAAGAAGGTGAAATTGTAGAGGAGAATGTTGAACACGAGCTTCCAACCGTTGAGAAGTCGAATGTATGTGAAGATACAGTAGTAGATGATACAGAATGGGAGGAGCAGCCTAGATGGAAGGAAGGCTATGCTCATTGGTTTATCAAAACGAAGAAGCCAGTGGTACCTACAATGTTCAAGAAAAGTTATAATATTAAAGGGTACGCTGAGTCAAAGAAAGGCATTATCAGTTGGTTATATGATGAACAGCTAAAAGTGTTCGTGGTGAAAAGATATGATGGGATCCAATACTTTAAGAGGACGTTGAGATCTCTAAATACCTTACCTGAGTGTGAGGTAAAGGATTTGGCCAGACTGGGGTTGATTAATAGAAGTGATGATAATATGGCCAGAGTTATTGGGAAGATAGTATGGAAAGAAAGTATTAAAGAGAAAAAGTTTGAGTTGTTAAAACCACAGAAAGGGAAATTAGTTGAAGATACTGAAAGAGGAATGAGAGCAGATGGCAAACCTTGGATGGTGATGAAATATAAGCCGATTCGGTGTTTGAAAGAGGTTCCAATGAAGACTATGCCTCAAGATGTGCTGAAAGATCTGAAATGGTGGTATGTGGATTGCCAGACTGCTGAAGCCGTGATGGAAGACGAAGACGAACAAGAAGTGCTAAGAGTGTATGATCCGATGCATCTTGTTAATTTATCTAAAGTTGATCTGCAGGTGTTAAACGAGAAGAAGATATTCTATATTCCTGCTTGGAAAGACGAAGCGAGGAAATATCAGCGAGTAGTCACGGTCTGTGTAAGAGAGGGAGTGCATGCATGAAGATTACAAGACAAGTGCTTAAAGATAAAGATATGAAGCTACTGCCAAGGGGGAGTCTGTTGGTGCATAATGTCAGTAGTTCATAGTCTAGTGTCTGTAATCCAGTCTGTAATGTTAATTGTGTTTTGTTTATGTTTAAGCGAAGTTACTGACAAGTTCGCTTATCAGGCGAACTTGTTAGTCAAGCGAAGTTAGCAACAACTTCGCCTGAACATATCAGGCGAAGTTGTCGTGTATTTATAAGCTAGGTCACGGCTTGTTTGAGAGGTTGAAGGTAATCGTATACAGACGTGTGTGAGTCGAGAGACGTGAGAACCAGAGAGTATTGAGTCTGTATTCAGTGATTATATCACGTGTTTCGGTTATAATATAACGTGTGTTCGTTTATTCGTATCGTGTGTTTGTTTGATTCGTGTTCTACGCTCGTAACAACCTACGCAGGGATTCCGCACCTGTGTAGATCGAGATATCCCGTGCAGATCAATCCCGGGGACCTACAGTGTCCCTGTACTATGCTGAAAAAGGATGTGGGTAAATTTGAAGAAAAAGCCATTGAAGGGTATTTCTTGGGGTATGCGTCACCTAAGAAACGGGTTTTTAATTTTACATCTGGTTGTGTTGAAGAGTGGTACCATGTTGATTGTCAAAAGTACACTACTCCTCCACAAGGGAAAGGTCCCGACTGGATGTTTGACTATGATAGCTTATTTAATTCATTCACTCCATCAACCGATCATCCAAATGAAGATTTAGTTCGTGCTTATTTTGAAGAACATTTGGAAATTTCAAGGTTCGCAAGTTCAAATGATGTTGAAGTTCCAATTGCTACTCCAATTGAAGAACCTAATAATGAATCTCCTGTTCATGATGATAATGCATCTACTTCATCTGATGATAATACGTTGTGGATCAAGTTATTGCACTTGACAATGATGTTTCATCTCTTGAATTGGGTGAACATTACACTAATTTATTTGAAAATGTTGTTGTTTCTGAAAATCCTACTCTCAGGATTCATAATTACCATCCACAAGAAAACATTATTGGAGACCTTAATGTAGGGGTTCAGACACGACATCAAGTTGCCTCTTCAAGTGACAATAATTCTCTATGAGCTCATGCTGACTTACACGCATCTGAAATTGCAACTGTTGCTAAATTTACTTGTTTTCTATCTCAAGTTGACCCTACAACTCCTCGTGTGGCTCTGCAAGATCCTTCTTGGGTAGAATCTATGCAAGAAGAATTACAACAATTTTCACGTTTAGGTGTTTGGGATCTTATTGACAAACCTGCTAGAGTTAAGAAGGCAATTCCGACTAAGTGGGTATATAAGTGTAAGAAAGATGATCGTGGAGTAATTGTGAGAAACAAAGCACGTTTAGTGGTGCAAGGTTTTCATCAGCAAGTGGGTATTGATTACACTGAGGTGTATGCTCCAGTTGCAAGATTAGAGTCGATCCGAATCTTCCTGGCATATTTTGCTTACAAGAATATCAAAGTGTATCAAATGGATGTTAAGAGTGCTTTTCTCAATGGTGAACTTCACGAGGAAGTGTTTGTTTTACAGCCTCCAGGCTTTGAAGATCCTGATTATCCTAACCGTGTTTACCGATTAAACAAGGCATTATATGGTCTACATCAAGCCCCTAGAGCTTGGTATGGCACGCTCGCCGACCATCTGACGGATAATGGCTTCAAACGTAGAACTGTTGACTGCACTTTATTTTATAAAAATATTGGTGATGATCTTCTGTATGTTCAGATCTATGTTGATGACATAATCTTTGGGTCTACAAACGATACATTGTGTAAGGAGTTCGAGAAACCTATGCAAACCAAGTTCGAGATGAGTTCGATGGGAGAGATGAATTTCTTTTTAGGGTTGCAGGTTCATCAGTCTGCGAAGGGAATCTTCATTCATTAGACAAAATATGTAAACGATGTCTTGGGCCGATTCAAGATTACTGCCGGAAAAATTCCTTGTACTCCTCTTCCCGTGGGTCACAATTTATCACCGGATGAATTGGAGGATACCGTTGATCCGACCCTCTATCGTGCCATGATTGGTTCTTTAATGTATTTAACTGCTTCTCGACCCGACATAATGTTTGCTGTTTGTTTATGTGCTAGGTACCAAGCTAGTCCCCGAGTGACCACCTGGCAGCGGTCAAGCGTATTCTGCAATATCTACGGGGAAATCCTGATATCGGGTTATGGTACCCCAAAGATGATACTTTCGATCTTACCGCCTACTCAGACTCAGATTATGGAGGATGCAAGATCAATTTCAAGTCTACTACAGCGGGATGTCAATTCTTAGGAAGCCGGCTTGTTTCCTGGCAGTGTAAGAAGCAGACAACGGTCTCCACTTCAATCGCCGAAGCTGAGTATGTTGCAGCCTCGAGTTGCTGTTCCCAGGTTTTGTGGATACAACAACATCTTCGTGACTACGGTTTGAAGTTTCTTACTACTCCCATCTTGATTGATAACTCTGCTGCTATTAGTATCACCAAGAATCCCGTACAACATTCTAAAACAAAATATATCAAAATTCGATATCATTTTATACGGGATTGTTATGAAAAGAAATTAATTGATCTTTAGAAAGTGCACACTGATTTTCAAAAAGCCGATCTATTTACCAAAGCGTTTGATAAAACACGTTTTAACTTTTTGCTTGGATTAAATAGATTTAAGACCCTAGCTGAGATCCTAAAGTTAGGATAATTATCTTTACTTGTTTTATTGTTCTAGTTTAATTTACTTATGTTTTTAGGTTTTAGGGGGTGACTTCTAGAAAATACAAAAATATTGTGCTTTTTCTTTGTATAGATAAAACCCAAAAACATAAGAAAACATAGAAAAATCAAAAATATTGTGTTCTTTCTTGTTTTTCTATCTTGTTTTATTCTAAT
The DNA here is from genome assembly GCF_021521415.1 of Bidens hawaiensis. Lineage (NCBI taxonomy): Eukaryota > Viridiplantae > Streptophyta > Magnoliopsida > Asterales > Asteraceae > Bidens > Bidens hawaiensis. Next base: position 13,938 of record NW_027492646.1, read on the forward strand.
ATTTGAAAACCCAAAAACATGCGAAAATTAGAAAACACCAAAAAGATTGTGATTTCTGTTTGTACAGAAAAATTCTGAAAAAGTCAAAAAGAATGTGAATTTTTCTTGTTTTGTAAAGAAAAATCCGAAAAGACAAAAAGATTGTGTTTTAGTTTGTAAAAAGAAAAACCAAAAAGATTTTTGGTTATGCTCGCTGAAAATTATGTCATTTGCTTCTATTTTGAAGGACATATACTTGTATATGTTTGGTCCTGATAATTTCTTGTAAATATTCGGGTTAGCCATTTACCTGAGAAATGGATAGTACTTGGGGCATTTGTTAAGCTTTCTACTTTAGTTTTAGCTGAAAATTTAGTCAGTTATTTAAGTTTGTGAAGCGTGCTTGCATGTTTTGGTCCTGTTCTCTACTTGTAGATGGATAGGATAGCTATTAATTTATAAACTTAAATTAACTGGGGCAATTAAATTATTTTGTTTTATGCTCCTCAAAATTTTGAGTTTTTGAAGCAAAAAGATAAAATGATAGTACATTGATTATTTGACCCCAAATCCAGAAAAAAATAAGCTTAAAAGACTGAGTGTTTAACCATTGGTGCATTGATAGGTCTTAAACAAGCTAATAGAGTAAAGTAAGTGATATAAACTTAAAGAAAAGCCAAATTGAAAGAGGTGTTAGTTTCTAGCAAAAGTCTCGGTGAAGATGGCAGAAATGTAATAACCAGTCATACTCAAGCCTTATAGTTGTTGTTCATCCAAAAATATAATAAAGCAAATAACAAGCGTTAGGATTCTGGACACTGTGAGTCTTTATGCATCTTAATCATATGGGGATTCATAAGCATGAATATTTCACTCGCTTTTTAGAGCAAACCAAAAGTCATTAAACTTTATCACTGCTGTACTTTGTACAATTTAAATTACTGACTTGATCAAAATCCGCTGTTAGTCATACAATTGTTCCTCCCTTGCGTGCGTCTCATTACCAATAAGAAACGGACCCCAGGGGATACAATGTATGTAAGCCGACAGATGGACTCGTGCATACTCACTCACAGTAAAGGAAACTTGATGCATTGCTCAAAATTTCACAATTGGTATCAAAATTTTTGATCAACACTATAATGGTTTAAGTCAAATTGGGGTGATTTGGCAAAAATCAAATTAAGCTTGAACCGAGATTAGGGGCTGATAGTTTCTGATATTCTGTGCGCTAATTGAACCATAAATCATATCACATAAATGCTCGAAGGTTTGTTATAAGATTTAAGTGGACAACAATATCAATGACCGACTTAACGCCAGTTGTAATATCGCTGAAATATAAAACTTTGATGGAAGGGCATTTTGGTCAATATGATTCTCTGCTCAAACTCAACAAACACACAAAAATATGTACTGCTTTTGATAAATCATAGAAAACACAAAAAGATTGTCCAATTTTTATGTTCGGATGCTTCTTTGTAAATACATTCTTTAATTTTTCATTTTTTTTTCAAAATACCAAAAATATTTGATTTTTCTTACTTTACAAATTATTTAATGTTTTTAATTTATGTTTCGTAAAAGTGAAACGTCTTTTAAAGTATTCAATTATTAAGATAAAAAGGTTCTCGGTAATGCTTTTAAGTTAAAATTTTATTTATTCACTATTTAATTCATTTAATTATTTAATTTAAAATTAAATAAAGTTTTAATTCGTTAAAATCTACTTCGTTAATTATGGATAACGAACTAGGTGATTCTTTAGCGAACTGTTTTCTAATTCGCTCACCTAATTCGCTTCCACACTCTGTAACGAATCATCACTTCTTCGTTATACATATTTAACGAATCAAGACACGAGTCATGTCTTGTTCGCTACTCTAAGGTAACGAACTGTAATAGCGAATTACCTAATTCGTTTTTAATAATTCAAACGAATCGCTTGATTCGTACAAAGAGTACCTTGGGTGGCGTGTTAGGCTATATAAGACAAGAAACACGAACAGTCCTTCACTGTTCGTCTTCTTCCTTCACCCTAAAGTAATCTTTTTCAAATTTTTCTCTAAAATTCGACTTCCAAATCTCAACATTTCAAGGCTATCATTGTTTGTCTAAGGTATAGAGGATCACTGCAATGTGATTTTCGTCAAAAATGACTGAGCTTTGATAGACTATTTATGGATTTTTGTGATTCAAGGGTTTTCCGAGTTCATAAACCCCAATTTATTGATGATTCATTTAAGTTAAATTTGCTTATTGATGATTAAATGTGATCGAATGTGATTCCGATACCCTTGGTAGACTTTAATCAACGATTGATTTTTGTTTGCCGGGTCGTTTAATTGATTGTTATTTCAGGGTATTAGACTCTGTTTAATGTATTGATTGTTCTTGTTTAGGATACGGTGTTAAGCCTCAATCTTAACACCGTGAGCTTCATATAGCTTTTCCGAGTTACATAGACCTATTACTTTGTTTGTTCGACGATAAACATGTGCGAATTGTAGCTGGGTTTGTGTTATTGACCTTCGGTGTTCTTATTAATTTTGACCTTGACTATGAAGAGTCAAAGATCAAGTCAAACTTTTAGTGACCATTCGTTATCCTTAGCGAATTGGAACTGCTTCGTGTCCAATTCGTTAAGGAAATACACGAACTAGCTCAGCGAATAATTTAGTTCATGAATCAGATGTGGATTCGTTAAAAGTTTAACGAACTAGATCCTTAGTTCGTCATTTTGAATAGTAATTCGCTAAGTCTACTTCGTTAGCTTATTTACCTGATAGCGAATCGCTCGATTCGTTACTGAATAGTAACGAATCAGAGCGATATTTAACGAATGACATTTATGATAATTTAATTAAAATTAGCATTTAAAGTAAATAAAGTCTTTCAACCGTCCAAATGCGTAAATAAATTGATTACACATATCATATGAAATTAAATACATCATTAGGTATTTAAATGTCCTAAATATATATTACATTTTCACATTTCTTATATTCGTTCATATTTATACAGTTAACATGGCTGATCAAGTAAATCAAGTTCCACCGGTTGCTGGTCAAGGACAACAAGAACACCCACCACAGGAGCAACCACCTTAAGAACAACAGGAGGATGTTATCTTGTTACCATACGACACAAAACACAACATCTGTGCATATATTGATCAAGATATTGCTGACGTTGACGTATTTAGAGACATGTTAGCATTTTTAAGACTTTCAGTGATACGATATGCAATCACTGCTCGACCCAGAGTGTCTTTGAGTATTATTAGACAGTTTTGGGATACTGCTGAGGTTGTGGAGGCGGAAAAACATATTAGAGCCACAATTAATCAAACGGCTATTACAATTGATGACAACCCCAGTGAATTTGACAAACAGTTGATCAAGGGCTTATTTACTCGTTTACGTTATGGTGGCGATATTGAAAAGTCTATGTTAAACAAGAATGGTTTATGCCCACCATACAAATATCGTCTTCATGTTTTAATTCACTGTATGAGTGGTCGTCGGGGTGGATTTGATGAATGTAGAAGTAGTATACATTCAGCTTTCGTTGCTCTTATTCTTAACAAGCTGTTTGACTACTCTGAGTTAGTTTATGATCATCTGCAAGAGCAAGTTTAGCAAACACTTCAAAAGAAGAAGTTTTTGATGTATCCTCGCTTCCTACAGCTGATTATTCAAAACTTAATTCCCAATTTAGCCATTGATCCAACTCAAGTGAATGATGTGTTTCTTATGGAACACATGAAAGCTGATACGGTGCATCGAATCTTGATTTATAGAAAGGAGAAGCCAAAGAATAAACAGATGATTGGTTATATAATTAATCCTAATTATGAATGTCCTCCTAATGAACTTTGGATCCATGATGACTCGGATTCCGAGCGTGAAGGGGGAGAAGGTGGGAACAATGATGATGGAAATGAAGATGGTAATGATGGTGATGGTGGAGCTGGTGATGCTGCCTTTCAAGAGCAACAAGAGGAAGTCAATGCTGCTTTAGTTGCCACCATTGCAGCTCAACAAGAAAGGAAAAGGAAAGGGAAAGCGGTGGCAACTGGTGAGCCATCGAAGAAAAGACGTGTCTCAGCGGGGGCTGGGGTAATTATTGGTGTTCCACCACCACGTCAATCAACGCCTCAACGCTCGGCAGTGCCGCCAACTACTAGCACTCCGATGCTTAAATTGACAACGACGATGGTGTCACATGAAAGGCTTGGTTTAATCCCTCAAATGGCATTATCTGAGATTCCAAGGCCTCCTACTACATTATCTACTGTCCCTTCAACACCCTCAATGAGGCCTCCTCCTCCTCCTCGTCCTCCTACTCCACCTCCTCCCAGTTATGTCTCGTTTATACGAATCACTCGGCCTAAGGGACCGATTCAACTAATTCATCCATCACTATACAACTTTCCACCAAACCGTCAGACTGAGATGCTGTTGAATCTTCTCCACCTTTATGAAAACCAAATGGCAGCTGACCGTCAAAATCAAGAACGCCTCATGGAGAATCAAAGACGGATGATGAGCTATATCTCTTTTGTCAGAATGAGACTAAAGCGCTGCGTGCGATTGTTGAGTCTCAGGGGTGTAAATGAAAGAACAAGAAGAATTAATTTGCAGTTGACTTGCAAAGAAGATGCCCTAAACAAACTCAAAGACGATGATCAAGATCCTGATGAGTCTGGTGCAGGAGGTGAGCCTAAACAATTGCATGGTTCATCTTCCGGTGCTGGTACAAGTGGCGGTGAAGACTCTAGGAAACAGATTATTATATATCAAGATCCAACTGCTGCCAAGCCAATTGAGATGATTGCGGCTAACACTGTGATATTTTTGGATGGATCGAGGATGGTTAGGAGTGTGGTGTACAGAGATGAGATAGAGGTTGGTGAGTTTGTGGATAGGTCTGTGACACGGGAGTAGATTTCTATATTGCTTGGGCTGAATGACGATCAGTTGACTGCTTTAGAGACTGAGCCTGATGTCGAGGTGGTGAATGAGGAAGGTATATCGGATGATCCGTCAATTCAGATGAATAAAGACTTTATTTATGAAGATGAGGATGTTGAGATGGAAGATGTAACTGCTGAGGAGTATCCGGACTTGTTTCAACACACTAATGTTGATCAAGGTGCTCCGGTATTTGATGAACAGACAGTTATAGCGACAGAAGATAAATTGGAAAAGGTGTTGAAGTGTAAGCGGACAGTTCAGTCACTTGAAGTATAACTGATGATGATATTGCAAGATGGTTCAAACGTCATAAAGTGGGCAAAATCATCAGTGCGTATCAATACGTTGATCAAGAACGTAAAGACACTGCTACTGCATGGGTTAAAGAAAACCAAGTGACCTCCTTCAAGACTGTTTCCAAGGTACATGGTGACATTGTCTCATGGCTCTATGATTCTGAGCTTAAAGTATGAATAGTTAAGTGGGAGAAGGGGGTCCAGTACTACGAGACGATAATAGATGTTCTTACTTTGCCGCGGTGGGATGTTCTTGCCCTCGCGAGACGTCCATTTATCAATCGTGGGGGTTAACGAACAGCTGAGTGGTTTCACCAACACTTACTGTTCGAGGTCAATCATGGTTTCAAGTTCTTCAAGCCTCAGGTCCCTAGGCGTAAACGTATTGACGAGATTAATCCTAGGACAGGCTGGAGGAAACTTGTCCTAAAAGTGAAGCCGCCAAAGACGATGAAGCAGGTTCCAGTGAAGACGATGCCTCAAAATATGTATCAATCGTTCAACCGCTGGTACTATGACAATCGTACTAGTGAGGCCGTCATTGTTCTTGGTAGAGGACTGAAGACTGAGCTCACAAGATAATCGAACCGATGTGGTTGGTTAATTTATCAGAGACAGACAATGACGTGCTTCAAAGGAAGCAAATTTTGTTCGAGCGACATGAAGACTACGACCTGGCTATGAAATTCCAACGAGTTGTTCGTGTACGTCATGAGCATGGAATTCATAGTTGTAGAGACTGGCAGTCCAAGCGCTTCAAGTAATTTAAAGACAAAGAGCTCAAGACGAGGGGGTGTCTGTTAGTGCACGGTTTTGCATCTTAAGTCTTTGTAATTATCGTTAATGGTTTTTGTTTTATATTTAATGTAATAATTAGTTTAATTATTGTCTAGTTTGTTAAATGTAAAGTCTAGTTCGCTAGGGGATGTTAGCGAACTAAGACTTAAGCTTATTCCCTCCTGATTCGTTAGGGGATGTTAACGAATCAGGGGGTGTTTCGTTATTTAAGTGTATGTAACGAAGCGAACTCTAGTTCGTTAGGGGATGTTAACGAACTAGGTTCGTCTTCTTATTCGTGAACACTGTTCACGCTTAATTAAGAGTTTTGAGAGTTTAATTAATGAAAACCTTGTCCAAATCCTCTCTCGATCTTCATCCTAACATTATAACATCACTATTATATATCTACTGATAAGATATACACATATATAACACTGAATCAAAGTTAATTATGAACTAGATCTATAGTTAATGTATTAATCGGTTAGCACAGATCCGAGATCTGTTGATTGTTATTAGATTGATAACTATCCTGGTTCCAACAACCAACTCCAGTTACCATTTTTCTCGTACGCGACTCCACATAGGTAGTGCCTCTTCGGTGTGGGGGCTGCTAGTGCTGGGCATGCTCGAGGTGGTGATGGTTTGGGAATCTGCGGTATCTTTCCTAGGGTGTGGACACCGGGTCGTATGATGATGATAGTGTTGACATCCCTACAGAATAGGTCGTGTGTGGTTTACGCGCGTATGAGTGAATGAGGAAAAGAGATAAAGAAAACGAATTGTTAACTATATTATATATATATATATATATATACGTATATATGCAGTGTGTAAGATCATAACTAATGGGTCGTTGCGGTTATAGTCTAGTATGAATGCATTTCTAGTTCGCTATAACCAATGGATATGATACCAATCTGTCACACCCTCAAAATCCACTAACTGAGTTTTACCGTCAAAGGGTGTGAACTAACGACATCGTAGTCATTAGCTATATCAAGCATCATAATTTAAGTTTTTAAAACAACCAAGAAAAACAAGTCTCAAGTAAAATGCGGAAGCGTAAAACTGTAAAGTAAATTGTTGCGTCACACAGGACGACTTAAAGCAACAGTTGTCATGATAAAATTAAAAGAAATTTAAATCATAAGAGTATAGTGAATGCATGTCCTAAACTGCTCGCTTGCCTCGGCTACATGAGATAAACATACTAAAAGTGTCAACACAGGGTTGGTGAGTTCACATGTTTAAGTAAATTAAGCGTTGCGTTTTAGAGTTACTAGTTCGAGTTATGTCAATATATATCAATAGGTAGCTAACCTATCAAGCATGTATTACTAAGTATTCGACACCGAAGCTGAATGACTATACGTTTACCTTGCCACCATGTTAACCACGACCATGGTAATGTGTTAGCCAAAATTACACCCACTCGACCTACAGTTGAGTTTAAAGTTGGGTGGGGTTTGTCAAACCTAGTAGTACTACTCAACACTAACTCGCTTTTATCCAATATTAACCGGTTCGATTGTTCAGAAGGACTTAGTTAGTTTGTTTCCACTTAGCCTTACAAGTGATATATAAAGAAATTAAAAAAAATCTAAAGCTTGGAGTATGTTATCTCCCCTTAATAAAAGCGTTAAAGAGTAAAAGGAGCCATGAAACTCACTGTTTGCGAAGTTATTAAAATCGGGGAAAAGCATGCGTTAAGGAAACTCTCACTAGTGCTCTAAAACAAAAACAAGATTTTCTAAGTTTTTTGAACCACAAGTGAGTCTCTAGACTCCACACATAACAATTATGCATGAGATGTGTTCGTTTTACGTTTGTGAAACAAGTGCGACTCGACAACACGTTGGTGATAAGTTATGGGTGTGATTAAGTATGGTATTTAAATATCACTATGATAAATTATCAGTAAAATATCTACCACAAGGGAAATTAGGTCAAACATAATTCAAACATCGATCAAACATTCACTTTTCACAATTCAATTAAACATTCAGCAGCTAAGTTACCGATACAGAATTTAACACATCAAGATTACTCTATTTCACTATCCAAAATATGTAGATAAAATCACCAAAACTTACCACAGAAGAACACGTGAGTTAGGTTTCTAAAAATATTTTTCTTATATTTTAATATTACACGGTTTTATGACAAGAGTCAAAACAACACAGTAGGTACACAGCAGTCATTATCATGCACAACAAAAAGTTCTTGATTAGTCCCCTTACATGGTTAATCCAATTAATGCAATGACAATTGGTTTATATTCCACACTCAATTTATTAACTTCCAGAAGTGGAATCAACTCAATTGATCTTGTCGTTTGTGAGATATACTATTAGCAAAACAACCTATAAAAAGGCTTCCCGAAACAGAACTGCACAACTAATTTGTAAATTAATAAAAACTGACTTCCGCATGTCCAAAAATTACGAACTTGGACTTTTTAGAAACTAGTCTCGACCTACTACATCATATAATCAATAATCACTTCAAAACATATCATTAACATCAAGTTACAGCCATTTTAGCATAAATTTATGATTCTGTCCAGCATCAGTTTTCACTAAACTTCAACAAACTACTAATCTATGAACAATTAACCATGCATGCAACCCTAACTCATCAATAATCAATATTTAACATTTAGGGTTTATGATTAATATGCTTAATGATGCAAATAATTGATAGAATAGATCAGATAGGGTTTTAATTTACCTAGCTAGCAACTTGGATCTTCAACAACTTGTAATTAATCTGTATATATGTGTGTGTGTGTTCGGTCGATCAAACAGAGTGGGGGCGGGGCTGCCATCGCAAGGGGAGAGGGAGAGAGGTGAAAGGGTTAGGGTTTGTGTAATAACTTTTTTAAGTAATTAATCAAGTTACAAATCACCCCCCCCCCCCCCTAACTTTCTAGTTAATCTAACTCTAGTATAAACTAGTTTATTCCATATTTCATCCATGATATAATGTTACACATGCAAACACGTAGTCACATAACATATATTATCACAACATAATATGTATTATACTAAGTTCTTATTTATATTATTTATTGTTTATTCACCAACGGTTTAAGTCGACTCGTGTGTGATTCGGTGAAACTCCGAAAGACTATTTGTGTAATGATTGTCACATTTAATTTAAACTCTTACTAAATGCAACGAGGAATGCGTTAACTGGAATGACATAGTTCGTGTGATCTTGAGTTTGAATTAACGGAGTTTGGGTTAACCTGAAATTGACGAGTGTAACATATCTTTTATACACTAATCGATCAATCAAACACTACTTAACACATAACCATTCCCCTATTCTGTACACTTACCGATTCGGTCCAAAACCAATCCAATCAACCTCAATTCACAATCCAATTCATACACAGTTTCCTCAAACCTTACCAAACACAATCCTAACCAAACTCAATCCATAATCGCCAAATTTATTTCAATAAAACATAAACGAATCAGAAACTTAGTCAATAAGCTTCAAATTCAGATCAGTAACACTTAATTAAGAGCAATCTAACGTCCGACAGCTCTGATACCACTTGTGAAAAAGTAATAATAGCTCAAATCTAATCAATAAAGATAATCGGATTAGATCTAATACCTTAGGATCTAGTTTACGATATGTTCTTAATTATAGATATAGTATAATAGTAATTGTAATAGGTATATCAGTAATACTTAAGGTAGAATTGAGCGGGAGAGAATATGGACAAAGGTTCAATAACAATTAACTCAAAACTTAAATTATGATGGCATGAACAACCCTTAAATAGACGATGGAGACCAATTCGTTACACATTCTGTAAAGAACTGGCTCCTAGTTCGTTAACTTACAAAACAAGGAAAGAGAGCATAACGAATCAGTGATTCGTTATGCCCCCATTCGTCAATATTCCATGACGAATGGGAACAAACGTAACGACTTACAGTCCATTCGTTAAACATCCTTAACGAATGGACTTTACATATAACAAACTGGCTAATTCGTTAAATATCCTTAACGAATTAGCTGATACACAACAAACTACTATTTTCCATAAATACCCTTAACATTCTAATAATAATAATAATAAATTACAACCGATACATTACAAAGACTCGAGACAACAAAACCATGCACTAACAGAAACCATTCTGCTAGTCGATCTTTACCACGATTTACAAAAGGTTGGTTGGCGAGTGTGCGAACATCCAACCTCAGCAGTGAGAGAAGGTCAGTGATGTATTGAAATACTGAACACCGTTCTCCCACTTGATAATACAAACTTTCAAATCAGAATCGTATAACCAGGAAACAATGTCACTTTTAACTGTTTGCACGGGCTTGAAAGTTGTTTTCTGATTAGCTTTAGCTCGTGTAACAGCATCCATTTGTTGTTCTTCGTCCACATAACGATAGGCTTCGATGATCTTTTTTGTTTGATCCTTGTTACAAGCCTTGAACCAGCCAATGACGTCATCTACAGAAGAATTAGACTCTCGTTCAGCATATTCTCCTTTTTCTTAGAAGTCTTTTCCATATGATCTTCAGCAGCTTTGACATGTTCTTCAGTGAATGTTGGAACACCCTGATCAATGCTTGAATGATGTAAAGATCAGGATATTCCACTGCTGCCACATCCTCCAACTCAATCTTCTCTTCTTCATACATAAACGACGTATTTCAGTTTGGAATACTCGCATCAAGCAATACTTCCTCATCATTTACAACCTCGACATCCTCATATGCCTCCAACGCGTCTAATTCTTCATCATTCAGCCCTAACAATCGTGAGCTTGTTCCGGCTCACTTCCTCCAGTACCTGGAGCATCATCATCATTATCGTCATTCTTTAGTGTCTTCAGAGCGTCGTCTTTGCATGTCAACTGAAGGATGAGATCTTCCTACTCCTTAATTTTTTCCCCTGAGCCGTTACAATCTCACAGAGCTCTTTCGTTTCAATATGACAGTAGGAAACATACCCCATCAGACGATGTTGGTTCAACGTCATTTGCTCTTGAGCCTGTCGATCGTCCGCCATTTGATTCTCGTATAAGTGAATCAAAATCAAGAGCATGTGCATCTGATGGGTTGGGGTAAAGTATGAAAAGATGCTGGGACTGGCTGTACCGGACCCTGTGGACGGATGATTTCATAAATGAGGTGTCCATAGGTTGTGTCACCATCATGGTCGGTGTCGGAGAAACCACTGATGCAGCAGAATCAGGACTTGGTATTGAAGATAAAACAGAATAAGGAATTTCACCAAGCCTTGGATCTGATGTGATGGTCGTCGTCAATGTGGGTGTCGGGGTGCTAGTAGTAAACGGCACCGCCGGTCTTTGAAGTGCAGAAGACTTAGGTTCTTGGGGATCAAATGGCACACCAGAACCGTGTGTAATACGATGTTTGGGCGGTTGATCTGTAGCTAACACCTTGCCCTTACGCTTTCGTTGAGTAGCATGAGAGCTTGCTGCCTCAACTTCAGCACGTCGTTGATCACCAACGTCATTTCCACCATCATTATCACCATCATCGTTCCCACCTGGTCCTTCTTCACGTTCAGAATCTGAATCGTCGTGAATCCAACGATCATTAGAAAGACATTTTTATGCTGGATTTGCCAAGTGACCAATTAAACGTTTGGACCTTGGGAAATCCTTTGATTCCTTACCCCTGTAGTTCTTAATTCTCTTCAACGTGTCCACAGTCATGTGTTCCAGCTTCAACACATCATTCTCCAAAGTTCGAACAATCTCCAAATCAGGAATTAAATCCTGAATGATCAGCTGGACAAATCGTGGATACATCAGCAATTTACTGTGTTGAATCTTGAACAAGAAGTTTTCCTTGAGGTGATAAAAGATAAGCTTTGAGAAGTTGAACTGTTTGTTCAAAATCAGAGCTATGAATGCCGATTGTAGCATGATCCGGCATTTTGCATTTTGCATGTACTATGTTATTTAAGTTAGTTAAATAACAATATGCAAGACTTACTGCATTTTGCATGTATTGTGTTATTTAAGTGGGTCAAAAAACAACATGCAAAGCATATTGGATTTTGCATGTTACTTGAGACATATTATGTTATGATATAACATAAGTAAATAAATAGATTACCTGAGTTTGAATTTGGGTGGGAACCCATGTGGGTTTCCCCTTCCCCCCCCCCCCCCCCCCTCTCTCCTCACTTAATTCTTTTATTTATTCCAATACATGCACAAGAATTCATTGGTTGATTTGTGTGGTTCATTGGTTGCTCATCTCTCTCTCTCTCTCTCTCTCTCTCTCACACACACAAGAAGCAAGAAAACTCTCTCATCTTTCTCTCTAATTTTTGGCCAAGGAAAGGGATAACAAGAAAGAGTTTTCAAGTGTAAATCCTAGCATAACAAAGGTTTTGTTGGAAGCTTGAAGGGTGTACAAGCTTGAGGTTCTTCTATCTTGAAGACTAGTCATTCATATCTTCATCTCCTTCATTTTCTTGGACTCTTGAAGGTATATTCATAAACACCCTATGGTTGTTTATATATTGGTAAGCATGCAAGTTCGTATATGGATCCGGGGCTTGGGTTTTGCATATAAAATCGATTTTATATTCATCTAATTAGCAAGATTTAAAACTTATTTATCCGCTGCGTTTTTCATATAAATGGGTATATATGACCTTTTTAATCTTGTTAAAACTCAACAAAATCATCACGTCAATGGTATCTAAAGTTTGATGAAGTCATGAAGAAACAATGTTTTGCAAAGAATCAAGTGGGTCAAGGAACCAACCTCAAGATGAGTGGGAGCAACTTGACTATACTTGTCGTTTACATAGATGATATTTTATTGGTAATTAATAGTTTAGACATGTTGCATGAGTCAAATCGATTACTCTCTCATAACTTCTACGTGAAGGATCTCGGAGATTCTTTTTATGTTATTGGCATCGAAATTCTTCAAAACAGATACAAAGGGATCTTAGGATTATCTCAAAGGGCCTACATTGATCGTGTCCTCACTCGTTGCTGAAATATTTCAACCCATGACACCACTAGAAAAAACACCTTTAATGACATGCATTGCGTGTTATTGAAGCCCTAGTCATAAAATGAAGATGACATGCAACCGAGTGTCATCATTTTGTGACACGCATTTTTAATGCAGATTCACGACACACATTTACGACATAAATTTGCAACGCGCATTTATGTGTGTCATGGTTTTAGGTGTTTAAAAACTAAATTTATTTATATACATATAACAACTCAAGCAGTATATTATACACATACACACACACACGCACACTTAAAGTTATTAAGTTGGTATATCATAGGTCCTACCGGGAGTCGAACCCAGGTCACTAGATTCAAAGTCCAAAGTTCTAGCCACTACGCCATACAACCAAATATGACACCTTTGCACCACATTTGAATATGTAAATTGATCATAGTAGCTAATACATAACTGATCAGCACCCGTTTTATACCAATTAATGTGCATATATCACTACTAGAAAAAACAACTTTAATGACACGCAATGGTTCCAATTGATCATTGTCTCACCCAGCGGGTGTTTCGCGTAGAAAAGTGATGAATTGCCCTGAACCTGCAAGAATAAGAAAGCCAAACAACATGTAATCTCTCAAAAGGTATAGGTTCTATTTTATTTGAGTACAAGCCCACAAAGCATAAACAACAAATAAACATCTAATAGTTTCAAATATTCAATTTTCAAAGGGAATGACCAAATCCAAGTCACAAACATTATATTTCCAGCTCATCAATCGCAGGCATGGAGTTCAAACGTAATATAATACAAGGAAATCTATATGTGAAGTTGATCTTGGAAATTAAAATCTAGATTCTAATGATGGCTTTTATGATAGATACATAATTAGTAACTATTTTGATATATCTGTACAAACTCAAACAGAGTACGCATGTTGTTAAGTGATCTAACGCAAACATAATACATTCTTTATAAAGATGTTCTTTAGAGATCATGACAATTAATTTGGGGCTATTAACTTTAGTTGTTTACCGTTTACACTTTAGTTGTTGCCTAACGGTAACATAGTTACAAATATGATTTAAGAGACGTGATTGATATATATTTTTCTTTGTTAAAAACCACATATTAAGATATATGTACAAATTCAAACATAATATTGTTTTTAAGTTCCCTGCAGGCTTGATTAATAAGTAATTACTAGCATTTGTTGTAATCGGTCTGCCCAAGACACATATTATAATTGATGTGGCTAGTACGTATGATCCAAGTTGAGTCATACCCAATAACAAGCTAGAAAAACACCACGGAATTTGTTACTAGATATTATCTAGTAAAATATCAACACTTATAATATTTGAAAAAATGGTTTTCTAAATATTTGCACTTGTGTGATAAATAAATTATGTGGATAGTTTATATTTTGAGAGATGTTATTTAATTGGTTAAATAACATATTATATATGTATGATAAGGAAATAATAAACAAAAATGGGATTTTGGTTTTGTGGGGGGGGGGGGAACTCAAAGGGGCCGGTCCCTCTCTCTCTCTCTCTCTCTCTCTCTCTCTCTCTCTCTCCTATTTGTGCTTTCAATAACATGCATGTAGTTTGATCCAAGTCGGGTCAGAACCAATAACAAGCTAGACAAACATCATGATATTTATTGTTGATATGATCTAACAATTAAATATTAACACTTATGATATTTGGAAAATGGGTTTCTAAGTATTTGCGCTTGAGGAATCAATAAAGTATATGGATAATTTATCTAGAGAGGTTATCTTATGATATTATTTAAGTTGGCTAGATAATATATATATAGATATATATATATATATATAATAATGGTTATGATATATTGCGTGAAACTTATGGCACGTTAAAAGTGTTAAATATCACAAAGTTTCAATACACCTGCGACTAGTACATTGAGTATTAGTCCTGCGGCTAGTACATGAAGTATTAGTCATGTGACTAGTACATGGAGTATTAGTGTATTGCCAGGAAAGAAAGAGAAAATATTTCTGGGGGGACCAACCATTTTGGGGGGAAATTCAAACCCTTTTGTTCAAATTTACTTTCTCTTTATATTATTTCTTGGAACACAACACATGGGATAACCCAATAATATTACATGCAATATTGAAGACTCTCTCTCCTCTCTCCCTTCTCTCCCAAAATCGGTTCAAGGAAGAAGAAACACAAGAAGGGTTTTTGTGTGCAAAGTGTTATCAAATCCTAGCAAGCAAAGTGTTTGTTGAAGGCTTGGAAGGGTATACAAGCTTGAGGCTCTTCTCCATTGAATGCTAGCTGTTCAAACCATCGTCTTCTTCATCTTCCTTGCATATTGAAAGGTTGTATTACATAGACCCCCTGTGGTTTTTGATTTTGGTAAGCATGTAATTTCGTATACGGATCCGGGGCTTGGGTTTTATATTAATCTAGATAACAAGATTTTAAACTTTTAATCCGCTTCTTTTTTCATATAAATGGGTTTATATGACTTTGATAATCTTGTTAAAACCCAACAATGGAATCAAGAGCCGCTTATACGGATATATGCTTCAATAGATCTAAAATATTTTCGGGTTTTATGGTGTGGTTCACCATATGGCCAAAATTTTTAGGGTTTTTGGTTACCCCTTGGTTTTCATGATTTTACTTTTCATGCATGTGATAATCTTGAAGAATTAAGTCATTTGGATAATTGGTTGTTTTGTTTGGATAAAACCCGAAACTTTCGGTTTTCCTTATCCTTGGCCGAAAGTTTGAGGTTCAAATGGGGAACCATTTTAGACATGTAATACTTGCATATTTGGATGTGCATTTGGATGTTCATAACCTAGCCATGACCTTGTGTTCGGATGTGTGTTTGTGTTGTGATTTATTCAATATTCAATTTGGTTGTAATATTCATTTATTTGGGTTTGTAATCTAATTATTCATTTCATATTGGTTTGTAAAAATAAGTAGATTAGTTGTATTTCTTTTACTAGAGAAAAATTGTATTAGAATATATTTTTTGTAAAAGAAGAAGCAACAAAGTTAGGGTTTTGGTTTTGGGCCTTAATGGACCTCATAGTCCCATATGGGATTCAAGCCCAATAACCAAAGCCCAAACTTGGAGGCCCATGGAAGCAAGGAGCTTAAGTTGGAGCCCAAAAGGAAGCCCATATAAAGTGGAGAAGTCACAACACAAAAGTGGACACTTGAGGCATTTGGATGCGAAATCAAGTGGGAGTTCACCGATACATGCCTTTGTTCACTTGGACAGGCCTTTGTTCACCTGGACATGCCTTTGTTCACCTGCCTGGACATGCCTTTGTTCATTTGGTCCCTAGGAGACTTTTGGCACACTTTTTTGGGTCAACAAGTGTGATCAAGATTAGGAGGCTATGGTTATGAACTTGTGGTTGTTTATTTATGCTTGCATGGTTGATTTATATATTTTGTTTTATCTTATTTGGATAAGGATAATTAACAAACTTAATATCAACAACTTGCATAAAATTGGTTCCTTAGAAATCATTAGGTAATAAAATTGGTTTTATTTAAGGTTAATGATTTCACAATAAAAGGAGTTTTATTAAAAGGAACTTTGAAAATTGGTTTTCAAACAAAGTACCATGCATTTGAATGCATGCAAATGCGAGGTATATAAATAGTTTTCCAATCTAGAATTTAGAAAACTTAAATCCCTTTTAAAACAAGTTTAACACCATCCTTTTATACAACACTCGGATCACTTGGGAACTCGATGTGGGATAAAGGTCATCTAACCACATTGGAGAAAACTTGTTAGTTTGAGGTGGGTTTGCCATATTTGTGGGATAAAGGTCACCTAACCACTTGTATGTCAAATTCACATGTGTGTGTAAGTGGGACGACTTGATTTGGAAACCATATGAACAGGGTCACCGAAGCATGGCGTACAAAGGTAATGATGGGATTAAACATGCCAACTAAACAACGATGTTTAACCGATCCCATAAAACTTGAAGTTGCAAAATGTTGCAATCGTCAAACGTTGACCACCTTGTTAGTTCAATGGTAGGAAAAAGGTCACCTAACTACTATGTGAATGTAACGTTGGGTTCTAGATTTTAATCATTAATTGTCTTAAAGACATAAATGGTACTAAAGATTAAAATTAGTTAATTGATATCGAAAATACTAAAATTGAGCTTTGTTAAATTATGTAGATGGTCGTAATCTACAATCCACCTAACGAAATTATCCCACCCGTGCATAACCTGTCACTAAGACCTATAATTGATAAGGATCATCTTAACTACAACAATTTTAAGGATTGGTATCGAAACTTGAGAATGGTTCTTAAGCAAGAAAGGAAATCCTATATATTAAACGATCCTATTCCCGACGAACCAATCATTGACGATTTAGATGCCTATAACGATTGGTTGAAATACACCGAGGATTCGGTGCAAGTTTCTTGTCTCATGTTGGGAACTATGATTCCCGAGATTCAAAAGGATTTTGAAAAACATGGGGCATATGACATGATCACCCAACTTAAGGAAATGTTGCTTACTCAAGCTAGGGTGGAACGCTTTGAAAGGGTTCAAGAGCTTCATGCTTGTCATATGGAAGAAACACAATCCGTGAAGAGGCATCACTCGAAACCTAAAGCAAAGGTTTATAAAGGTGAGGGACACGTCAAAGGTAAGTTAAAAGGAAATACTAAAGCGGAACCCACTAAACCAAAGCAGAAGAAGCTAAAGGTTAGTTTGGAGGATCCGTGCTTTGGTTGTGGTGAGATAGGACATTGAAAGAGGGATTGTCCAACCTATCTCAGAGATTTGAAAGACAAGAGGGATGCGGGGAAAACCTCGGGTACAACTTTCATGATCCATATTGATCTTAATGTTATTTATTCTAACACATGGGTATTGGATACGGGATGTGGAACTCATTTTTGCAAATTGTTGCAAGAGTTCAAAAGAAATAAGCATTTCAAGAAAGGAGATACAAGTCTCTTCATGGGCAACAGAGCAAAGGTTGATGTCGAAGCCCAAGGAGACTATGTTTTGAAGCTCCCAAATGGTCTGGAAGTTGTGTTGAAAAACATTTTGTATGCTCCTAGTTTGACTAGGAACATTATCTCTGTTTCTCTTTTAAGACAATATGATTATGATTTAAAGTTTGTGGACAATGGTATTTGTATTTTCACGAATAATGTCTTTTATTTTAAAGCGATGCCGTCTAATGGCATTTATGAATTAGTTCATGATAACACATCCTTTGACAATACGTTGTACCAATCAAGCACCAAGAAAATCAAAATGGATTTGAGTAAGACTTATCTTTGGCATTGTCGCCTTGGTCATATAAACAGGGTCGCATAAATACACTTCACAAGAATTGTCTTTTGGAATCAAATGATGATTCATTATGGAACTAACTAAAGGGAAAAAGACTTATTAGGTATCATACATTCGGATGTATGTGGTCCTTTTAAGGCAATGACAATGAATGGTGAAAGATACTTCATTACCTTTATCTATGACTATAGTCATTATGGGTATGTGTACTGATGTGCGAAACGGTCTATTAAAAAACTTAACATAACCTAGACACTCTAGATTTAAATTTATAAATCTAGACTATCCTAATGCTAGACCACTAGACAGGCAAGTGTACCTATCAACTGTAGTAAAGCCTAACGAATTACGGATGTCGAACCCACAGGACACTAGCGACACCTAAACTAGACTCTGACTAATAACTTAAATAAATTGATTTTATTGATTTTGTCTTTTTATTTTATTAAATATTAAATAATATAAAGTAAATAATACTTACTCTTAACTAGACACGGACAAATAGAACTAGAACTCAAATAGGGTGAAACAACTACCTTGGCAAGGAATCCCACTAGTCAACTTGTAAACTTTTGCAATTGGATTTATGATCGGTACCGTATTATAAAAATATGAAACTTAAGGAATAACTAAAGTATGCTGGACTCCTCCCGGTCTCACCAACAATACCTAAGAACCTTAAATATCATGTAAGCTCAACGGTTTAATGGTTCGGATCTCCTCCCGGTCTCACCTTACCTAAGTATGCTAAGGTACCCAAAGATTAAATTACCTCCCGGTCTCTCTAATCACAAAACACCCTAAGGCGTAAAGGGGTATTTTTATTTAATTCGGTTATAATTCGGATCTGTAAGAATCTTAGGGAATCTAGGGTAACTCACTCCCGTGCAATCACTACCTAAACCCGCAAATGACCAAAACAGACGACACTTAATTACCTCCCGGTCTCTCAAGTGACAGAATATAAGGTATCTCTAAACTCTCAATTACCGCTCCTATGGAATACGTTAACAATAAACCATAAACTAGTTGTAAACACATAGTAAACAACCTAATTTGCATCTATACATGAAAGACATTCATAAAGACGCATATGGAACAATAATTTGATAATAAATTAATACCAAATACGCATATGCATCACAACCAAATAAAATAAAAACTCTACCAAAGCATAAACCAATCAATAAATAATCCAAAACTGAAAAATAAAACAAGTCTAAAAAGTATTTATCCAAACCCAGGCAGTATAAAAGTTTAGCCAATCATAATAGTCGATGAAACAAATATAAAAAATAAAGTGCGGTTCATCATAAAATAAATATAAATAGTTGAGCTACTGGCCTGTGAGCTTAAATTAATTGAGCTGCCTGGTAGCTTGGTTATTAATTCACTTTTTGAAGATATGGCTTTGATATTTTTGTGACGTGCTTGCCTAGTTGCTTATCAATATTCTTTCTTCCGTTTTTGTTCCGAGCTCCAAACAGTGGCCTCCAAAGGAGGCGCCACACCTTTCTCCCAATTCCCCAGATATATTGCAATCGTAGATTCGTAGGGTTGTGTATTTTGCTTAACTGACCCATGAGTTTCATTGGCCCAACTTGAGCCCAATAATGTCTCTAATTTTTCTTTCACGAGATCTTCCTGAACCATAAATCTATGATTAAAATTTGATTCATAACTCAAAATTATTCCACCATACATCTCAATTATCACACGCATACATACTTGTATTTCACCTTTCAAACTTAAGTAGAGTTTTAATTTTATTATTATAGATTCTTATTATTATTATTTTTTCTCTAAACAAACAAGAGAACAACTACGTTGTTATCTTTAATTATATCGAAATTGATGCTTTTACTATGTAATCAATATATATAGCCTGTATAAAACTCACCAAATAAAATATAAGTACATACAATAATGATTAGAGGTGATTTACTCGTTTTAGCTCAATTTGACTTTTACAACCTTTAAAATCTAAGTATGAACCAATTAAGTCTTATATTCAATAAAATCATATAAAAAATAAGTAAGAGTGTAGGAAATATTAATATAATAATATATATATTTTAGACCACATTAAATATCCTCACACTTAAACTTTTTTCGTCCATGAAAAAGTATTTTGCAATGGAATCATAACTCGAAACTGATCTTTAAAACGTATAGGTTATCTTTTAAGCACAGAAAAACGCAAAAACTACGATTGCCGATATTGTTGTCCACTTAAACCCAGCCACCAGCCTATCAAACCCCAAATTGCATTAAAAGTTTTAAGTTAAAAAACCACGGCTACACCTACCCCATCTCAGACAAGAGAGCTAGAAAAACTAGAGTCATAACAAAATGGTTTGACAAATCACCATAAGCCAATGACTCGTTGATGGTACTAAGTAGATGCACTCGGTGAAATTTGATGGATGAATGGTCATGTGGAGGCCGTACGAGCTAAACCTAAATATTATTGGACTTTGTCCTATATATTCCTTAAAAAAAATATTTATTGACTAAAAACCTTCGAGCCCCAATAGTGTATCCTCAGAGTCATTATCCCCTTGGTAACACGTAAACTCTAACTCCCGTCTAGTATGTGCATCTTTGGCCTCTTTTACTAACTTTGAGAATGCTTCTTTGGCATTTTTCATTACATAACTTTCTCATGGTCATTTGCTTTTCGGACCAACATTTTTCGTAATACACTTTCAAAACATACTTTTTTTTCTCTTTTCATTTTTTCAATCTTTCTTTTTTTTTCAATCTTTTATATCACCCTAAAATATATAACTATTTCTAAGCTCGTAAAAAGATGGACATGTGGTGGTGTGATGATTTGAGTGCATCTAAGTCTTACCATCTCAAAGTTTTTAGATTATGGTAATCCTCCCTAAGCATCGAAATTCGGTTTCACCGTTTTTCAAATTATTCTATATATAAAATTTGCAAAAGAGGACTATCAAAACTAGTTGGGCCTACCGACACATCCCAAGTTTAGTGTGTTATCTTTTATTTAATCTCATATATAATAGTAGTTTTAAAAACCAATCTCAAATTTTTCTATCATTTTCCATTATTTGCAAAAAAATTCGTTAAAACTTCGGGACATTTTTTTTGAATATTTTTTTAAACCTGTTTTTATTATTTTATTTTTTTTTTATTTTTTTTAATTTTCTTTTTAAGACAAAAACGTCAGTTTCCCATCCTCAAATGTCACATTGTCCTCAATGAGACAGGAAAAAGACAAAAATTAAAGCAAATTTAAATATTAGTAAAGTGGAACAGACTCCCCTGGTAAATATGACGATACTGCCTCGCGAGTTGTGTCCCATGCCCTCCAATTCGAACGAAAGCCTCATACTCCAGTGCTCTCTACCAAGCTATCACTTACGAACGAACGCGGCAATCAATCAACAAATGACCTCCCCACACTTGAATCAAACCATGTATCATCAAACTTCCACAAGCAACCTGAAAGCAAACCAAGAAACAGCCAGCATAAGAAAACAAGAAAAACCCAAAAACAAAATAAAAAAAACAAAACATATTGTCGGGTTGCCTCCCGGAAAGTGCTAAGTTTACAGAAGAGTCTTCAGCCGGACTCGCTCCCGAAATCTCAATCAGGAGGCTTTTCTTTTATCCAACCCCGGTCTAACCCGTTTAATTCCACCCGTCCAATATATTTAAACAAATAGCACATAGTGAAACTAAAAACCATTTTAAAACATTCAAACAGACCGGACCACCAATACTTAAACTTACCTAAACCAAGCCTAATACGAGGCATATAATGAGGAAAATGGTTATATTTGCATTTTAGTGTTGTCCTATAATTATTAATGAACCATTTTTTAACCCTCAAAATGTGCTGATCCAAGCATTTTCGCGCCCCCTTCTGTGACTTTACCGATATCGGTGGCGATCCACTATCTAGTTCCTCCACAGACCTGCTAACATTCCTACGATGTGGCAACTCAACTACCACCATATTATGATCCTCCTCTGTTGCCACTTCCTCTTCCTTTTCTTCTTTTGGTGACGTTTTGATCTCCATTGTTGACTTCCCCATGATTAGTGTTTCTAGATATATAAGATCGCCAACAGGGTCAAATTCTGCATGTTCGTCAAAAACTGGTAAACCCACCAATTCATCACCAAACTCATCCTCCCAAGATGGTACATGCTCCTTCTCTTCGTCATCTTCCATCTGGTCAAGTGGCTCCACAACGACATCTTCACTTGAATTCATGTAATTAGGTAGCTCCAACTCCATCTCTTCTATCACGCCCTCATCATCATTATTCCAGAATTCATCATCTGTTTCATTGACGGCTTCCTGTTCCTTCTTATAAAAACTCTCATTTTGAATTCTAGCACTTATCTCGTCTAACCTAGCTTCGATTTCCTCTATCTTACGGAGTCTTTCCCTATCAATCAACTTATCAAGCCTGACTTCCAATTCCTTAATCTTTCGGAATCTTTCACGTTCCTCTTGTTCGGCTCTTTCCAACATCATCTCTTTCCAACATCTTCGATATAAAATACTCCTAAACTGACTCGATCTATTAAACATATTAACTAGACTCGATAAAATAAAACACAAACTAAATAATCCTAAACACGACTAGACGCGCTAAATCTATGACACTGACTCACAAGACACACCACAAGTCAAGACACAAAAAAGGAACAATTAATCAATTAAGTTCAATCAAAGCTAGTTTCGCTATCGCCAAAGTATCCCCGGCAACGGTGCCAAAAACATGATGTGTGAAACGGTCTATTAAAAAACTTAATCTAACCTAGACACTCTAGTTTTAAATTTATAAATCTAGACTATCCTAATGCTAGACCACTAGACAGGCAAGTGTACCTATTAACTATAGTAAAGCCTAACGAAGTTCGGATGTCGAACCCACAGGACACTAGCGACACCTAAACTAGACTCTGACTAATAACTTAAATAAGTTGATTTTATTGACTTTGTCTTTTTGTTTTATTAAATATTAAATAATATAAAATAAATAATACTTACTCTAAACTAGACACGGAAAAATAGAACTAGAACTCAAATTGGGTGAAACAACTACCTAAGCAAGGAATCCCACTAGTCAACTTGTAAACTTTCGGAATTGGATTTATGATCGGTACCGTATTATAAAAATATGAAACTTAAGGAATAACTAAAATATGCTAGATCTCCTCCCAGTCTCACCAACAATACCTAAGAACCTTAAATATCATGTAAGATCAACGGTTTAATGGTTCGGAACTCCTCCCGGTCTCACCTTACCTAACTATGCTAAGGTACCCAAAGATTAAATTACCTCCCGGTCTCTCTAATCACAAAACACCCTAAGGCGTAAAGAGGTATTTTTATTTAATTCGGTTATAATTCGGATCTGTAAGAATCTTAGGGAATCTAGGGTAACTCACTCCCGTGCAGTCACTACCCAAACCCGCAAATGACCAAAACAGAGGACACTTAATTACCTCCCGGTCTCTCAAGTGACAGAATATAAGGTATCTCTAAACTCTCAATTACCGCTCCTATGGAATACGTTAACAATAAACCATAAACTAGTTGTAAACACACAGTAAACAACCTAATATGCATCTATACATGAGAGACATTCATAAAGACGCATATGGAACAATAATTTGATAGTAAATTAATACCAAATACGCATATGCATCACAACCAAATAAAATAAAAACCCTACCAAAGCATAAACCAATCAATAAATAATCCAAAACTAAAAATAAAACGAGTCTAAAAAGTATTTATCCAAACCTAGGCAGTATAAAAGTTTAGCCAATCATAATAGTCGATGAAACAAATATAAAAAATAATGTGCGGTTCATCGTAAAATAAATATAAATAGTTGAGCTACTGGCCTGTGAGCTTAAATTAATTGAGCTGCCTGGTAGCTTGGTTATTAATTCACTTTTTGAAGATATGGCTTCGATATTTTTGTGACGTGCTTGCCTAGTTGCTTATCAATATTCTTTCTTCCGTTTTTGTTCCGAGCTCCAAACAGTGGCCTCCAAAGGAGGCGCCACACCTTTCTCCCAATTCCCAAGATATATTGCAATCGTAGATTCGTAGGGTTGTGTATTTTGCTTAACTGACCCATGCGTTTCATTGGCCCAACTTGAGCCCAATCATGTCTCTAATTTTTCTTTCTCGAGATGTTCCTGAACCATAAATCTATTAGTTAAAATGTGATTTATAACTCAAAATTATTCCACGATATATCTCAATTACCACACGCATACATACTTGTATTTCACCTTTCAAACTTAAGTAGAGTTTTAATTTTTATTATTATAGATTCTTATTATTATTCTATTTCTCTAAACAAACAAGAGAACAACTAAGTTGTTATCTTTAATTATATCGAAATTGATGCTTTTACTATGTAATCAATATTCGTAGCCTGTATAAAACTCACCAAATAAAATATGAGTACATACAATAATGATTAGAGGTGATTTACTCGTTTTAGCTCAATTTGACTTTTACAACCTTTAAAAATCTAAGTATGAACCAATTAAGTCTTATATTCAATAAAATCATATAAAAAATAAGTAAAAGTGTAGGAAATATTAATATAATAATATGTATATTTTAGACCACATCATGTACTTGTTAAGACACAAAGATGAGGCTTTTGAAATGTTTAAAGTCTTTCAAATGAAGTAGAAAATCAACTCAATAAAACCATCAAAGTACTTCATTTGGATAGAGGAGGAGAATACCTTAGTGATGCTTTTCAAGATCATCTTAGGAGTTGCGGAATCATCTCACAACTCACTCCACCCGGAAAACCATAAAATAATGGTGTGTCTGAAAGGAGGAATCGAACTCTATTGGATATGGTTCGATCTATGATGGCTAGAAGCACATTGCCTCTATCATTTTGGGGTTTTGCATTGCTCTCGGCAACCCGTATTCAAAATATGGCACCAACCAAGAAAGTGGACAAGACACCTTTTGAAATATGGCGTGGAAGGGTTCCATCATTATCATATTTTAAGGTATTGGGTTGTGACGCTTTTGTTAGGCACAACACCCAAAACAAACTTGAAAACCGATCCACTAAGTGTATCTTTGTAGGATATCCCAAATACTCTATGGGATATTATTTCTACAATCCAACCGAGTAAAATGTGTTCATTGCTCGAAAGGCCGAGTTCTTGAAAACTAAGTTCCTTATGGAAGGAACTAGTAGAACGGAGAAACTCGAGGAGGATCGAGAACCACAAACCGATAAACGTTTGGTTGATACTAGCACTCAACAAGAGGTTGTTTAGAATGATCAAATGGTTGATCAAGACACACAAAATGTTCGAAAATCTGGTAGAATTAGTAATCCACCCGAAATATATGGATTTTTCATGGATGGATGCTATGTGGTAGATTCGGATGAACCCACCACATACCACTATGCAATGCCACAATCCGATTGTGACATATGGCTTGAAGCTATGAACGTTGAGATGCAATCCATGCATGACAACCAAGTATGGGATTTGGTTGTACCACCTCTTAACTCCAAACCGGTTGGAAGTAAGTGGGTTTTCAAAAGGAAAACCGATATGCATGGAAACTTGGATACTTATAAAGCAAGACTAGTAGCAAAAGGTTTTACTTAAACTCAAGGGGTTGAATATGATGAGACATTTTCGCCCGTGACAATGCAAAAGTCTATTAAGATATTATTTTCCATAGCCGCATATTATGACTATGAGATTTGGCAAATGGATGTCAAAACCGCTTTTCTAAATGGACATCTTGAAGAAGATGTCCATATGGATTAGCCCAAAGGTTTTGTCGATCCACAACATCCTAGTAAAGTATGCAAGTTAAAGAAATCAATTTATGGATTGAAACAAACATCTAGAAGTTGGTATCACTGTTTTGATGAAGAGGTCAAAAAATTTGGATTCATCAAGAACGCTGGTGAGGCTTGTATGTATAAAAAGGCTAGTGGGATCGTCATTACTTTCCTAGTATTGTATGTTGATGACATACTATTGTTTGGAAATGACATTCCAACCATGGAAGGTGTAAAAACCTGGCTTGGGAGTTGTTTTTCCATCAAAGATCTTGGAGAAGCCGCCTATATTTTGGGAATAAAGATCTATAGGGATAGATAAAGGCGGTTGATAGGTTTAAACCAAAGGGCATACATTGATAAAATCTTGAAATGGTTCAAGATGGAAAACTCTAAGAAAGGTTTGGTACCTATTCAAAGAGGAACGATATTAAGTGTGACTCAATGTCCAATCTCAAAGGATGAGCAAGAGAAAATGAAAGGAATCCCATACGTTTCAGCTATAGGATCCATCATGTATGACATGATATGCACTAGACCGGATGTGTCATGCCCTTTGAGCATGACAAGTCGATACAAACAAAATCTAGGAAGTAGTCATTGGATGGAGGTTAAGAGCATATTGAAATACCTTAGAAGGACTAAGGATATGCTTCTAATATATGGCTCTAGTGAGGAGGAACTCGTTGTAAAGGGTTACACGGATGCTCCTCTTGGAAGAGTGCAAAACAAGATGTGGTAGCATTGTCCACCACTGAATCGGAATACATCGTCGCCTTATTGGCAGCTCAAGAAGCTGCGTGGGTAAGAAAGTTCATTGCCAAACTAGGGGTGGTCCATACCATTCGGGACCCTCTAGAGATCTTTTGTGACAACGAGGGTACGATTGCACAAATCAAGGAACCCCGTGCATACAAAAGACAAGGCACATTGAGCGGAGATTCAACTACATAAGCGATGAAGTTGAAAAAGGATAGATATGTATTCGCAAATTTCACACCGATCAAAACATTGCGGATCCACTCACGAAGCTCCTAGAAAGGCCGAAGCATGAGGGTCATACTTGCGCCTTATTACTTTGATATTCTGGTGATTGGATTTGATCTATTTTGTATTTGGATATCGGAACAATTGTTATTTTGACTCTTTCATATGATTATGGTTTATGATTATGACTTTTGATTTATATTCCATTTTACAATGTTTAAATCCGTGAATAAGTTAATTAGTCTAAATGTCCGTAGTCGTTCATATTTTTGGGAAAATATATGAAGGTAGGACTATTGTGAACTCGGATTGATGGATATTCATAAGGTATGAATATAGAGCAAGGGTTTGCTGCCAAGGTTCATAGATATTTATGGGATATAAATATTGGATTGACTCGCCCTCAAATTTTACTGCATGGAATCCTTGTGATTGGTGATCATAAGTAAATTTGAGTAACAACGAATATCATAGTATCCTCCGACCTGAGATACATATTGGGTCTTGATATTCAAAAAATATTATGCTTTGACTTAGTTCTTTGCTGCTCTGAAACATGACGGTACATAAGGCTAAGATTAGGTATGGTACGAGGTGATTGTGAGTGACGTATGTAGTCAATAGGGGATTTGTCCCTCTTGTTTGTTGAGAGTAGGATGTCTAAGGCCTGATAAGTTAAATCAACAAAGAATGATAACTCTGTGTGTTTGGATTTGACACGCATCTGTGGCAAAAGGATAAATGATAGATTCACCTAAATCATTTCAAGTAAGGGACTTGAAAGGGATGATGTTATTGAATGGCACTTCGTCATACGTATTAGTGGTAGTAACCCGTTGTTAAGCCATATTTGCTACTTGCATTAATATTCTATGTATCTTGTGCAAGTGCGAGATTGTTGGAATTGGTTTGCCCAAGACACATATTATAATTGATGTGTCTAGTACGTTATGATCCAAGTCGGGTCAGAACCAATAACAAGCTAGACAAACACCATGCTATTTATTGTAGATATTAACATTAACACTTATGATATTTGGAAAATGGGTTTTTAAATATTTTCAATTGAGGAATCGATAAATTATATGGATAATTTATCTAGAGATATTATCTTATGATATTATTTAAGTTGGTTAAATAATATATATATATATATATATATATATATATATATATATGATAATGGTTATGATATATTGTATAAAACTTATGGCATGTTAAAAGTGTTAAATGTCACAAAGATTTAATACACATGCGACTAGTACATGGAGTATTAGTCATGCGGCTAGTACATGGAGTATTAGTCATGTGACTAGTACATGGAGTATTAGTGTGTTGCCATGAAAGAAATAGAAAATATTTCTGGTGGGACCAACCATTTTGGAGGGAAAATTCTCACCCTTTTGTTCAAATTTACTTTCTCTTTATATTATTTCTTTGGACACAACACATGGGATAACCCAATAATATTACATGCAATATTGAAGTCTCTCTCTCCTCTCTCTCTTTTCTCCCAAAATCGGTTCAAGGAAGAAGAAACATAAGAAGGGTTTTTTTGTGCAAAGTGTTATCAAAACCTAGCAAGCAAGGTGTTTGTTGAAGGCTTGGAAGGGTATACAAGCTTGAGGCTCTTCTCCATTGAAGGTTAGTCATTCAAACCATCATCTTCTTCATCTTCCTTGCATCTTGAAAGGTTGTATTACATAAACACCCTATGATTGTTTATTTTGGTAAGCATGTAATTTCGTATATGGATCCGGGCATTGGGTTTT
Source organism: Bidens hawaiensis (assembly GCF_021521415.1). Taxonomy (NCBI): domain Eukaryota; kingdom Viridiplantae; phylum Streptophyta; class Magnoliopsida; order Asterales; family Asteraceae; genus Bidens; species Bidens hawaiensis. The sequence continues at coordinate 42,925 of NW_027492646.1, forward strand.
ACATATTAAATGGGTTTTATATTAATCTAGATAACAAGATTTAAAACTTTTAATTCGTTGCGTTTTTTTCATAAAAATTGGTTTATATGACTTTGATAATCTTGTTAAAACCCAACAGCATTAATATCTTTACGGTTTTTCAGTAATCACTGGCTCATTGCAGCAAAATTAAGAAGATATGATCATTAGCCAATGCCTTAAATTATTCATATTGTAAAACAATTGTCACAGTAATTAGATGTGATGACAAAGAAAACATATTCGATATAACTCGTTGGATGGATACCTGGAATACGGCGACTGACATCAGATATCCCTAGATTCAATTTTGTTACCACATACTGGCGGCACTATCTTTCTTTGATATCTGAAGAACATAAAAAAGGCAATGAAATTGAACTCACCTTGATGCACATTAACAGAAAAAACAAAAAGCCACGTATAAAGTCGTTATGTTCTTAAAAAGGTATGATTATTATCTTTCTATGACGCCATGTTGTCTTTTCTAGTTTTGTGTTGTATGCTCCTGTTTTCATGATATTATAATCCCTTTGGCTAATCTGTCAAAACAAACAAGCAGATTGATTGCATGAAGATCCTAGTTTTTATTGTAGCACCGCTACAATTTTCATTAAATTTCAACAAAACAAAAGATCAAACAATGCAACTTTCAAAAGAAGATATCTATCAACCTTGAAGATAAATAACCCATCAACTGTGAAGGCCATGGCCATCCTCCACCACTTCGAAGCGTTCAAGCCCCATGAACATTACAAAATTAAGTCAGAAATACTTTATTAACCACTTCCTTTACATCATCTTGATGAAAATTAGGACATGCAAATAAACAACACGATTTCGAGTATAACTTATGACTGATAATGTCCTGTGACAAAAAAACACTTACATAATTGAATCCTTATTAACAATTCCCTCAATAATTTACTAATTGCAAAATAAAAATACCCTAATTTTGATTATACCTGAACTAATAGAAATATAAAACACTTGTGTTACTTCCTGCAATTTCCATTATCAAATATAGCACTGCCTATGAGCTTCATGAGCTATAACAAAATCCCTTCCTAAACAAATCATATATCCAAATTACACCATTACATTCTAAAATCACTGAAATCACACCAAATTTGAAGGATGTAAAAGAAACCCTAACATAGCAGGACAATAATTACCTAGAAGTGAGCATAAATAAGCTCCAACACTTTGTTAAGCGGCATCGACACAATTAAGTTGTGACAATTGCAAATTTCGGGTTAACTCCGTTAACCAAACTCAGTTAAGTCCGTTAGTTCATCATAGTCCACATGCATATCACGTGTCAAACATGAGTCGGTCCGAGTACGTTGGTGGTCTTATAAACACAACAATAATAAATGATTATCATTATTACATGCTAAGAGTCACATGTTAAATACTATATGCTAAGTTACATGTTATGAACGATAAGCTACATGATGCTACATGATGCTACATATGCTAAGTTATATGTTATGTATGCTAAGTTATATTACATGAAAGGTGGAATTATATGTGTAAGTGTGTTGCAAGTTATGAAGTGTTACATAAAACATTACATGCTAGTATATGCTAGACAAGTATGCTAGGATATTACATGTTACATGACACATTAGAACATATAAATAAAAGTTGTAACATGTCACATTATTTATAACATAAGTTGGAAAAATATATTTAATTATTTGACTTTTAATAAAACTAATTTTGGATGATAAAACAATATTTATAATATAAAAGACTTACTAAAAATTAGGACCAAACCCCCTCCCCAAGCCAAGCCAATATGGCCGCCTCCCCCCCCCCCCATACACATTCACAAAAAAATATTTTCTAACCTAATTCTCTCATTCTCTCATCTCTTTCACACCCTCCTCCAATCTCTTCCTTGCAAAAGCTTGAATATTGATAGTTGATCAATACAAGTGCAAGTGATCCAAGAGAGTAAGTGGTGTGTATTGATTTGTATTATTCTTTGTTTTGGTTCTTGAGAACCTAGTATCCAACAAGGGTGATGATCAATGGGGAATCCTTGTTCAAACAACAATTGAAAAGATTATGTTTTTGTAAAACTAGTGTCTTTTGTTGACTTGGGTGAAAACCCTAAAGTTGTATCTTTAAAAAATTACTCAATGACATCTTGATGGAGAGTATAAATCTTTGTTTTGATGTTTTCTAGAGGTTGGTTCATGGATTTGAATCCTAGGAATGTTAATTGGTGATTTGTTTGAGTGATTGTTATAAATCTGATTCTGATCAGATTCGTATTAGACTATTGTTTAGCTGATAAATCGATGATAACTAAATGTTTTTGGACGATTTATGATTCTATGATATACTAATTGGTGTCTAGTTTCTGTGGATATATGATTTGTAATTTTTGGAGATCGTTTGCTACGTTTTTATGATTTTATGAAATTGATAATCAAAACTGTTACGGGTTTCCTGAAATTACTTCTTACTATAAGTGTTATATCTTGACTATGGTAATTGATAATTGAGTGATTCAAAATCTGGAAGAATATTTAGGATGTTAGGAACATGCTCCAATTGGTCTCACATTATTTAGAGTTATATTGAATTTTTGGTGAATTTATACTTTTGATTGGTCACTGACAGACCTGATTGTGCACGGCTGTAGTATATGAATTTTGATGATTTTTGTATGCATGAGAAAATTATAACAAAAATATTTTTGAAATCCTAAAACATAGAGGTATTCTGCGTAAAATAATGAGAATTTATTGAGTTAGGGTGATATGCTAGAATCGTGCATCTTTGCTAGGTTATAACTCACTATATGACTGCTAGTTTGAAATTGCTTGATAAGTGTTGTCCAGGGCTATGAATCTTTGTTAAATGATTTGATGAGTTGCTAGGACACAAGTTTGACTTAGGAACCTTTTTGGTTTACCAAAGGGGTTAGTCATGCTTGACCATTGAAATTGATACATGCTTGATGTTGGCCAATGTGTTAGATCATAAGCCACCAATGTGTCGTCGGGTCAACTCGGTCAAAGTTTTGGTCCTTGGTCCACATGAGTCAAACCTTGGTCAAAGGTCAACATATAAGTCAACTTTAGTCAAAGTCAACAAAAGTCAAACTTTGGTCAAAAGTCTTTTTAAAAAACAATGGGAGATTGTTGGATACTAGTGGTTCTAGGAACCATCCCACAAGTTACTTACGTACTTGCATTTTTAGGGTCTTAGCACGTGACGCATTTACTTCGGTCGGATTTGTGTAATACCCGAAGCACCAACAAGGTGAGTTTACGGCCCCACTTTTATACTCTTCCTTTGGGGGAGGAAACATGCAAAACTGTTTTACTTTACTTGCTCTAAATCTTTACACAACCGTTTGGTTGCTTATAACGTAGTGTTTCTTTGCCATGGAAAGTCCTCACAAACATCGGACCGTTAACTAAGGTTAACTGGCGTGGTAAATTTAAATAGTACTATTGGGTTTGACAAACCCCACCCTGCATTATTCTCGACTGGAGGTCGAACGGGGTGTAACTTTGACCAAACATTGTTAAGTTTTGGCAATACTTGACTTGAGGCAATAACTAGTCAGCTTCGGTCGTGATGGAAACATAACACTATGCGGCAACGAGTTAACTAAGTGTAGTTAACCATGGGCCACTTTTATTTATAAATGTGTATGAACTGATAGAGCATAACTTACTTTGAAAACCTGTGAACTCACCAACCATATGTGTTGACTCTTTTTAGCATGTTTTCCTCAGGTCACTAACAAGCACTTGGATTAGGATAACATTGCATGCATGGACTCGCATTGGTTTAAGTTTGAAAACCTTTATTTGATATTGGTTTTGCGCTTGTAGCGCCATGAATTATTTAAACTTGTTTTGGGAGATGGCTCCCGCACTTTGTTTAGCTTCCGCACTAGCACTTAAGTACTCTGAACATTTTATTTTGATTTGTGAAAACTTTTAAGACCATATAGATGTCGTTTGGTGTGATTAATGTGTTCGGATCCTGGTTTGTCACCCGCCTTACGGTAAAACTCCGTTAGTGGAAATTTGGGGGTGTGACATAAGTTATATTGCTACACCATTTGCCTCAAATTTCATGAAACCTAAAAAATTGTTAACTGTTTTGATCGCTTTCCAAATAGAAACCACATAGCGTCACTTCCCGATTCCATAAGCATCCACATCTATGAGAAGCAAATAAAGAACCACTTTGATGATATAATGTTGAACAACGGTGGTGAGTTGAGGTGAGGTGAGGTGAACGGCTACTCCTAAAGTGGTGGTGAGGTGAGCGGGAGGGTGGATGTGAGGTTCAGGGTTTGAGAACGATAAGGGCATTTTGAATTTTTAATACAAATGCAAATAGGAGTGGGGTAATTTAGAAAACATTACAACACACATTTTCTTATGTTGTACTGGTTTTTTTCTTTTTTCAATTCATAGCACTGAATCAATGACACACAAAAAGATATGTTATAAATATTTTAAAAATATTACATTTTTTAATAACACACATTTGCATGTCATAAATCAACGCGTGTAATTGTGTGTGTGTCATTAAAGGAATTTTTTTCTACTAGTGCCAACTGCAACCCCAGTAGTTAAAAGAGGCATTTTCGGTTCATTTCAATGCCCAAAAACAGAGGTTGAAAAGGAGCAAATGAGAATGATACTCCATCAGTAGTCGGGAGCCTTATGTATGCTCAAGTTTGTACTCGCCCAGATATTGCTTATATATTTAGAATACTAGGACAGTATCATACTAATCCTAGCCTTGAACACTGGAAAGCAGCAAAGAAAGTACTACAATATCTACAAAGGAAGAAATACTATAAACTAACTTATAGAAGAAGCGATAATTTAGAAGTGGTAGGCTATTCTGATTCTAACTTTTCTAAATTCATAGATGACAAGAAATCCACTTTGGAGTATATCTTTATGTACAGGCGGACCCATTTCATGGAGGAGTCATTACAACAACTTCCATTATGATGGCAGAATATATTGCTGTTTATAATGAAGTTTTTCATGGAATGTTGCTTAAAAATCTGATCACTGGACTCAAAATAGTCAATTCCAATTCTAAACTATTGCAGCTTTATTGTGATTATTCAACTGCCATTAGTTTCTCGAACAATATCAGTTCGACGTGAGCTAATTTATATTTTGATACAAAGTATTTGTTCGTACGTGGGCGGGTTAAGGAAAATAGTATTTTTATTGAGTATATTAGTCCTAATAATAGGCTTGTAGATCAATAACTAAAGGTCTTCCACCTAACTTATAGAAGAAGCGATAATTTAGAAGTGGTAGGCTATTCTGATTCTAACTTTTCTAAATTCATAGATGACAAGAAATCCACTTTGGAGTATATCTTTATGTACAGGCGGACCCATTTCATGGAGGAGTCATTACAACAACTTCCATTATGATGGCAGAATATATTGCTGTTTATAATGAAGTTTTTCATGGAATGTTGCTTAAAAATCTGATCACTGGACTCAAAATAGTCAATTCCAATTCTAAACTATTGCAGCTTTATTGTGATTATTCAACTGCCATTAGTTTCTCGAACAATATCAGTTCGACGTGAGCTAATTTATATTTTGATACAAAGTATTTGTTCGTACGTGGGCGAGTTAAGGAAAATAGTATTTTTATTGAGTATATTAGTCCTAATAATAGGCTTGTAGATCAATAACTAAAGGTCTTCCACCTAATGTTTTTGAAAAACAAGTTAAAATATGGGATTTACTTAAAACCTTATTTAATTGCATATTATACTTACTTACGTTTTATTTAATTAAATTTACATAGTTTTGATTCTCTATGTCTCTTAATATGTTATGCATGCGTAATGACATATAGACAAATTATTATACAAATCAAATATTTGAATGGCTTACTTGTAAATTTTGATCATAGCTACTTAGGTTTTAAACAATGACTACACCATCGTTAATGGGGGTCTTTAGCTTATGTTCAATTCAGTAACTGTATTTCTTTGCTCCATTTTGAGTTTAAAGCTAAAAGGAGTATTAAAATATGCAAACTAATCTAACGCTCATAATAAATTATTACTCGACCAAGTGGGAGAATGTAAAAATAAATATATATTTTATATATTTATGTATATGGTCATCATTATCATTTGAATAATTATATATCAAAATTTGTTAAAATTATACCTTATTATATAATAGTTTGGTAATTGTAGTTGGACCATATTACCCTTACTAACTAACTAGCATAAGTGCCCACGCGTTACTGCGGGTTCGCACAAATTGTTAGTGCATGATTTGTGGCTGATGATTTGTAGTTAGAGTATTTGAGGTTAAAGTATTCGATAACTATGGAAAAGGGGGAGTTTGTTAATGCAAGGTTTTGGTGTCTGTAGCCTATCGAATAAGTTAGAGATATTCTAGGTTTTATATTTAATATAAAATGGCCATTCTCTATGGATTGTATAGCGAATGGGTCCATTCGTTAGTTAATTTAGGCTTAACCGTTAAAGTATAAGCTCATTCGTTATAGAGAAATAACGAATTAGATTAAGTTAACGTATGGAAGCCATTCGTGAAAAGGATCACCCCATTCGTTAGTGTCGTATAACAAATGGGGTCCTTGCCTATAAATAGGCTTATCCTATTCATTGAATCTAAGTGAGAGATCCGGGCCTTAAGTTAATCCATACCGTTACCATGCCGGATTCTCTCCATAAGTAATTGTCCTCCATAATGTATGTATTCCACCATTAACGTAATGAACAGTATTTAAAGTATCGATCTCGTGTTTATCGTATTGATGTATCAATGTTAGCGGCTAGATCTTGGCTTGTACGCATTTCGACTGGCCGAGGGGGAGACCACGAGTAATTTAAGGAGGAGTTTGTTTGTGAGCTTTAACGATTGTTCAAGACCTTACTAAATTTATCAAGAAAAGAGGAAGATTAAACATTCATTTGAGTTTATTTGGCTTATATCTTCCTACCTTTGCAAGGGTTCCTTGAAAATTTACTGCAATTCGGGTGGTAATTCATGATTGCAAAGCTACGTTTGAGTGAGTTCAAGAATGCAATTGTTCTTTGATTGTTGATTGGTTTGTTCAAGATTGAAATCTGGTTATGTGGGATACGAGTGTTTGTCCGTTTACTTCTTTCTGAGGGACTTTGATTCTGACTGTGTTGGCTACAAGTATTCGGTGGATTACTTCTGTTGAAGGTGACAATTTTTGAACGGGTTGATCTTACTGAAGAATATACGAGTATTTTCATTGGATTTAAGAGATTGATCATTCAAGGTTTATTAATAGAGGTTGGAACTCTAAATCATATGCCCAAACATTAGTTCATCTTTGCGAATGGGATGCAGAAGAGCTTCAAAGATTTATTTGGGATACAGTCACCAAGGGAGGGAAAACCGAATTGAAAGATGTTGAATGATCGGGTTGTTCATGAAGATGTGTGACGAGGTTAAACGTAAAGATATCTTTTCTTTACCAGTGCTGACAGATATCAGATGACTTGCTACTGATTGTTAAAAAATTGAACCATATCATACGCCAGTGGATGATCGGGATGATCTCCAAGAGTTGCTCACTTTGAGGGGAAGATTTGATATGAGAGGCTACAAGTTATTGTTTTGCTGAGAAGACTTAAATATTTGTCCGTCTGCACAAGCCCGGGAATTATCAGTAAATTTGTAGTTAGAGTATTCGAGGTTAAAGTATTCGATAGCTACGGAAAAGGCGGAGTTTGTTAGTGCACGGTTTGGTGTCCATAGCCTATCGAATAAGTTAGAGATATTCTAGGTTGTATATTTAATATAAAATGGCCATTCGCTATGGATTGTATAACGAATGGGTCCATTCGTTAGTTAATTAAGGCTTAATCGTTAAAGTATAAGCTCATTCGTTATGGAGACATAACGAATTAGATTAAGTTAACGTATGGAAGCCATTCGTGAAAAGGATCACCCCATTCGTTAGTGTCGTATAACAAATGGGGCCCTTGCCTATAAATAGGCTTATCCTATTCATTGAATCTAAGTGAGAGATCCGGGCCTTAAGTTAATCCATACCGTTACCATGCCAGATTCTCTCCGTAAGTTAGTGTCCTCCATAATGTATGTATTCCACCATTAACGTAATGAACAGTATTTAAAGTATCAATCTCGCGTTTATCGTATTGATGTATCGATGTTAGCGGCTAGATCTTGGCTTGTGTAACGTTTTTTCACAAATTATCCCCTCGTATTGGTTCATTGTCTCATGTGGTGTGTAACGAGTTATCAATGTGAATGCGAGTGCGTTGTCGCGTATGGTTTGTTCGGTGTTGTTTTTTGGGCGGGGGATACATCGTGTTTTGTGAGAACATTGGTACCCGCGCGATGCGATGGGTTGCACGCATAACCTGACATAGAACACATAATAGGTGTTTGTTCATGCATCACCAGATGAGGGTGCGCACGCAACCCGTAATTGTACATGTAACTCGTGCAAAGCCAATACGCATGTAACGGAAGATTATACACGTATAACCGAAATCGACATTAAACATGCTTAACCGACACCACGCAAGTAATTTAAATTGATATGGTGTGGGGCACTGGGTTGAGTGCTTAGCAAGATTAGAGTTACATGAGTTACGTGGTGCTGGACACGCGTTTATTGGTCCCGTTGCATGAAAACAATGGCATCCACGTTACCGGTAGCGTAAATCAATAAGCAAAGTGTAAGGCCCCGTTACCGGTAACCCTACTTTCGTGTTGGATTTACTCATAAACACAGTTCTAAATATCAGAGTTAATTAAAAACTTTACGCGGAATATAAAACTTTCATAAAACATTACATATCGATTCATAATCATGTCTTAAAACATTCCTCTTGTCTTTCAAAATCAAAACATAACTTAATAAACATATCAGATCTTCAGATGCCAGGCTTTAGTCTTCTGCCATGTGTCCTCCACTCAAGCCAGCTGTCTCAACCTACTCACCTGCGTGCATACTAAAAGTCAGCTACGCTGAGTGAGTTCTAGTTAATCATACAATACCATACAATACCATATTACATACATACGTACTTAACCTCATAACTTTCTTTTATACACACATAAGTACTCATGCCTTCATTCTTACTTACATACTTTCTTTACATTCATAATCATACGTTTTAAAGAGCCTTTCGCCCTATAACCTCACAGATATTATAAGGGTCTGGTCCCTAACATCACAGATATTATAAGGGTCTGGTCCCTAACATCACAGATATTATAAGGGTCTGGTCCCTAACATCACAGATATTATGAGGGTCTGGTCCCTAACATCACAGATATTATGAGGGTCTGGTCCCTAACATCACAGATATTATTAGGGTCTGGTCCCTAACATCACAGATATTATTAGGGTCTGGTCCCTAACATCACAGATATTATTAGGGTCTGGTCCCTTGTTTTCGAATATTAGTAGGGTTCGATTCCCTCTTCATTACCATACAACCATACATCATACCTCGAGTATTATTAGGGCTCGGTACCCTTTTCGTAACCATACAACCATACAACCATTATTTCCTTCTTTTATTAACTTTATTACGTTCATACACATAAACATACATATCATACTTGCCATATTTATAACGTTACAACCTGACAGTACGTGCAATATCCGAAGATCGTTCACGTACCATCAAGCAATCATTCATACATATCATACTTACCATATTTATAACGTTACAACCTGACAGTACGTGCAATATCCGAAGATCGTTCACGTACCATCAAGCAATCATTCATACATATCACATATATCACATATGGCATACACTTATCACTTAGGATAAATGTATTAACAACACATCAAGTATGCACACAGCCCCGAAACATAACAAGGAATGGGGCTAGAAACTCACCTGGATCCTGTTACGCTCGCCGTTGATCGTAATTCCTTTCTTTAACTGGGCTCGGCTAACTGTATAATATTTACACATATCAATTAACTACTACTTCTCGTTTTGTATTTCTATCTATATATGACCCACAACGAACGGGGGGTCCGGGGGCAGCGCCCCTGGCAGCGGGGTTCTAGGGGCGGCAGCCCCTAGCGGGGTCCAAGGGGCAGAGCCCCTGGCTGGGGTTAAGCTGCCAGGTCAGCTTGGAAAAATTTTATTTTCGATAACTGCCTTAACACATTTTCCATTAGGTTTTTAATTTATTTTCTAAGCGAACTTCACTTTAGGCGAAGTTAAACCTTAGGCGAACTTGGCTTCAGGCGAAGTTAAACCTTAGGCGAACTTGGCTTTTAGGCGAAGTTAAACCTCAGGCGAACTTGGCTTTTAGGCGAAGTTAAACCTCAGGCGAACTTGGCTTTTAGGCGAAGTTAAACCTTAGGCGAACTTGGCTTTTAGGCGAAGTTAAACCTCAGGCGAACTTGGCTTTTAGGCGAAGTTACCATTTAGGCGAACTTAGCTTTTCAGCGAAGTTGCCATCAGGCGAACTTGGCTTCAGGCGAACTTATCATCAGGCGAACTTGGCTTGCAGGCGAAGTTCATCAGGCGAACTTAGCTTGCAGGCGAAGTTCATCGCTTGAAGGCGAAGTTGCCCAGATGAAGGCGAAGTTGTCGCGCTGCAGATCTGTTTGCCCATAACTCCTTCGTTTCTTAGCCAAATAACTCGATTTTGGTACCCACGGAATCGTATGATCGGCGCCTACAAATCCCAACCATCAAATCGGCCTAAAATCGACGTTTTAGGGGTCCGATTTGGGCAGTTTGGGTTTCGGGTCCGGTTAACCCATCAAATCCTAACCATTTTCAGTACTATAAGCTTTGCGGGATTAGTTCTTACCTTTCCAACTCAGATCTACCAGCAAAATCTCGGGTCTCGACTTCGGATCTCGGTCGGTTATGTGTGTGCTTTTGAGTGTGTAAAAGAGAAAGATGGAAATAAAATGATATCATGGGCTTGGGATGGGTATTTATAAGCCCACGGACCCAAGGCCCATTCTCATTTAACCCATCTTACGTAATCTAAGCCCATGACCCGTTCCTTACTCGACATTAAATAACTAAAACGTGAAATCACTAAACATAACTTTCTTTTATTTAACATTATAAAAATTTTAGGATGTTACAAGTCTTCCCCCCTTAAAGAGGTTTCGTCCCCGAAACCTAACTATTACATAAACAAACTAGGGTAAAACTTGCGCATCTCATCCTCGACTTCCCAAGTAGCATCTGATCCCTTGCGGTGTTTCCATATCACTTTTACCAAGGGTATAATCTTGTGACGAAGCTGCTTCTCCTTGCGATCAACGATCTTTATCGGTTGCTCGATGTAGTTCAATTGTTCATCAACCTCGATGTCCATTAATGGCACGTGAGACGTGTCATCAGCTAGACACTTCCTCAGATGAGAAACATGGAAGGTTGAATGAATTCCTTCTAACTCATCGGGTAAATCCAGCTTATAAGCTACTTCCCCCACACGATACAAAATTTTAAATGGTCCAATGTACCTCGGACTTAGCTTCCCTCTCTTTCTAAAACGGATAATTCCTTTCCAAGGCGAGACCTTAAGCATCACATAGTCGCCAACGTTAAACTCAATTGGTCGTCGCCGCTTATCTGCATAAGACTTTTGTCTGTCTTGAGCAGCTTTCATTCTTGCTTTGATCTGACCGAACTTTGAAGACGTTTCTTGAACCACTTCTAGGCTTCCCATTTCCTTTTGACCAATCTCACCCCAACACACCGGGGTTCTACATCGCCGACCGTAAAGCATCTCAAACGGTGGCATACCAATGCTCGAATGGTAACTGTTGTTATAGGAGAACTCTGCCAGATGCAGATGATCATCCCAGCTTCCACCAAAATCTAAAACACAAGCACGTAGCATATCCTCAAGGGTTTGGATCGTCCTTTCGGACTGTCCATCGGTTTGAGGATGGTACGCCGTACTGATGTTCAACCTCGTCCCCATAGCTTCATGAAATTTCTTCCAGAACCTCGAAGTAAACCGTGTATCCCTATCAGACACGATCGATAACGGTACTCCATGCTTGGTTACCACTTCCTTGATGAACAAGCTTGCTAACGTTTCTGACGAGATGGCCTCTCGTATGGGCAGAAAGTGAGCACTCTTGGTCAAACGGTCCACAATCACCCAGATGGTATCATGTTGTTTAGCTGTACGAGGTAGCTTAGTTATGAAGTCCATAGTGATGTGTTCCCATTTCCACTCAGGTATCTCTAGCGGTTGCATCATCCCATAAGGCTTTTGGTGCTCGGCCTTGACTTGTAAGCAAGTTAAGCACTTACTAACATAATCCACTACATCATTCTTCATTCCTGGCCACCAGTAATCTCTTTTCAAGTCTTGGTACATCTTTGTAGCTCCAGGATGGATTGAGTACCTTGACTTATGAGCTTCATCTAAGATTCGACTTCTAAGATCACCATGGCGTGGAATCCACATACGGTCAAATCTAGTTTTAACTCCATGAGTGTTTTCCATCAACTCATCTTGCTGGCCATAAATCCTTTCTTTCTTTACTAACCCTTCGTTTACTAACACCTCTGACTGCACTTTGATGATTTCTTCAAAAAGACTTGAGTTCATGATCAACTTATATGACTTCACGGTTGCAAGGACTTCCTCATTCTTACGACTTAGCGCATCAGCGACCACGTTAGCTTTACCGGGGTAATACTTAATCTCACAGTCGTAATCCTTTATCAATTCTAACCATCTTCTCTGCCTCATGTTCAATTCTTTCTGCTCGAAGAAGTACTTTAAACTCTTATGATCTGTATAGATAGTGCACTTAGTACCGTACAGGTAATGTCTCCATATCTTAAGAGCATGCACTACAGCTGCTAACTCCAAATCATGCGTCGGATAAGTACTCTCATGGACTTTCAACTGTCTAGACGCGTAGGCTATCACCTTCCCTCGTTGCATCAACACGCAACCTAACCCTTGATGCGAGGCATCAGCACAAACAACAAAATCCTCATCACCATCGGGTAAAGTAAGGATTGGAGCTTGCGTGAGTCTCTTCTTCAATTCTTCAAAGGCTTCCTCCTGAAACTTCCCCCAACTGAATACTATCGACTTTCGGGTCATACCGGTCAGCGGTGCGGCTATCTTGGAGAAACCTTCGATGAATCTCCTATAGTAGCCAGCTAACCCTAGGAAGCTTCGTATATCAGTCGGATTCTGCGGAGTCTTCCAATTCGTTATCGCTTCAATCTTAGCTGGGTCCACGGTAATCCCCTCCGGATTAACCACATGACCTAAAAATTGCACTTCTCTTAACCAGAACGCGCACTTCGAAAACTTGGCATACAACTTCTCTTTCTTCAGAACTTCCAATACCTCTCTCAGATGCTCGGCATGGTCAGACTCACTCTTTGAATAAATCAATATATCATCGATGAAGACGATAACCGACTTATCCAACATCGGTCGACACACCTTATTCATCATGTCCATAAATGCTGCAGGAGCATTTGTTAGACCGAATGACATTACAAGGAACTCGTAGTGTCCATACCGCGTTCGGAACGCTGTTTTAGGGATGTCTACCTCTTTCACCTTCAGCTGATGGTAGCCTGATCTGAGATCTATTCGTGAGAACCAACTCGAACCTTGCAGTTGGTCAAACAGATCGTCAATCCTAGGCAAGGGGTATCTATTCTTTACCGTAAGCTTATTCAACTCACGATAGTCTATGCACATTCTCATACTTCCATCCTTTTTCTTCACAAACAAAACCGGTGCGCCCCACGGAGAAACACTCGGTCTGATAAAACCCTTGCCGAGGAGTTCTTGCAGTTGGGACATCAATTCCTTCATCTCGGACGGTGCTAGACGGTAAGGCGCCTTCGCGACGGGCTGGGCTCCTGGTACTAGATCTATCTGAAATTCTATCTCTCGCTCAGGTGGCAACCCCGGAAGATCCTCAGGGAATACTTCTGGGTAGTCGCGCACAATAGGAACATTCTTCATTTCTTTCGTCTCGGCCGTAGCGTTGACAACATACGCCAGGTAGGCACCGCACCCTCGCCTTAACAAACCCTCGGCTTTTATCATCGAAATGACATTAAGCCCATAACTCTCCTTATCACCATAAACCGTCACCGCACTACCATCCAATGACTTTAACCTTATCATCTTACTTTTACATACTATCTGAGCCTCAAACTCAGACAACCAATCCATACCCAAGACTACATCGAACCCTCCTAAGGCCATAACATACAAAGTAACAGGGAACTCATGTCCCTCTAACTCTATCTTACAATTCTTAACCATTTTTGTTATTTTCACCGAAGTGTCACTTGCGGTTTCTACTACAAAAGTTTCAGACACTCGGCAGCCTTTCATTTTAGCTAGTTTGCTAAACGTCGTAGCTACAAAACTTCTATTCGCACCAGAATCAAATAATACAGAAGCGGAAACATCGTTCACTAGAAACGTACCTGTGACGACATCCGGAATCTGCCTGGCTTGTTCCTGGGTCAGCATGTAGGCTCTAGTTCTGGGCCTAGCTTGATCGGCATCCTTCTTTCCACTACCTCCAGCTACACCTTCAGTGCACTCCCTTGACATATGGCCTGTCTTGCCACATTTGTAACATGCTGGCTTCGCACTGCACTCATTGGCATAATGCCCTACCTTCCCGCACTTATAACAGGCATTCGACCCCATTCTGCATTCTCCACCATGAGCCTTTCCACATTTGAGACAAACATTAGAACTTTTACCCCACTTGCACTCACCACCATGCCTCTTTCCGCAGGTCTTACACGATCTCTTCTCCCACACTTTCTGTTTCTTATCCTTGGAGTTCCATAACTGAGTACCGGGTCGTTTAGCAGGAGTGACCCCTTTCTTCTCTTTCTCTTCGTCCCTTTCCACCCTATCATCCGCGGCCACGTCAGCATAGACCATTTCCGCGAGTCCAACAGCCGAATCAAAAGTAGCAGGTTGAATCGCCCTGACTAACATGCGGACCTTTTGTGGCAACCCCCTCACATAACATTTGATTCTCTTGACCTCAGTGTCAACCATGTCAGGCACCAACCTAGATAGTCGGTTGAACTCCGTGGTATACTCACGATGCGTCATCATACCGGCTTTTAAATTCTGGAACTTCATCTCCGTTCTTTCAACCTCGGCATCTGCACAGAACTTCTTCATTACCAACTCTTTCAAATCTTCCCACTTCATCTCTCTGATCTCATCCTTAGTCTTTCTCTGCTCCACACTTTCCCACCAATACATAGCCTCATCTACGAATGACTGAGTAGCATAACCCACAGCTTGGTCGGGACGGCATTCGCTAATGCGGATAACCTTGTCCATAGCGGTTATCCACTGGAGAGTGGCGATTGCGTCTCCTAAACCAGTCAGCTTAGGCGGGTCACAACCTTTGAAGGACTTATAGCTGCACCCACCTTGTCCTCCTCTCCTATCATCGACTTTCACAGACTTATCCCCACTCGAGGCCCCTCTTTCACCTTCCCCATCCTTTCTACCATCACCACCCGCCCCTTCAGCAGTTCGCTCACGGCTTCCAGCAGATCCTTCGGGATTCAGGTTCTTCACAGCAGCAACTACAGCCTGAACGATGGCTGCTTGAACTGCAGGGCTAAGTTGAACTTCCTCGTTGTTGTTCTGGTCTCCTCCAGCTGCGCTTCCTTCATCTTCGGTGTGGGAAGCTTCTTCCACCGAGGGTTGCCGGACAAGACGAGGCCTGCCACGACGCCCAGTGCGACCCCCAGTTTCAACAAACTCTCCAGCTCCAGCCATTAGTATTCTAAAGGGGAAAACACAAACATCGTCACTCAAGGAACTATTTAGTACAAGGATAGCAAGGCTAACAGGTAATAACAGTGGCCAGTTGTGATTAGCTGATCACGTTACTTTCCGTGTCCTATACACTTCCTTTTATGAGTCTATTTGTGCTGGTTCTACTTAAGTAGTTAGTCAAATCAACAATCAATTATTCCTATCCGTACCAATCTCATATCTTTTCTTTCTCATTAACATATATCATTTAATCATACCTTTCACCTTTACTGATCTTGCTTGAGCGACACATGGCATTCTTGAACTGGCATCTTCTTTCTTTTCTTACTTAAATCCCATTCTCTGTTCAAGTCTAAGCATGTAGGATGCTTAAATCTCTTGAACTTTGCTCTGATACCAACTTGTAAGGCCCCGTTACCGGTAACCCTACTTTCGTGTTGGATTTACTCATAAACACAGTTCTAAATATCAGAGTTAATTAAAAACTTTACGCGGAATATAAAACTTTCATAAAACATTACATATCGATTCATAATCATGTCTTAAAACATTCCTCTTGTCTTTCAAAATCAAAACATAACTTAATAAACATATCAGATCTTCAGATGCCAGGCTTTAGTCTTCTGCCATGTGTCCTCCACTCAAGCCAGCTGTCTCAACCTACTCACCTGCGTGCATACTAAAAGTCAGCTACGCTGAGTGAGTTCTAGTTAATCATACAATACCATACAATACCATATTACATACATACGTACTTAACCTCATAACTTTCTTTTATACACACATAAGTACTCATGCCTTCATTCTTACTTACATACTTTCTTTACATTCATAATCATACGTTTTAAAGAGCCTTTCGCCCTATAACCTCACAGATATTATAAGGGTCTGGTCCCTAACATCACAGATATTATAAGGGTCTGGTCCCTAACATCACAGATATTATAAGGGTCTGGTCCCTAACATCACAGATATTATGAGGGTCTGGTCCCTAACATCACAGATATTATGAGGGTCTGGTCCCTAACATCACAGATATTATTAGGGTCTGGTCCCTAACATCACAGATATTATTAGGGTCTGGTCCCTAACATCACAGATATTATTAGGGTCTGGTCCCTTGTTTTCGAATATTAGTAGGGTTCGATTCCCTCTTCATTACCATACAACCATACATCATACCTCGAGTATTATTAGGGCTCGGTACCCTTTTCGTAACCATACAACCATACAACCATTATTTCCTTCTTTTATTAACTTTATTACGTTCATACACATAAACATACATATCATACTTGCCATATTTATAACGTTACAACCTGACAGTACGTGCAATATCCGAAGATCGTTCACGTACCATCAAGCAATCATTCATACATATCATACTTACCATATTTATAACGTTACAACCTGACAGTACGTGCAATATCCGAAGATCGTTCACGTACCATCAAGCAATCATTCATACATATCACATATATCACATATGGCATACACTTATCACTTAGGATAAATGTATTAACAACACATCAAGTATGCACACAGCCCCGAAACATAACAAGGAATGGGGCTAGAAACTCACCTGGATCCTGTTACGCTCGCCGTTGATCGTAATTCCTTTCTTTAACTGGGCTCGGCTAACTGTATAATATTTACACATATCAATTAACTACTACTTCTCGTTTTGTATTTCTATCTATATATGACCCACAACGAACGGGGGGTCCGGGGGCAGCGCCCCTGGCAGCGGGGTTCTAGGGGCGGCAGCCCCTAGCGGGGTCCAAGGGGCAGAGCCCCTGGCTGGGGTTAAGCTGCCAGGTCAGCTTGGAAAAATTTTATTTTCGATAACTGCCTTAACACATTTTCCATTAGGTTTTTAATTTATTTTCTAAGCGAACTTCACTTTAGGCGAAGTTAAACCTTAGGCGAACTTGGCTTCAGGCGAAGTTAAACCTTAGGCGAACTTGGCTTTTAGGCGAAGTTAAACCTCAGGCGAACTTGGCTTTTAGGCGAAGTTAAACCTCAGGCGAACTTGGCTTTTAGGCGAAGTTAAACCTTAGGCGAACTTGGCTTTTAGGCGAAGTTAAACCTCAGGCGAACTTGGCTTTTAGGCGAAGTTACCATTTAGGCGAACTTAGCTTTTCAGCGAAGTTGCCATCAGGCGAACTTGGCTTCAGGCGAACTTATCATCAGGCGAACTTGGCTTGCAGGCGAAGTTCATCAGGCGAACTTAGCTTGCAGGCGAAGTTCATCGCTTGAAGGCGAAGTTGCCCAGATGAAGGCGAAGTTGTCGCGCTGCAGATCTGTTTGCCCATAACTCCTTCGTTTCTTAGCCAAATAACTCGATTTTGGTACCCACGGAATCGTATGATCGGCGCCTACAAATCCCAACCATCAAATCGGCCTAAAATCGACGTTTTAGGGGTCCGATTTGGGCAGTTTGGGTTTCGGGTCCGGTTAACCCATCAAATCCTAACCATTTTCAGTACTATAAGCTTTGCGGGATTAGTTCTTACCTTTCCAACTCAGATCTACCAGCAAAATCTCGGGTCTCGACTTCGGATCTCGGTCGGTTATGTGTGTGCTTTTGAGTGTGTAAAAGAGAAAGATGGAAATAAAATGATATCATGGGCTTGGGATGGGTATTTATAAGCCCACGGACCCAAGGCCCATTCTCATTTAACCCATCTTACGTAATCTAAGCCCATGACCCGTTCCTTACTCGACATTAAATAACTAAAACGTGAAATCACTAAACATAACTTTCTTTTATTTAACATTATAAAAATTTTAGGATGTTACACAAAGTTGAAATGTATAGTAATTTTAAATGTATACTTTTTTAGACTAACCTGTTTTGCCCCAAATCCCGTTATGATATGACGTGTTCTAACCTGACCTTTTGACTCAAACCCATACCAACCCGACCTGAACCAAATTGACCCTTTTTTTGTCGACTCGTTCTGACCCTAATCCTGTTTTACACATGACGCTTGCCTGACTCGACTTGCTGCCAGTTATAGCTGGTAATCAGGTTACACGTTAATATTTTTAAACTAAAAACGTATATCAATACAGTATTCAAACTAAAGAGAATAAAATTTTCGTTTTTTATGATAAGCATCTCATTGCTTTAGTTGAAAGATTCCATTTGAATTGGAATCTGATCATTCACTATGACCCGCTAAGCATCCATGGTTGATTTGTTAAAGCTCCCAACTCATAATTTACGAATTCGTAGATTCAATTCCTACTGGATGCAAGCTAACAGGACCCTCCAATAAGTATATTGGAATTAGCTCTGTAACAATGAAATCTCATCATCCGCACATAATGAATTGATGTGGTATGAATATTCATATCATACTATATGAACAATAAGAATTATTAGTCACAACAAGATGTCAAAAGTAGACACAATCATAATTGCCCCTGATATGTACCGGTGTTGTAATCAAAAGTCTTTGATAGGCTTGGTATGAGAGTGAATAGATAAACCAGTTATTTGCATTTGAAGGCTAAGAAGATAATGCTTGTATTTATAATAAGGTTTTTATTTAAGAGACTAAATGAATGCAATAATACATGAGAGTGAATAGTTATACCTCTATTTGTATTTGAAACACTACAATATTATATTCCAAAACAATAATAACAAATATAAGATGAAAGTGAAACAGTCCACATATAGTTAGTAACATAGCAAGGTAGGTCATTTATTAAATTAGTAATAACCTAAACAAACGAAACTATTTTTTAACCAACAATGGACATGACTGGTGTTTTAGCTCTTAAAAAACTTGGGCAGACAACACTCTCCACGTAGACCATGCCTCGATGCCCACGAAACCAACTGACTTGGTAGAAGCATTCCAAGGTGTTGTTGGTGATTGTTATTTCATAGACCTCCATTGTTCCACTCATAACAAACCATTTACAGTTTGTCATGTAGTGTGTGATGCCTAGCCACCCTGAAAACGGGATTGGTGGTACTCGAGGGGTTGAAAAGATGCTAACCCATGTTAGTGCAAAATGTTTACTGCTAGGTCTTGTAGTGATAAACGAGCTGAATGGTTAGATTTGAATGTTAAGGGGCGTATAAGTTGGTTATACCAACGTATTAGACTTATACGTCGTATAAGTCTTATACGCTGGGTGACTTATACAGACCATAGGGCTTTAATCTTGTCATATTTTGTATTTTTTTGGAAATCACTTGTACTGACATTGTTATATGAATATAGTTGTGATAATTCCTTTGAGTTGACAAGTGTTTAATTCCTTTGCTATTATGTTTCCGCCGTATAGCAATGTATAGTAAACGCAACGTTTTTGGTCCGTATTGTATGGTATCTACACGTATACGATGACTTCTTCTAATCCGGCAACCGGTCTTTAAAGTGGTATCGGAGCTTATGGCTCGTGTTTACTAATGAATTGAACACATCAACTCATATCAAATTGAAGATTTGCAAGTCAAAGTTATAAACAACACATGTTTCTTCAATTACTCACTCTATAATGGTGTAAATTCAAATTCAACTCAGTTTCATGTTCGTATGTACATGGTGATCATTTTCTACAAGAGTTAAAACATAAAACTCATTAAGATTCATCAAGATTCAGATCATGTTAATTCACAGTTTCAGTCAGCGTATAAGTGTTTCGATATCCGACTATTTGCTGCTTGATCAATGTATAAGTTCATCTGAGCCGATATGTTCATCTATTGACATATAAATCACACAGTTTCCATATAAGTGGATTCAACCGTATAAGTTCGAGATAAAGGGTATAAGTGTTAAAAACGTATAAGATACTTAGACGACGTATAACCTTCTTTATAGCGTATAAGTCTTCATGTCTTATTACCTATATGCCCAAATACTTAAACGCCGTATCAGCTGTTTCTCTCGTTTTAACGTGCAAGTATGGAGGAAATGCACGCATTCGTGTGACAACCTTCGTCAATACTTCAAAACATTAATATAGAAAATGAGATGGGCACTTCTACTAAGACCCATAAGCTTTTGAGAATGGAGGATTATCCGAGTTGGGTGGATAAATTTGAGACATATGTGCAAGCTGTTAATTACGAAGCATAGGAAGCGGTCGAAGTGGAGTACATTAATTCCATGTAACGAGAATGATACCAGCTATTGTTTATCCCAAATCCCTTAGGGTGAAAGAGTCTAAAATGGCTCTGTTGAGAAAGGAATTTGATATCTTCACCACGGTTAAAGGTGTATCAATGGCACAATTAATCATGAGATATTGCCATCTGGATAATGAAATGAGGAGATTGGGCATTGAGAAGCAAGAGTATGAGTATATTGATATATTTGTTAATTCTCTATCTGACGAATGGGAGACATTCATCATGATTCAACAGTCAACCCCAATTGCATACGCTAGGTTGAATCTAGCTCGATTTATTGAAAACTTAGAAGACCAAGAGCTCGAAGTCCGTAAAAAACAGAAAATGAAAAGTACCGCTGTAGCTTAAGATATCGAGTCGTACTTCAATTCATCACAATATGTGAAAACTCCTAGTCCGAAAATCCAAACTGCTTTTGTTACTAACAGTAGCTACGGTGGTAGTTCACAACCAAGTCAATTTCAAACAACCAACATACCACACTACACAAGATCTTACACTATAACCAACTCTTCTTCTGATCAATCCTCAAAGTATAAGAGTCCATCATCTGATGTTATTGAATGCAACATAGATGTTAACATCAAGAACATCAATGGACTTACAGCTGAGAATGTTCAAGAACATATGGCTTTTCTAGGATCCGTCCCCGTGGGGCAAATTGGAAACTACAACATGACAAAGGAAGCTTATGATCAAACTGATTCAGAAGAGATGGAGATGTTGAATATTCGTCGGTGTATGGCTAGTGTTGTAAGAAGAGATCAAAGATTATGATCATGTTTTATCATTACTAATATGAAGTATTGATCAGCATATGGCATCATAGCAATGTTAATTAATCAGTTCTTCATGTTTTCCATAAAATCATATCAAAAACGGTAGACATGGACTAAAAACTTGATAAACCCTAATTTTCAGTTTCATTGTTCTTAGATCTAATTAAAATGGGTTTTAAATAAACCATATAAATCAACAAACCCATTAAAAACCATAATTTAATGGTAACATATTTTCCAAATCATCATCAAAGTTTTGATTTCGTTAATTTACGGTTAATTTTTGTTGATGTTCTTCATGTTCATCAAGTTTTTTCTAAAGATTAACATATTTTTTTTGTTCAGAATTTGAATTAGGATGTGTTTTTCTGAATATTGGCTAAATTTTATCTCCAATGTATTTTGAAATCTGAATAAGTATTAAGAAATATATTTTAAAAATAACTACATCATGAAGATAAGGTCAATCCCTTAGAATTTAGACTAAATCTTATCTCTTAAAATGGTTTACGAGTAATAATTGTTCACGAGTTCACTGGTTAAAAACAAACATGAGTTAAAACAGTTTGTGGGTTCAAGGAGTTTCCAAAAACTTATCAAAACCCGAAAACACTCGTCATTAACGAGCACTCATAATATTCGAACACACTAAAACCTGAAAACCCATAATTCCGGAAACGCCAAGTTCCTAATAACAAATTCCCAAGAACTCATATTTTCCCGATAACTAATTCTTGTAAATTGTTTACTAAACAGCAATTGTAAACACTTAAACACCATATTTTTTTACAAAACTAAAAAAATTAACTTCAATGAATTTTTTGATGTATCATTCTGCCTAAGGGTGATGTGTTACATAACTACATATACCCCTATCATTCAAGTCTAACTACAAGCTTTGTGAGATTTTCCTAACATGATACAAATATCTCATTTATGCCCAAAGGTGTTGTATTATATTTATATCTACCAGAACTGTCCCATGAATAATTAAAATAATTGTTTCACTTCTCTCTAAAGGTGATGTGTTACAGTTGTTTTGAACACATACATAAATTTCAATTCTACCTGTTAGTGCAAAATGTCTAATGCTAGGTCTTGTTTAGTTAAACGAGCTGAATTGTTAGAATCATATGTTAAGGTGTATAAGTATATCAACGTATAAGACTTATACGGCGTATAATATACGCTGAAAGAACTTATACGGCCATAGGCTCTTGTGTATAAATAGGCTTGATATTGTAATCTTTGAATCTTTTGGAGAAAAACTTATCACTTGTACTCTGACATTGTTATATGAAAATAGTGATAATTACAGTGAGTTTATATGTGTTTAATTCCTTTGATATTATGTTTCCGCCTTATAGCTTAGTATATTAACACAACGTATTCGGTCCGTATCGTATTGCAACTACACGTATATGATGACATCTTATGATCCGGCAAACAGTCTGTTATCAGAGCATTAGGCTCATGTTTACTACTGAAATGAGCACATCAACTCGTATCAAGTTGAAAAATTGCAGGTCAAAGTTATCAACGAAACTAATTTCGTCAATTAAACTCTCAAATGTGGTACAAAATCAAATTCAATCTCATAATCATGTTCGTAACCATCTGGTGAATATTTCTTCAAGATTCAAAACATCAAATTCTAACAGATTGTTCAAGATGAAGATCATGATCAGTTCACAGATGTTGTTTGCGTATAACATCTGCTTATCCATATAAGTAGGTTCTCTGTATAAGTGAATTATACATATAAGATTGTTCTCTGCATAAGATTGGTTCTCCGTATAAGTGTTTATCTACGTATAAGTTCAAGAAACGTATAAGTCACATAACAGAGTAAGATACTTATACGTTGTATTAGAGTTTGTAAAGCGTATAAGACTTATATGCTCTTATTATTTATACGTGCTACTACTCATACGCTGTATAAGCTGTTTCTCTCGTTTTACGTGCAATTATGGAGGAAATGAATGCTTTATTGTCACAACCTTCGGCAATACTTCAAAACTTTAATCTAGAAAATGAGATGGGCACTTCTACTAAGCCATCTAAGCTTTTGAGAATGGAGGATTATCCGAGTTGGGCGGTTAATTTGAGACATACGTGCAAGCTATTAATTACGAAGCGTGGGAAGCGGTCGAAGTGGAGTACATTATTCCACGTAAAAAGAATGGTACCAACTATCGTTTATCCCAAATCCATGAGGATGAAAGAGCCAGATTTCTTCGAGAAAAGAAAATGATGAATATTTTTCAACAATCCATTAAGTCTGAGATTTTCAAATTGTTACAGCACAATGGCTGGTGTTACTCGATCTGGGAAGCTTTAGGTAACAAGGACAAAGGGAATACAGATATGAGGAAGTCTAATATGGCTCTGTTGAGAAAGGAATTTGATATCTTCACCATGATTAAAGGAGTATCAATGGCACAATTAATCGAGAGGTATTGCCATCTGGTTAACGAAAGGAAAAGATTGGGCATTGAGAAGCAAGAGTATGAGTATATTGATAAACTTGTTGATTCTCTATCTGACGAATGGGAGCCATTCGTCGTGATTCAACAGTCAAACCCGATTGCATACTCTAGGTTGAATCTTGCTCGATTTATTGAAAAAATTAGAAGCCTAAGAGCTCGAAGTCCGTAAGAAACAAAAAATGAAAGTACAGCTATAGCTCAAGATATCGGGTTGTACTTCAATTAATCACAATCTATGTTAACACCTAGTCCGAAAATCCAAACTGCATTTGTCACTAACAGTAGCTGTGGTGGTAGTTCACAACCAAGTCAATTTCAACCAACCAACATACCACAGTACACAAGCACTTACACTATAACCAACTCTTCTTCTAATCAATCCTCAAAGTATATGAATCCATCATCTGATGTTATGCTATGCAACCTAGCTGTTATCATCAAGAACATCAATGGACTTACAGCTGAGAATGTTCAAGAACATATGGCTTTTCTAGGATCCGTCCCCGGGTCATATGAATGATTAATAGCGGGGCGAGTTGGAAACTATAACATGACAAAGGAAGCTTATGATCAAATTTATCCAGAAGATATGGAGATGTTGAATATTCGTCGGTGTACGGCTAGTGCTGTAAGAAGAACTCAAAGATTATGATCATGTTTTCTCATTACTAATATGAAGTATTGATCAGCATGTGGCATAATAGCAATGTTAATTAATCAGTTTTTCATGTTTTCCATAAAATTAGATCAAAAACGGTAGACATGGACTAAAAACTTGATAAACCCTAATTTTCAGTTTCATTGTTCTTAGATCTAATTAAAATGGGTTTTAAGTAAACCGTTTAAATCAACAAACCCATTAAAAACCATAATTTAATGGTAACATATTTTCGAAATCATCATCAAAGTTTCGATTTCATTAATTTACGGTTAATTTTTGTTGATGTTCTTCGTGTTCATAAAGTTTTTTTTAAGGATTAACATATTTCTTTTGTTCAAAATTCGAATTAGGATGTGTTTTTCTGAATTTTGGCTAAATTTTATCTCCAAGTTATTTTGAAATCCGAATAAGTATTAACAAATATATTTTCAAAAATAACTACATCTTGGAGATAAGGTCAATCCCTTAGAATTTGGACTAAATCTTATGATGTGGGTATAATGATGCTCTCACAACTAAGCTTTAAATTTATTAAACAAGACTCCTAAAGAAACCACAAAAAACCGGCAAGTGTACCGATCACTAATAGTATAGCACTATGGAAGTCCGAGTATCGAACACAAGGACACGTGAAAACGTTTTTAATACTTAACCCTAACCAAGACTAACCTAAGAATATTTAAATGATTTTTAAGATTTAATTAACTACTTAACTTAACTAAATGAAACTCTTGAAACTTAGAAACTTAACTGCAATTGGAGAAAACGTCTACCTAGGTAAGAATCATATTGAAGGTATAATAAGCTAACAGATTGAGGATTCTCACGACACCAGTTCCTAAGGATGACACAACTAAGGTTTACTCAAGAAAGCTAGATCACCTCTCAGTCTCACTAACAAACTCTAACTTACACTTAGTTGATTTTAAGAACAAACTGGGAAACGAATTGTTAAAGTGCTCTAATGTTGACTCTCCTCTCGGACTCACCGACACACTACCCTAATGGAGACGAATAATACACAACCAAGGATAGAGGAACAATTTAGTTTAACTTAAACTAGACCAACTAATCGCTCAAAAACCCAAACCCGACAAGAACCGAACCCGCTCTCGCGCGATCCTAATTCTAACAAGCAAAAGCTATGAGACGACCTTACTTCCTATCACCTCTCGGTCTCTAAGAAGGTGTTCACCCGCTGAATCTAATCAATTAATATACCCACTTAAACCCTACGGTTGATCACCCCGCAAACAAACCCTAAACACAAAGTAAGGAGTTCTAACAAGCAACAATCAATCAAAACTTATTCAATTAATCAAAGCAAGAGGTATATGAGTATAACTAATAAATTCACAGCCACTAAACACAACCTAATTCAATGTTAAACCAAACTTTTCATTAACAATTCAAGTCAAGATAATCAACAATCCATAAAACTCATTAAAACCTAACAACATTCATCTAACCTAGGTAGAACTAACACGTTTAGCCAATCATAATCAATGAACAATATATTAAATAGATATAAATGATAAACATGTTCATATAAATCTGATTGCAAAAGGTTTGAATGCTTAAAAACCAAAAACGAACTCACAAACGTTAAAATAGTCAAAACCGACAACCGAAGGATAAAAGATGTAACCGTAAGCTTGTCCTCCTTGGTTTCTCCTCTAGAGCAGGTGTGGGATGGCTGGAAACTTGAATAAAATCGTTCATAGGCTTTTAGGGTTTATATATATATATGTTTAATCACCTCATTCCTAATATAAAATAGGTTAAAACAAGCCCACTAGGCCCACTAGAAGACAAAATAGACGTGGTAGCTGATTCTTGAACATTCTTGGTAGCCTTGGGACATATTGGAATCTACCACATGCTTCTTGAATGGTATGACCTGGTCGCGTAGCTCGAACATGACATTTTATGACGTTTTTCGACTTTCAGCTCGTTTATCTTCGTTTTTGCGTACCGGCTTCATCCGGGCTCCGTTTTAGCTGATTCTTTTTCCATTTGACTAGTTTTCTCGCTCTCTTCAACAAGGGACTAATCACATACACAAACATGTAATTTCATACAAGAAAAATTTATATTCGTTAACGTTTTACGCACAAAACAACCCAAAAACGGGATAAAAACACTATGTGTTTTGCAACACATCATCTTATCTCTTAAAATGGTTTACGAGTAATAATTGTTCACGAGTTCACTGGTTAAAAACAAACATGAGTTAAAACAGTTTGTGGGTTCAAGGAGTTTCCGAAAACTTATCAAAACCCGGAAACACTCGTCATTAACGAGCACTCATAATATCCGAACAAACTAAAATCTGAAAACCCATAATCCTGGAAACGCCAAGTTCCCAATAACAAATTCCCAAGAACTCATATTTTCCCGATAACTAATTCTTGTAAATTGTTTACTAAACAACAATTGTAAACACTTAAACATCATATTTTTTTACAAAACTAAAAAACTTAACTTCAATGAATTTTTTGATGTATCTTTCTGCCTAAGGGTGATGTGTTACATAACTACATATACCCCTATCATTCAATTCTAACTACAAGCTTTGTGAGATTTTCCTAACATGATACAAATATCTCATTTATGCCCAAAGGTGTTGTATTATATTTATATCTAGCAGAACTGTCCCATGAATAATTAAAATAATTGTTTCACTTCTCTCTAAAGGTGATGTGTTACAGTTGTTTTGAACACATACATAAATTTCAATTCTGCCTGTTAGTGCAAAATGTCTAATGCTAGGTCTTGTTTAGTTAAACGAGCTGAATTGTTAGAATCATATGTTAAGGTGTATAAGTATATCAACGTATAAGACTAATACGGCATATAATATACGCTGAAAGAACTTATACGGCCATAGGCTCTTGTGTATAAATAGGCTTGATATTGTAATCTTTGAATCTTTTGGAGAAAAACTTATCACTTGTACTCTGACATTGTTATATGAAAATAGTGATAATTACAATGAGTTTATATGTGTTTAATTCCTTTGATATTATGTTTCCGCCTTATAGCTTAGTATATTAACACAACGTATTCGGTCCGTATCGTATTGCAACTACACGTATATGATGACATCTTATGATCCGGCAAACAGTCTGGTATCAGAGCATTAGGCTCATGTTTACTACTAAAATGAACACATCAACTCATATCAAGTTGAAAAATTGCGGGTCAAAGTTATCAACGAACCTTATTTCTTCAATTAAACTCTCAAATGTGGTACAAAATCAAATGCAATCTCATGATCATGTTCGTAACCATCTGGTGATCATTTCTTCAAGATTCAAAACATCAAATTCTAACAAATTGTTCAAGATGAAGATCATGATCAGTTCACAGATGTTGTTAGCGTATAAGTTCTGCTTATCCATATAAGTAGGTTCTTCGTATAAGTGGTTTATACGTATAAGATTGTTCTCTGCATAAGATTGGTTCTCCGTATAAGTGTTTATCTACATATAAGTTCAAGAAACGTATATAAGTGGTTTATACGTATAAGATTGTTCTCTGCATAAGATTGGTTCTCCGTATAAGTGTTTATCTACATATAAGTTCAAGAAACGTATAAGTCACATAACAGAGTAAGATACTTATACGTTGTATAAGAATTTGTATAGCATATAAGACCTATATGCTCTTATTATTTATACGTACTACTACTCATATGTTGTATAAGTTGTTTCTCTCGTTTTACGTGCAATTATGGAGGAAATGAATACTTTCGTGTCACAACCTTCGGCAATACTTCAAAACATTAATCTAGAAAATGAGATGGGCACTTCTACTAAGCCACCTAAGCTTTTGAGAATTGAGGATTATCCGAGTTGGGTGGTTAAATTTGAGACATACGTGCAAGCTATTAATTACGAAGCATGGGACGCGGTCGAAATGGAGCACATTATTCCATGTAACAAGAATGGTACCAGCTATTGTTTATCCCAAATCCCTGAGGATGAAAGAGCCAGATTTCTTTGAGAAAAGAAAATGATGAATCTTTTTCAACAATCCACTAAGTCTGAGATTTTCCAACAGTTACAGCACAATGGCTGGTGTTACTCTATCTGGGAAGCTTTACTTAACAAGGACAAAGGGAATCCAGATATGAGGAAGTCTAAAATGGCTCTGTTGAGAAAGGAATTTGAAATCTTCACCATGATTAAAGGAGTATCAATGGCACAATTAATCGAGAGGTATTGCCATCTGGTTAACGATATGAAAGGATTGGGTATTGAGTAGCAATAGTATGAGTATATTGATAAACTTGTTGATTTTCTATCTGACGAATGGGAGACATTCATAATGATTCAACAGTCAAACCGAATTGCATACTCTAGGTTGAATCTAGCTCGACTTATTGAAAAATTAGAAGCCCAATAGCTCAAAGTCCGCAAGAAACAGAATATGAAAAGTACAGCTGTAGCTCAAGATATCGGGTTGTACTTCAATTCATCACAATCTGTGTTAACTCCTAGCCCGAAAATCCAAACTGCTTTTGTCACTAACAGTATCTGTGGTGGTAGTTCACAACCAAGTCAATTTCAACCAACCAACATACCACAGTACACAAGCACTTACACTATAGCCAACTCTTCTTCTAATCAATCCTCAAAGCATATGAATCCATCATCTGATGTTATGCTATGCAACATAGTTGTTATCATCAAGAACATCAATGGACTTACAACTGAGAATGTTCAAGAATATATGGCTTTTCTAGGATCCGTCCCCGAGTCATATGAATGATTAATAGCGGGGCAAATTGGAAACTATAACATGACTAAGGGGGGTTATGATGAAATTGATCTAGAAGATATGGAGATGTTGGATATTCGTTGGTGTTTGGCTAGTGTTGTATGAAGAGTTCAAAGATTTAGGGAAATTACTAGAAAGAATTGTCTTGATGGGACAACTTTCAAACTAGGATTTGGCAAGTCAAAGGTCCGATGTTGTTGGTACATGATGCCAGTAGTTCAGTATCTAGTGTCTGTAATCGTGTTAATTGGATTTGTTTATGTGTTTTAGATAACTTGTCTCACAAGTTCGCCTGTTATAAGCGAACTTGTGGAACGAGCGAAGTTATTGACAACTTCGCCTAGCATGTTAGGCGAAGTTGTCGAATGATATATATGTATAGCTACGGCTTATTTTGTAACAGAGGTTTAGTACGTGTAATTGTGATTTGGCTATCACGTGTTAAAGGAGTTGCAATACAACGTGTCTATTGAGTATTGTAACGTGTCTTTGTACTTGGGTTTAACGTATTTCGCGTCTAACACTCGTATCGTCTTACGTAGGGATTCCGCACCTACGTAATACGAGATATTTCCGTGTAGATCCGGCTGGGAACCTGCAATTGGTATCAGAGCATTTGCTCATTATTGTGTGGTTCATGATTATCACACGAGTGTAGAAATCATTTCGTTCGACTATTCGCGGAACGAGTTTACATTGAAATACCGAGTTTTTGTGTCCTACTCATCTCCCACTATCAAATATAACCCATTACACCTTCGCATACCTCGCAATACGTCAAATTAAAACTTGCAAAAACCGCTTGTTCATCAAGCGAAGTTGCCGCTACTGTTTGTAGGGTTTAGGCGAAGATACAAGTTTAAGCGAAGTTATCTTTAACTTCGCCTATCTCACAAGTTATCTTAAATAAGCGAAGTTGTTATCAAGCGAAGTTAACATCTGGCGAACTTAAGAAGAAAGCGAAGTTAAGAGTTTCAGCGAAGTTAAGTATTCAAGCGAAGTTAATCTTAAGCGAACTTAAGAATAACTTCGCCTACTGGGCACTGTTCAAAATAATAAAAATTATTTTATACTTTCCTCGTGTTTTGAGTAGTGTTTCTTTCAGCGATGACTTCGATAAACATTACGGAACTAGTGAAAATGGAAGTTGAGGCCGGTTCAGCAACTAAGGCCCCAAAAATGCTAAAGGGTATCGATTTCGTGGCTTGGAAAGATCGGTTTGAGTAGTATGTTAAATATCAAGATGCTAAGATGTGGGTGTGCATTCAAGATGGATACATTCCACCAACGGCCTTGTTTGAGGGTCGTGATCAGATTAAGAAGTTCAATAAGATGGAAGAGGAAGAAAAGAAGATGTATGAGGCAGAGAGTAAAGCTCATGCAGCAATCACCATGGCTCTTCCACAAGAGATTCTACACACCTTCAAGAAATACAAAACTGCTAGAGAGCTATGGGAAGCTCTAGAAAACCGATATGAAGGTAATGTGGGGATACGTGCATCCAAAATTAAGCTACTAAAAACCCAATTCTCGGAGTTCAAATATTTGAAAAATGAATCACTCGATGACATCATCACAAGATATTATCACCTGATGACCGTGTTAGGATTAAACGCACACACGAAACTGAACACACACGAAAGCAATAAACGAACACGAGGATTTAACGTGGTTCGGTCTAAACTGACCTACGTCCACGGGTGGCAACTAGGTATATCTTTATTGAGTGACAAATATTACGAGTACATAATGTTGTTTATATAGAGACTGAACTAGGGTTAGTAAATTATTATGCAAGAAATCTAAACCGGGCCGGGCTTGGGCCCGACCGCCCACACCCGTCTCCTCTTTTGACTTCATATAATAAACCGGGCCAACAAGGCCTACGAACCCAACAATCTCCCACTCGGAGGCCTTGAGTACTCTCGTCTGCACTCCTGATTGTACTTCTGTAATCTGAACATTAAACTTCTTCTAGTTGCCACCGCCTTCTCATCAATTAACCTGAAGGCCCGTTGAAGCTCCCCGGAGCTCCAACAAGTCAGTCACGGCTGAAACTGCCCCTGACCTATTCTCTGTCCCTACCGGCTCCCACTGTAACGAACTACCGGATCCTGAGATAACCTGAGAACAAACACTCTCCATATTCAGCAAGTAATTCATTGGAGAGACTTTTACAGCTGGAATACTGGTTTTCTTAATCCACTGTCGACCTGGAACTGTAACTGAAACACGACCTGTGCTCCCACTGTCACGATGTCCCCCAACTGATTTAACCTTCCTAGCTAGTTCATCCTGAATCTTCACTTTGGCTCTGGGTTTGTTACTTGCAAAACGAACCTTCTTCTGCCCACGAGATTCTGTGAACCGGATTTTGTCTTTCACCAAAACTGGATCCACTCCTTTCGGTGACATATCGACCATATACAACGAACCCATTTTCTTGCCACGAGCAACCACGAGATTCCCTTTGACTACTTTCCACTGCCCATTCCCGAACTTAACATCGTGCCCTTGGTCATCCAACTGCCCAACTGAAATCAAACGTTTCTTCAAACTTAGAATAACCCTCACGTCTTTCAAAGTCCAAGAAGTACCGGCTGAAGTTATCAAATCAACGTCTCCCATACCCGTAACCTCTAAAATATCATCATTCGCTAGTCGAACCTTTCCAAAATCCCCAAATTTAAGATTCTTCATCGTTTCACTACAGTGAGTGGCATGAAACGATGCACCAGAATCCATCACACAAGCATCAACGCTACTCTCAACACTACAAACCAAAGCCTCATCACTACTGACCCCGTCATCTGTGTCGTCTTCTGTAACGTTCACCTCTTTCTTACCATTCGGACACTGATTCCTGAAGTGTCCTTTCTCTTTACAACCCCAACATTCAATATCCTTACGAGTCTTAGACTGACTCCTCTTCCTGCTCCCACTGCCTCGCTGTTTTCCCCTACTTCTACCTTCTGTGACTAGCATATTGCCTGATGATTCACCTGAACTTCTGCGTCTTGAATCTTCTCCCAGAATCAGATCTCGAATCCCATCGAAAGTAATATTTGTAGATGAACTACAAACTGCAGTCACTGTTTGCGACCAACTGTCGGGCAAAGAGGATAATAACAAGAGGCCTAGAACTTCATCATCAAACTTAATGTCAACTGACACTAAGCGGGACAAGATCGAATTAAGATTATTGATATGAGTTGTAACTGACCCACCCTCTTTCATTCGAGTTGTCACTAGCTCTCTGATAAGATAGACCTTATTCGCTGCCGAAGGCTTCTCATACATGTTGGATAGTGCGTCCATCATACCACGGGCTGTGGTTTCTTTCATGACGTTAAACGCCACATCTTCCGACAACGACAATGTAATACAAGCCCTAGCTTTCTTGTCTAACTTCTTCCAATCTGCTTCTGACAACTTTTCTGGTTTTTCATCCTCAAGCACTACATCCAAGTCTTTCTGACAAAGTAGTGCCTCAATCTGCATCTTCCACCAACCGAACTTCTGTCCGTCAAACTTCTGTATC
The DNA here is from genome assembly GCF_021521415.1 of Bidens hawaiensis. Lineage (NCBI taxonomy): Eukaryota > Viridiplantae > Streptophyta > Magnoliopsida > Asterales > Asteraceae > Bidens > Bidens hawaiensis. The sequence continues at coordinate 76,185 of NW_027492646.1, forward strand.
GAAACTTTTCCGTCTTCTGCCATGACAATGACTAAAACGAAAAACTGGATAAAACAGAGACAAACACAGCAATCGCACGAGCCTGAACTTAACGACTGTTCTACTGAACTCTGTTAAAAAAATCAACCTATTTATACGCAGCGGAATATCGAACTGAAAATCAGAAACCGAAACTTTAAACTGAAACGATAAACTTGACAAACGCGGTTGGCACTGGTTCTCCGTTTCTTTAACGCTTCTTCTGACTTGACAACGATTCTTCAATGAAAAATAGAATCCTGATTCAACTTGTTCTTGGTTTGGTTAGGCTGATCAGCGATAACAGGTAATCAGGCCGGCTTCACTGCTCGGCTACCACACTTATACTTCGACCACAAACCCGTAACGGCAGCTGGTTACTCAGTTCTGTCGGCTAGACTGCCCGACACGACTTTTAGCGGTTGATGCTTCTTGAATGACGATCGAACAAATCGGTAATAGGGTGGCACTACTGCCGGCAAACCCTAATCGAACTGATGACCAACAAGACGAACCCGGTGACCGCTGGGTTAATTTGGCGGCTGCCAAAAAACGAAACCCTAGATCAACCCTATCTTCTGCAACTTAAAAAAAACAACAAGCGTTGGCTTACGGTGGTGTATGGCGGTGGACTGAACCCTAGTCGCGATCGTCGGGCTGGGTTTAGTGGCGGCGAAACAGCGGCGGCGTAAACCCTAACGACAATCGGAGAACCGTAGCGGCGGCGGAACCCTAGCGCAGTAGGGTGGCGGCGGCTGGATGGTTTGGCGGCGACTCGGCTGGTTCAACGTGTTCTTCGCGTGATCCGAACCTAAGCTTTGATACCACTTGTTAGGATTAAACGCACACACGAAACTGAACACACACGAAAGCAATAAACTAACACGAGGATTTAACGTGGTTCGGTCTAAACTGACCTACGTCCACGGGTGGCAACTAGGTATATCTTTATTGAGTGACAAATATTACAAGTACATAATGTTGTTTATATAGAGACTGAACTAGGGTTAGTAAATTATTATGCAAGAAATCTAAACCGGCCGGGCTTGGGCCCGACCGCCCACACCCGTCTCCTCTTTTGACTTCATATAATAAACCGGGCCAACAAGGCCTACGAACCCAACAGACCGAACTCAGCAATTACTCCATTGTATACAAAGAAGAGGAGATAGTAGAGAAACTCCTTGATGCTCTTCCACCGAAATAGGAAATGTACACGGTTTTGATGAGAGAAGATAAAGAGTTTGCCGATATTGATTTGGAAACAGCAGTCAATAAATTACGAACTTTTGAACTAAACATGGTTCGGAAAGAGACACCAACTGATCAGGTTCAGGATCCGGGAATGTACGGTGCAAAGGTTAGTTCAAGTTCAACTTCAAGGTCAGAATCAACTGCTTACTACTCAAAGGGAGACTCAAGCTCAAACTCAACTCAAGATGGTCATGTGACTCTCAACTTGGACGGTGATGTATGTTTTGTAGCTGGAGGAAGTAATTCTTCAAAACCTCAAGCCACAACTGGTAACTTCTCATCAAATGCTCCAACCAACAAATACTTACAGATGCCCATGAGTGTTAAATCAGTTGAACAGCAGTTTGCTCTCTATGCATCCTTCATTGCATCTTACGAAAATTACATCAATGGTAAATTAGTCGACCCTGCAACTTTAGATGAAGACTATGATCAGATTGATGTTGATGACCTAGAAGAGATGGACCTGCAATGGCAGATGGCTATGATAGTAAGAAGGGTTAATAGATTCATGAAGAAGACAGGCAGAAAGTTTGTTGGAGAAAGACCAGGGTTTGACAAATCAAAGGTTCGGTGCTACAACTGTCAACAAAATGGTCACTTTGCCAAGGAATGTACCAATGAGAGAGTAGAACGTAGTCAGAACAGGCCTGCACAACAGAATGGGGGAGAGAGTGAAAATAAGGCTATGGTATCTAGACACAATAGTGGGTATAACTGGAATCTACAGGTTGAGGAAGTCTTCGAACAGGCAAATTTGGTGAACATCGAAACTGCAAGGAGTGAGAAAGTGACGGGAGAAAATCAAGCTTACATGGCAGAAGTGAACGATCAGCTTTCTGAGGTAAGTTCTAAACTCCCTTGTATGAAATGTGAAAATCTGTCTGAACAATTGAAAACAATAACTGATCAGTTTGTTAGTTTGGACGCTCAATTTAAAACATTAAAAGAAGATCATCATTACACTAAAAATAAAAGCTAGTGAAAAAGATATCAGAAGTCTTAAAGCCAGTCTAGCTGAAAAAATACAAGTAATTGATCTTAGTTATGAAGTGTTAGAAGAAAAAACCAAACTAATAGCTGACAGGGATAAACAGATAGCTGATTACCAGGTAAAAGTGGTGGAATTAAACAGAAAAATTGAACAATTTAGAAACTCCTCAGCAATGCTTGATCACATCGTAAGTGTTCAATGTTCCCCAGTTAAAAAAGGGGGAATTGGATATTCTGAAGTTCCACCACCATATAACCATAACTATACGTATGATCCTAGTAATCAGAAATCTGTTGATGTTGAAATTGGTCAGACAGTTCATGTTAAAGTTTCGGTTAAAGAACCCGAAGTTAGGCCTGTTTCGAATGTTAAGATTTCTGTCCCTAGTTCTGTCTCATCAAATTCGGACAAGACATCCGAATCTAGTGAGATAAAAGAAGAGGTAGTGTTACTAAAACGTGGGGAGGAATATAAGCCAACTGAAAAGAACTCTCCCCTAAACCCGTTTGTCCCACCATATGTTAGACAAACGAATAGTAATGCAACCTCAACATCTGAAACAACTGTTGAGACGAAGGTTGAACACAGGAGTTGTTTCAGATGCAATCAAATCGGACACCTAATTGCTAATTGCCCTCTAAATCAAAGAGAATTCAGAGGAATGAGGCCTCCGAAAACTGAAAATAAAACGAATGGTAATTACTATACTGGTAGGAATGCGAACTCACCAAAGTTCAGACATTGGACTAATCCAAGATCTCAAAGAAATCGATTTCAGTTTTACCCAGTTAACAACCAAACAAACAGATTTAATTCAGTTAATCCACTAAGGTTTGGATGGCCTCATAGTCAATTCTCAAGTAGGTATCCTTACAGAACTTACAGAAATCATCCTCAAACTAACTTTGGACAACCAAGGTATGGGATGCCAGTTAACAGATTTAATCGACCCAAGACCAATAGGTCTTGGGTCCCCAGATTATAATCCTTTGCTTTAATCATGCAGGAACAGTTGAACAGAACTGTAAACAATCTGTGGGTTGTAGATAGTGGCTGTTCCCGGCACATGACTGGTAACAAGAATTTGTTACATGAATGGAAACCTGTTCAAGGAGGAAGAGTAAGTTTCGCTGGAGAGAGCGGTGGTAGGATTACGGGTATTGGAATAGTGACAAACGGTAAAATGAAACTAGAGAAGGTGAATTTTGTTGAGGAGTTGAAGCATAATTTGTTGAGCGTGTCTCAGATTTGTGACAAAGATTACACAGTGCACTTTACTAAAAATGAAGCTATTGTTCTGTATCCTGGTTTTAAGATACCAGAGGCATGGGTAGTGATGAAAGCTCCAAGAGAAAAGAACACATACGTCATGGATATGAGGTCAACTGAGATGGCAACAGAAGAATCATGTCTTCTGTCAAAGGCAACTGAATCGGAGTCCGAATTATGGCATCGAAGAATGGGGCATATACATCTTCGAAAAATGAACTACATTGTCAAGAATGGGCTGGTGCTTGGTGTTCCCTTAAAGAATTTCAACTTTGAAGATCAATGCTTATCGTGAAAGAAGGGAAAACAACACAAGAAACCTCATCACTCCAAGATGGTTAACTCAATTGTCAGTACACTAGACCTACTTCACATGGATCTCTTTGGTCCCGTGAATGTAAAGAGTCTTGGTGGAACTTCATACTGCTTGGTAGTAACTGATGATTACTCGCGATACTCTTGGGTGTATTTTCTGAAGTCAAAGGATGAGACGGTTCAGTTGGTAATTAACTTGATTACCAAGGTTGAGAATATTATAGGGAGAAAGGTTAAGTACATTAGGAGTGATAATGGGACAGAGTTCAAAAACTACCAGATGGAGCTGTTCTGCTTACAGAAAGGGATAGAACACCAGTACAGCGCCCCGTATACTCCGCAACAAAATGGGGTGGCTGAGAGGAAGAACAGGACGCTAATTGAAGGAGCCAGAACCATGCTGGCTGATGCTAAGCTTCCCGTGGTGTTCTGGGCTGAAGCAGTTGCCACAGCCTGTTATATCCTTAATCGTGTTTTAACTGTTAAAAGGCTAAATAAAACTTGTTATGAACTTATGCATGGTCGAAAGCCAAACTTGAATGGTCTCGAACCATTCGGGTCCCCATGTACGATATTAAAGACAAACTCTAAATTTGGTGAGAAAGCCGACGAAGGTATTTTAGTCGGATATGTTGTTGGGACACCCAATAAAAGAGTCTTTAATTTATCGAACAGCAAGGTTGAAGTGGTATGTAACATCGACATCACGAGTTACAAACCACCGATGCCCAGCACGGGACCCGCTGAAGCTTTTGACTATGATAGACTGTTTAAATCTTTTAATGTGCCTTACTTGGATTGTGCAGAAGTTGATGAGAAAATTGCTTCACAGATCATGTATGACGAGGAGGAAAATATTGTGCAACGTCCACGATACAATGAAAGTCAACCTTCCACATCAAGTGAAATTAATGCTCCTGCCGCCTCTACTGAAGAAGAATTTTACAACCCTTTTCACTCTCAACAACAATCACCCATTGATGAACTCTCTTCGAACCTAGAAGATAATCTTCAAGTCAGTTCGGTTCCGACTACTGGAGTTCACAAAAATCACCCTTTAGAGAACGTGATAGGTGATCTGTCTGATGGTGTACAAACAAGACAAAGCTTGAATGAGCACACCTGTGTTTACGCAAGCATTAAAGAAACATGTATCATTAACGAGTGCTTGTACACCTGCTTCATTAGCCAGATTGAACCAAAGAACTATCAAATGGCTCTAAAAGACAGCTCGTGGGTCGAAGCCATGCAAGAAGAGTTAGCCCAGTTCGAGAAGATGGCGGTATGGAAATTGGTTGCAAAACCGAATAATGTGCATGCGATTGGCACCAAATGGGTTTTCAAATGCAAGAGAGATGAGAAAGGGAAAATTATCAGGAACAAGGCGGGGCTGGTCGTTAAAGGGTTTAATCAGCAGGAAGGAATCGACTACAATGAAGTGTTTGCTCCTGTGGCAAGATTGGAAGCGATTCGTTTGTTTTTGGCATTTGCTGCACACAATGAGTTGAAGGGGTTCCAGTTAGATGTGAAAAGTGTGTTTCTTAACGGTAAAGTCGATGAGGTTGTGTACGTTGAGCAGCCTCCAGGTTTTCCTGACCCAGACTTTCCTGATCACGTGTACAAGTTAAGTAAAGCGCTATATGGACTACATCAGGCCCCTCGTGCCTGGTACGCAACCTTGTCTGATTACTTACTTGAGAATGGGTTCGAAAGAGAAAAGATCGACAGCACGCTGTTTGTCAAGAGAAAGGGGGGAGATTTTCTTCTTGTTCAAGTCTACGTGGACGACATCATCTTTGCTGCATCAAAAGCCGCCATGTGTCAGGAATTTGAAGAAGTCATGAAAAGGAGGTTTGAAATGAGCGCAATGGGTGAATTAACGTTCTTTTTAGGATTGCAGGTCGATCAGAAGAAAGATGGGATGTTCATCCATCAAACTAAATATGTCCAAGACATTCTCAAACGCTTCAAGATGGAGGACAACACTCAATTTGATACTCCGGTTTGCGTCAACCACAAGCTTGGTGCTGATTCAGACAGTGACGCAGATGTGGACCCCACCCAATATCGAGCAATCATAGGTTCTTTAATGTATTTAACTGCATCTAGACCTGACATTATGTTTGCAATTTGTCTCTGTGCTCGATTTCAGGCAAGCCCAAAGGAATCTCACATGAAGGGAGTGAAGAGAATACTGCGGTATCTCAAAGGCAAGCCTAAGATGGGATTGTGGTACACGAAAGGGGGAGACCTGGACTTGGTTGCTTACACGGATTCTGACTATGGAGGTTGCAATCAGAATCGGAAGTCGACAACCGGTGGATGCCAGTTTCTGGGAGGAATATTGGTGTCTTGGCAGTGCAAAAAGCAGACCTCTGTAGCCAATTCTACCTGTGAAGCAGAGTACATGGCAGCATCAAACTGCTGCTCCCAGGTTCTTTGGATACAACAGCAATTGCGCGATTACGGTCTGAATTTCACTCAAACTCCTATTTGCATTGATAACACTGCAGCGATCTCAGTAACTAACAATCCCGTAAAGCACAGCAAAACTAAACACATTGACATTCGTCATCATTTTATGCGGGATTGTGCTGAGAAGAAATTAATAGTGCTCAAAAAGGTTGATTCGTTAGATAATTTCGCTGATCTTTTTACTAAAGCGTTTGACAGAACTCGTTTTCAAAACCTTGTTGAGTTTAATGGGATGATCAATCCCGAGTAACCGTATTTTTCGTTTTAACTTAAAAAAAAAAAAGAAACGTCACTAACGCTTAGAAGTATGTCGGTTGCTTCAGTTTGAAGGACATATCTTCGGATGTGTTTGGTCCTCACTTCTACCAGTAGATTATGAGGATAGCCATCAACCAGATGACTGAAAGCGACTGGGGCGGTTTATGATGTGTTTTTATTCCGTCGCTGAAAAATAGTCGTTCATACTTAGTTAAAAGGACGCATATTCGTATGTGGTCGGTCCGGCAGATCCATTGGATCTTCAGGATAGCCGTTTACCTGATGACTTTGACTTGATCGGGGCGATAGAATTTAAATTTTTTTAGGGAGATGAAATAATTTTTCAAGTCTACTACTTCGTAAGAAGTTTCTATACAATGTTTATATGAAAATTGATCCAACCTTGGAAAGTGATACACAAACTATTTCTGTGTGCTAAATTAGTGAAGTTATTAGGCCTAAAAGACTCTAGAACAGTCATTGTTTGTTATGGTAGCTTTTTATGGTGCGTAAAAGTAGAAGTGATACTAACTAAATCTTCTCGATTTAAAGGGACAACTCATTAAGAGTTGTGTATGTCTCCATATATATCTTTCCGAATGATAGGCAGAAAAGTGATTATCCAGTCATACACGAGCTCGTGAGTTTTCTGATTCGCGAGAAGATAGTGTGTCAAGAAACTGCAGTGATCCAGATTCGGGACTTGCAGTAGTCTACTGTTTGAGGCTATGTAAATCTTAAAAAAAAATTATTATTAAGCCTTTTGAAGTCTATTATGTAATACTTATCAATCAAGAGGCAAGAACGAGAACGAGACGAAGACTCTAAAAGATCAAGATGTATTTACAGCCTAATCAGACACTACGGGTCGAGGTCAACTCGGGGTGACTTGGGGAAAGCCAAATAAGCTTTGAGAATAGATAGGAGGCATCACAATCTCTGATGTGGTGTCCATTTATATTTTGAGCTTAATTGAACCTAACCCGTATCACAGAAGCGATGAAAACCATACTAAGTTGTTTACCTGCTTACAACCTGTTTCTTTATGTCATAATACAGCTGAACATGGATCTATGTGACAGCCATCTAATTAGTATGATTCCTGTTCGGATCTTTTCTAGAACATGCTAGTCCCTATCAAGGCTGAAATTTGATCCCGTATACTTTATTTCTAACTTTTTCATTGTATACTTTGTTTTGTGGTTTAATACCTGGTTACTTGGTCTTTGATCGTAACATGTAACTCTTTAAAGGAAGTTTATAAAGGAAAATTGAATAATGTTCAAACTTATAAGGGTCTGTTTTGCAAGTTTAAGAATAAGCGAAGTTGTGAAAGGGCGAACTTGTTACTAGGCGAAGTTAAGGGGTAAGCGAAGTTAACCCTAACTTCGCCTGTATAATGTTCAGCCCTATATAAGGGTCAACTCAGTCAAAACTTGTACATATTTTCAAAACCCAGCGAAGTTATATTAAGCGAACTTGTGATATTAAACCCTCGGCGAAGTTAAATCTCGATTCAAACTTGTTGTTTATCTCAGTTTTTAATCCGTGATAAAGGTGTGTAAGGTCGAGTGACTTATACTTCGCATTAATGGTGTTAATCAAATGTCGTTTCGGTCCGATTTGAGACCTCGTTTATGCAAACCATTACACAACCACTTTTAAACTCGTTTTTACGTGGTCGTAACCAACTTGATCGTCGAAATTTTCATAAAAACATGTTTGTTTGAGTCCACAATCACCAAATTCACCAAATTCACATCGTTTGGCTGTCTAAACCTTTGCCGTTTCAGTTCAGGCGAAGTTATAGTTTAGGCGAAGTTGTTCTCAACTTCGCCTAAGGCTTAACTTCGCCTGTTACTTTATATTTTAATTAATCAAGGGCAAAGTTGTTCAAGGGGCGAAGTTATGATTAGACGAAGTTATCCTTAACTTCGCCTTGGGCTTAAATTCGCCTGAAGCTTTACTTTATTTAAAAGATTAATCTGTTGTCAGGCGAAGTTATTGTATAGGCGAAGTTGTGCTCAACTTCGCCCAATATCTAACTTCGCCTGTACACTAAAGTTTATCTTAACTTCGCTCATGGTAATAGGCGAAGTTATGCTCGGCATTGACGATTCTCTAACTTAGACCGTTTGTGGTGCAGATATGGCAGCTGTAGCGGGAGCCGGTGGTGCTGGTGGTGACGAAGGAGGAGATAACAATCGTCAGTTTTTCCCGGGGCATAATATGTACATCACTTTGGACCCGGATACGACCGGTGTTGATGATTATCGCGAGATCATCACTTTTCTTATCCGCTCGCGTATCTTCCATGCTATTACTACAACTCTGCCCATCTCTTTACCAAACATAGAAGATTTCTGGCAGACGGTTGAATATGATTGCAGAGTCGAGCCCCCAGTTATGCGTGCAACGGTTAACAATCAGGATGAAACGAGAGATGATCCTACAGACTTCGTGGCTAAACTTTTTGATGCCTTGAAACAGTTCTTGGCATCTCAGGGGGAGACGAGCTGTAAGGGTGATGAGCTGAGGACGAAGAAGAGTAACGATCGAGACGATGATCCCAATGCATCTAAAGGTGCAGGTGGTGAGTTGCCAAGAACTGAACAAGCTCTTGGGACTTCCACATCTCAGGGGGAGTCTACTGGTGCAACTGGTGAATCGGGGGGTGATGATGTGGTGGTAGTGGATGCTGAGGAGGTGTTGGATGTTGAGGACGAAGGTGATGATGATGTATTACCGAGTGAAGAGATTGAGAAGATAGGGGCTGATATAGTAATTGATAGTGAGATTGAAGAGGGAGAGATTGTGGAAGAAAACGTTGAGCATGAAATTCCCGAAGTTGATAAGTCAGATATGGGTCAAAATATGGGAAACGATGAGACTGATTGGGAAGAGCAGCCGAGATGGAAAGAAGGCTACGCTCAATGGTTCATAAAGACAAAGAAACCGGCGGTTCCTACTATGTTCAAGAAGAGTTACAACATCAAAGGATATGCTGAATCGAAGAAGGGGATTATATGCTGGTTATATGATGAACAGTTGAAACTATTTGTGATTAAACTCTTTGACGGAGTACAGTATTTCAAAAGATTGTTGAGATCGTTTAATACCTTGCCGGAGTGTGAGGTGAAGGATCTAGCCAAGTTGGGGTTGATAAACAGGAGTGATGATAACATGGCTAGGATTATTGGAAAGATCGTGTGGAAAGAAAGCATAAAGGAGAAAAAGTTCGAGCTGTTGAAACCGCAGAAAGGAAAGCTCGTTGAAGATAAAGACAGAGGAATGAGAGCTGATGGCAAACCTTGGATGATAATGAAGTATAAGCCGATCCGGTGTTTAAAAGAAGTGCCGATGAAACAGATGCCCAAGGATGTCCTAAAGAATCTAAAATGGTGGTATGTCGATAGTGAAACAGCTGAAGCGGTGATGGAGGATGAAGATGAACAAGAGTTGCTGAGAGTGTATGATCCAATGCACTTGATGAATTTGTCTCAAGCTGACTTGCAGGTGCTGAACGAGAAAAAGATATTCTATATTCCGGCATGGAAAGAAGAAGGCAAGAAATATCAGAGAGTAGTTTCCGTTTGTGTCAGAGAAGGAGTTCATGCTTGAAGACGGGTGACTCGGGTTTTGGGATTACAAGACACGTGATTGAAGTTAGAGATATGAAGCTACTGCCAAGGGGGAGTCTGTTGGTACATGATGCCAGTAGTTCACTATCTAGTGTCTGTAATCGTGTTAGTTGGATTTGTTTATGTGTTTTAGATAACTTGTCTCACAAGTTCGCCTGTTATAAGCGAACTTGTGGAACAAGCGAAGTTATTGACAACTTCGCCTAGCATGTTAGGCGAAGTTGTCGAATGATATATATGTATAGCTACGGCTTATTTTGTAACAGAGGTTTAGTACGTGTAATTGTGATTTGGCTATCACGTGTTAAAGGAGTTGCAATACAACGTGTCTATTGAGTATTGTAACGTGTCTTTGTACTTGGGTTTAACGTATATCGCGTCTAACACTCGTATCGTCTTACGTAGGGATTCCGCACCTACGTAATACGAGATATTTCCGTGTAGATCCGGCTGAGAACCTGCAGATGTTTTCGATGCAAGGAGAAAGGGCACTTCAAGAAGGAATGCACTAATCAAGGAGATGGTGAAAATAGTACTAATCCATTTGGTAGGGACTACAATAGACATGCCATTTATCATCAAAGCTCTCATTCATCTGCTGAATCATCAAAGAAACCCGAGGCCTTGTAATCTAAAGCTTGTCATGCACAAGTGGATGAAGGTTTCAACTGGAACACTATCGTACACATGGAAAATGTAGCTGAGGTAATTGGTGAGGATCAACAAGCTGGAGAATAGGTAAATGTTGTGAGTGCAGGTGAAGCAATGGAAGGTGTGGTAAATGATGTTGAAGATGCAGCTGATATTACTTATGGTGAAAAGACTGAGAGTGATGGAACATTTGATGATCAAGAGGAGATCATCACTGAGGAAATGTCAAGTGATCTTGAGGAGACAGAATCTCCTAAGGTTTTGATTCGATTACAAATGAATTTTTTCAATCATTTTTGCCACCTGATGTTTTTAAAAGTTTTGCAGGTTGGTTTAATGGAGAAGAAGTGCCTCATGGAAAATATGATTTTGGAATTGATGATGAAGATGAGACTGCAGAATCGGATGCAGCAAAGATTGAGGAAATGAGTGAAGCAACAGTGCCAGATGAAGGTGTTCCAGCGGCAGTTGATGAAGTGAGAAATGAGGATGTTCCAAGAGTCCCCATTCATCATGCTAATATGGCTAGGCAGTAACATTTTCTACTCAAGAGGTTAAACATATTTGTGAGTCGTATGATGAAAAAAATTAGTTATTAACTCATTAATAACCGACTACAATAAAATGTTTTATGATTATAAAAATATCAAAGAGGCTTATGATAAGCTTCAAACGTGTGAGAAAAACTTGTGGGTGAAAATCCAACAAGATGAGAAAACAATTTCTATGCTCAAAACACACGGTTGAGGACAAACAGATTGCCATTAATTGGCATATCGATGCGAAAACGGAACTTAAAAGAGAATTTCAACTGATTAAAATTGAAAGTGAAAGAGTTGAAACTAAACTAAAAAGTTATTCAACCTCATCATATGTCCTTGATCATATTGTTCCAAAAGAGATTCCGAAATATCATATTGTACTGCCTCCTATCTGGAGCTCTTTTGTTCCAAAAGAACCTGAAGGGTTCTTCAAGGTGATGAATGTGGTGACCGATTCACCACATAACGATATTTCGTCCTCTCTTTCATGTGAAGGGCAAGCTATTAAGTCTTCTCACAGTTCTGAGTGTGAGAACGAGGTGGGTAATCAAGCTGCAGAATTTGTGCTTTCTGAGGCAAAATTTGAAACTCAATAAAGTGGTAAAACTGGTAATCAAAATTCTGATATGCTAATCAAAATTCTAAATATGCTAAAACCAGTTTTTACTACAAAAGAAAAGGTATTGGGTTCAAAGAAGTTAAATCCACTGGATTTAACAAAGAGTCTGTAAAACAAAAAATGGTTTTCAAAAGATTGTTTTCATTAAAGGTGAGACCTCTGAGGAACAGAAAGAGGCTATCTTAAGAAAACAATCTAATAATGAATTTTATAGCCTTAAGGTTGAGAGAGACCGGGAAAAATCAGGTTCCTACAGTTAACAAGTTTATTGACAGTAGAAAATGTTTTTGTGGTAATGAAGAAGGGCATTTATTTTACTCATGCCCAAAAAGATTATCTTGTTCCCAAGACAAAAAGCCTGTGGTAAATAAGAAAACACATGTGAGTCCTACATCTGTAAAACCCGCATTTGCACCCAAACAGATTTTAAAACGGGTTGTGGAGAAAGAACCAATCAAAATTAATTTTGAGGTTTGTGAATCCTCAAATATGAAGAAAATTAATGATGGTTTTTATAAGAAATCAAGTTATGTTGGGCAGAACTGGGTGGTAAAGGGCAATATAAAAGACGAAAATGTTAAATCACCTATTGAACAAGTTGTTGAGTCTTCTAATAAACCTTTTAATCCAACTATAGAGAAATATGTTGAGTCTGTTTCATCTAGTTCATGTTCTTCTATTGAGTCGTTGTCTGATTGTGAATATGATGACTTTAAAGATGTTTTAAATAAAATAAGGAAACAACCCAAGACCAAGAAGGCTTGGGTTTCCTTGTTTCACTAACCGCATAATTTTTTAGGGGCTTCCAAGTCCAATTACTAACTTTGGATTATGGATAGTGGAGCCTCTCGACGCATGACTGGAACTCTTCATTTACTGAAGATTGTTAAATCTATTCAGGGAGGTTACGTGGGGTTTGTGGGAAATCAAGGTGGTCAGATAGCAGGTGAGGGTACTTTGTCAGATGGGAAGGTGATGTTTGACATGGTGAATTACATCACTAAGTTGGAGAATAACTTGTTGAGTATTTCACAAATCTGTGACAAAGGTTTTTCTACTCACTTTACCAGTCAAGAATGTTTGATTCTGAAGCCAGGATTCAAGATACCGGGCGAGTGGATTCTGATGAAGGCACCACGGGAGAATGATCTATATGTTCTAAATATGGGTGTAGTATCATCTACTCATGGAAATGTTCAATGCTTTGTCACCAAGGCATCAGAAAAGGAATCGGTGTTATGGAATCGACGGATGGGTCACATCAACATCCGTAAGATGAACTATCTAGTTCACAACCATCTTGTTGAAGGAGTAAACGTCAAAGGGTTTCATTTGAGTACCGATTGTTTGAGTTGTAAGAAGGGAAAACAAAAGAAGAAGTCTACCAACTCAATCAGCTTACCTATCGAGAGGCTACACATGGATTTATTTTGGTCCCGTGAATGTCAAGAGTATCACCGGGGAACTCTATTGCTTGGTTGTTACTGATGATTACTCTCACTTCTCGTGGGTGATGTTTCGTGAGTCGAAAGATGAAACCTTCGACAACTTAATGATCATATTCAAAAAACTTGTGATGTTATATAATCTGCCAATCAGAAGAATCAGAAGCGATAATGGTACCGAATTCAGGAACGGCCGAATGCTTCAATACTGTGATGAGCGTGGAATTTTGCATGAATTCAGTGCTCCTTATACTCCACAACAGAATAGGGTTGCTGAACGAAAAAATAGGACTTTGATTGAAACGGCAAGGGATATGTTGGCTGACTCTAAACTACCAGTTAGCTTTTGGTCAGAAGCAGTTTCATCGGCTTGTTATACTCTCAACCGCTTTCTAACGGTAAATAAGTATGGCAAAACTTGTTTCGGGCTGCTTAATCGACTAAAACCGAACTTGAAGTGGCTTGAACCGTTTGGATCACAATGTACCGTTCTTGATCCTAATGGTAAATTTGGTGCAAATTCCGTGGAGGGATTCTTTGTTGGTTATGCTAGTCCATTACGCCGTGTATTCTTACCTAGCATTAACCGGATTGTGCAAGTACAACACGTTGACTGTCAACGTTACGCCACTCCAATTCAGCGAAAGGGCGATTCGTGGATGTTTGATTATGACAGCTTGTGGAGTTGTTTCTCATATCCAGAAGAGGAAATCACTGATAAAGTCGCCACACTGTTATTTTAACAACATTTGGGTGAATGGTTTAGTGAAGAAACTACATCACAAGAAGTTCAACTTTTCACTGATGACCCGGCTCCAGATGTTGATGATCAATTTGAAGATACACCAGCTACACCATCCTTTGATGATGATGGTGAGAATCACAATGATGTGATTGAATCTTTGGTTCAACCAACACCTAATATTAATGAAGTGGTTGGAGAAGAAAATATTAATAATCTTCCAACTGACGTGGTGGTCCCTGATGAAATCTTCCAACTGACGTTGCACGGTTCCTTTGTAACTGCAAGATCAATTATTTATAGAGAATTCGATATAAATCTTTCTCAAATTTCAATTTTCATAACATCATATTTACACATTCTATAGCAATTAAAATAATTGCAATCAAATGATAATAAGGTAAAAATCAAACTCTCTACAAGATTAATATACCTCGATCAGGAACATAATAAAATCAGATGCACTTAACATCCTTGAAATATGTAAATTGGTTGAATTCCTTTTAGGGGTAACAACAAGTCCCTAAAATAAGCAAATAATCATAATTTTTATTCAATTATATTCCAATAAATCAGGAATATATACAATTTAGTATAATAAGCAACCCTGAAATATATGTAGATTCATAATTTTGAGGATTTTATAAATAAATAATTTTAAAAAGCCTCACAATGATGTAGGTGATATAGCATCAACAGCCATGCAAATTAAAATAATCAATTGAAGTATTTAAAAAACTGTATTATAAAACAATAATTTAAATAACTCCCTATAAGAAAACAAAAGCAAATTGTAATCAAGAGTCGAGACATACCTCTTCATGCATAACATAGAACGCCTCTTCTACTGTCATACTGTCATCTAATGCGAACACCAATATTGCAAAAGTCGCTAGTCGGTCCTTAGGCGGCCGACCCCCTTGGAGGGAGTACTCGGGGAGTACTCGGACATGATAAATATAAAGAAAATTAATTTTTGGGTAATATATATTTTAAATATCATAAGTTTACTAATATTTATAACAAAATAAGTGAATATCAATATAAATAAGAGAAATACATTTTTAAACACTAAATTATTCTAAAAAATGTTAATCTTTAATTAAAAAAATGATATTCGTTCTTTAATATTACAAAAATACGAATTATGTTGTATTTTTTAAGTGAAAATAAACCCAAGTTAACCGACTAGATGTGATTCTGACTAATGTTGACCACATTTGAACAATTTTTAGTAAATAGGCGGAGTTAAAGAAACTCCTCTCGACACCATACCTTATAGCGAGTACTCGAAGAGTACTCGGTCTTATAGACCAACTTTTATAACTTTGGTGAACACCTAATCTCCAGAGACAATATAAAATTTAATATAATATATTACTTAAAAATAGCTTATTATGAAAAACAAAAGAGGTGGCATTGTGGCAAAATGGGTGAGTTGGTAAACTTAACGTGTCAAACATGATTGAGATTTAAACAGCTTATAGTTTTGGTCAAAATCTATAACTATCCGGTTGAGGCCACCATTAAGGCAGAAAAGTATTAAGAAAATGAATTCAAACCTTCCCCGAGTCAAGAATCAATTCATATGCTTTACAAGGTAATAAATGCGTTAATAAACGACACGTAGTAGTCTGTATGTTATCTCTCGTTATCTCCATCTCTTCATTCGGACCACTGCCTGACATCGAAGCCTAAAAACATATTATTCATACATATTAATTATTATCATCGCAAATAATACAAGAAAATAATATGTGGATACTTACATCATTAGCATGATTTCTAATACCATAACCATCAATATGCATGCTCGGTAGACCATCGTTTACAGGAAACATTTGAGGTAAAAGTTTGGGTTGTTGCACAACAACATTAATACCATATATTCATCTTCACCAATTGGTTGCATCTCGTCAATCCGGCACACACCATCAACGAAGAATTCTGAATTTCATTCAATATTTGCAGCCCAAAAACCAATAATACACTAAATAAAAGGGCCACCAGTAAAAAAAAAAAAGCAACTAACCAACTTTAAGATTTAAATACAAATCACACGAAAGAAATGATCAAAATGAAGATAAAAAAATAAAATGTTAATAATATATTCAGGATATGTGTTACCATTTAGGTACATCTTCCTCCCTTTGTTTCGTCTTGTCCACCATGGCAACTGCCCCTTACCTGCATGCATAGAAACAATTAATGAAACAGATAACAACATCAGTTCAATTTCGATCGCAACCCTTGATATACCGAAACCAAAAAAGCAGAAGATTAACCTGCTAATCACCCATCGATTTGTTGGTCTTCGGTTAGAATAGTTCAGCTCACATGCCGATTTCTTCTTCGTGGAGGTTTAAAAAGGGCTTGCAACTGCTTCATATTCTCCGCCTTCAATTATTTGAGTCAATTGCAATGATAACAACGGTTTCAATTAACTGGCGGTTGATTTTCGGTTACGATTACTAAACTTGAGAAGCAGGCGATTTCAATTAGCTCTCCCGTGATTAAGAAGGTGATCATTAAAGCTTCGTTAAATTGAAGTAATTGAAGTCATTGATTGAATGATGATTTCGATTGGAATTGATTGGGGGTGTTAATGGTGGCTGGTTAAAGCATATATATGGATTTAATACACAAAGTTTGTGAAGGATTATATAGTAATTCTTAAAGTAAGTGAAGCTTCATGCAATTGTACGAAAAGCTCTAAGAATGAAAAGCTCTAAGAATAGATAGAAGGATCGCCAAATTACTTTTCTTATCCAATTATGAAATTACGTTTTTATCCTTGTCATGTAATTGTAAACTATATTTTATGTCTATCACTCTTCCTTAATAATATAATATAGATATAGATAAAAGGGTTTCCTTTTCATATAAGGGATAGATTTGTGACTCTTTTTCTAGTCTCGGAATTGGATATCTCAAGAATCCTAATATCATCAATAACTATACATCATAAAAGGGAACTTGACTAAGCTGACAATCATGTCATCTAGGCCCGGCTCCGAGAACAGTAAAAAATTTTTGGGCCGAAGGCAAAAAAAAATTTTTGAGCTTTAATAAAAAGAGGTATATTGTTGGGTTTAAACAATTTAATTTTTAAATAATCTTTAATTTTTTCGACCTTATGATTTGGTTGTGTCAAAAACTTTTTTTTTATAAAAATAGATTAAAATGTCTCAAGTGAGGTTAGAACTCACAACCTCTTGGTTAAAAGTCACACATATTTGCCACTAAACCAAGCTAGTGGTTGTGTAATTAAGTTTAAACATTATATATACATATTGTTTTTCATAAAATATATAAATATTTATTTTATAAAAAAAAAATCCGGGCCTATCGAGATGTCGGGCCGGGGTCCGTCGACCACCCGGCCCTCCCTTATAGCCTGGCCTGATGTCATCTGGATCATACTTCTCTGTCATCTGAATTTGCTTGCTCGCCATTGTTTCTGGCCATCGGAGCTCGGGCGAACAGATGCTTTAATACCACTTGTAAAGAAAACAATAAAATAGAGAAACAGTGAAAAATTTTCTATTTATGAGGCGTGTAAACAAACCGAATGAACACAAACAAGGGCGTGTTCACGATCGTTCATTTAACTTTAAACGACACGAACACATATTTTGTGTCCATGTTCGTATTCGTTTATGTTTGTTTGTTTAAGTTCACAAACATAAATGAACAAAACTGAACAAAGGTAAACAAACATAAATGAACAAATGTAAGTGAACGCAAACAAACATAAGAACATAATGAATGAACACATATAAAGCCATTAAGTAGATGACTCTTCAAGATAGTATCTAATTATTTTCTATTAATATGTAAACGAACATAAATAAACGAATGAAACAAGTGTTGATGTTCGTTCGTTTAATTACACGAACACAAATTTTTTGTTTATGTTCATTCGTATGTTAAACAAACGACAGAAACAAAGTTCCGACCAAACGGTTTATGAACAGTTCACCAAAAGTTCCATGTATATATGCAGACTTTGAATAGTTAGTTGGCATTTACAATTATGGCCCTACAACTTCAATTTATTAAAATCTGATAACATTTTGTCTTCATTCCATCCCCCCTGTTTACAAAGAAGAGCCAGCGTCCGATGTGATAGATTTGCCGCCATGGAAGAAGGTGCAATTTCTAAAGTATCAACAACAACGGAGACAGACGAGAAAACATTGATGTTTCTTGATTCACTCGACAATTACCTCGTCTTGATCGAAACATTATCTTCCACCTTTCGCAAGGTACAGTACTGTTGCTTAAACCAATTCAATATTCATTCGAGACTGAATTAGGGTTTAAGATTAATAAGGTAAGTAACTGCAACATACATGAATCTTGGTTACTGTTATAAATTAATAAAGATAAACGCTCAAATGGACAAAACAGACGCTACCATTCAGTTTTCTTATTTCAAGTTAATACGAAACTGATTATCACTTCCTTTGCCTTACCAAATTCCCAAGAAAGAATCCTCTTCACAGACCATACTTTATGATTTGAATATTACTGAATACTTTATGTTAATTGTTATCTTTGTATTTGTAGAAAGTGGGCGTAATCATATTTTTGTAATGATGTGATTTCAGGGATGGCTGGAGTTAGCTAGTGCTCGGCATTCAATGGGTGGTTCGCGTCTAAACACCACCTTGCTTAGCCTTAAACCCCATTCTGCTGCTACAACAGTCGAACTAGATTCTTGTGGCAATCGTATGTACTACCTTCATTCTTGAATGATTTTCTGGTTTTGCTTTAATACGCTTTCGACCAAATATAGAAAACGCTAACGTGTGAATAAATTGAAACCTGTTTATCTAAACGGCCTGGTGGGTTGACTTGTTCAAATAGACAAAACTGATAAATGCTACCATTTGGTTTTCTTGATTTTTCAGCTGCGTGCATACTCTACAGAAACATCTACAAATCATATGCTTAGATGCTCGCAACCATATCATTTTTAATTTATGTATTTTGTTTCGGAGATATCCAATGCTTCAACTATTTATCCAATAATAAAAAAATAAATTTGTATATTTTTTATAGATCCTTATTATTGCTGCTATAGTTCTTTCTGTCACAATTGCGTGTGGCAGATCGAGTATTTCTGAAATGTCATCTAAAAATTTCATGCTTACAAATCATGGGTATTTAAAACTGTTCATTAATCTCCCAGCTGGCTCTACAACAAATTCACCAAAGTTCAGTTTATGTGAATGGACATCTACTGATGATAAAACCGTCTCGTTGAAGAACGAAAGCAACGAACACTTAAATGAAAATCTGAGCAGTCAGGATTCTGGTAACCATTTTTGTCTTTAGTAATTTTGCAATGCATAATGATATAATTTTTTTATACTTTTAAGGATTGCAACTTAAAAGAAACCTTACCTTGATTATTTCTGTTTATTCTTATTAGAAAATGAAGAGAGTACACTGGAAAGCGGCAAAGGATCTGAAACTATGACATCACCCCAAAAAACAGAGAAACATGTGAGTGAATAACTAAAGAAATAAATAAACAAATGTACCCTGTAAAATATGTCCTAAGAGTATAGAGAGGTTGCACCCCCTTTTTACGGGTGTGAACCAGTGGCGAGGCTAGGATATTTTTTTTATGGTGTCGGTATTTTTTGGTGCTCGATATTTAAACAGAGCGAAGTTTAAATTTTTGGGTCAGTTCACCTAATAAAAGACGATGTCATAATAAAAATACACTGTCATTGGGAAAACACACAATAAAAATACTCATTTAAAGTACTGAAAACACTTTAGTAATTGTCGCTATGGCTAGCCCCCGCCAAACGCTGCTGGTGTGCCTGGTCAAGCGGTCGCACATTGCAAAAATCAGAAAGACAGAAGTGATGGTCGCAAGTCACTCGTTTGTTGCTTTCACTAATTCAATCGGATATTTTTTGGAACATAGGTTAAACAATTAAGACTAATGGTATAATTGGTTAAACGACAACAATAACTTTTTTATTCAGTTAAAGTTATATAAAAAGTGCTTAGTAAAATTTCTATGGGTAATGGGTTCAAAGTTATCACTGATTATGTGAGTGAATACATATGTGAGTGAATAAGACATTTGGTTAGTAGTCACGTCTTATCAGGGGTCTAAGACCCTGCCAATAGCTTGTTGTATGTGAGATTTACTGTAACAAATTATGTCTAGATTTAAAAAAAATAAAAAATCTTCATGTGATATATAGTGAAACGATATCATAGAGTATGGTATTGTTGTGCCCTAACATTTTTTTAATTTAATTTATTTTAATTATTTTAACCGAAATTTTATGTTTGAGATTCCAGAAAGAACGAGCAAAGGTACTATCGATGTTTGGGACTTTGGTTTCTCCAAAGCTTCGTGCGTCTCAACTTTCATTCGAGACTGGTGAAATTTTAAATTCTATTTAACTTAACATCTTGCTCTTCATTATTTTCCTGTCTTGGGTTTCAATAACATAAACTATTGTTACTTTTGCAGCCCTACAAACACTTGTAGAAATAGCGAACGCGCGATCATTAATCCTTGAAGCTCATGATGCGCTTATTAAGGATTCAAAGAACTCAAAAGGAATAAAATGATGTGAGCTTATAATTTAATGTTTCATCCACATTTGTGCACAAAGAACAAAATCGAATTTTTCGTTCATCTATAAGTGTTATGGTAACTGGATTTTCGAATAAGAGAAATTTGAAATGTGTTATGTAATGAATAACTCGAGGGGCTAAATGCCAATTAGTAGAACTTATAGGGTTTTAATTGTGATGGTCTAACTAACTAGTCAAAGTTAGTTTCCTGTGAATCTGAGATTATGCATAAGTCTTTTGCTAAAAAAATGTAAGACAGATGCCATCAAGAGATCTGGGAATCCCAGCTCGCGGGCGGCAGAGCTTTTAATAGATCTGAGCTCGCAAGCGGCTTGGCTCGGCTCGTTTGCACCTTTGTTGATTTTTTATACTAGTAACATAATTATGGCCAACTCATGCATATATTTAGTTTAGTTTAGCTATTGTGATCATTTATAGAGATGGGTGTTTGGGATTGCTTATTTTTCCCCGCTTATAACTTTCTAAAAAAAACTAATAAGTTATATAAGGTGTTTAGAAAAGTTAAAAGGTATGAGGAGATAAGTTATAGTTATAATTTGTAACTTTTTGAGGAGGCTGAAATAAGGAATCCCAAACACCATGCTAGACATGATTAGAGTATATTTAATCTAAGAAGATAGAATAATGTAATTTTCACTTGTTTTTTCAACTGGTTCGACTTTTAAATTGGTTAATGAATTAAAGTAGTGTTAAGCCGTGTGCGTAAAAAACATATGTTTTTTAGACCATCCGTAGTGGACCAAGAAGTGAGGGAGATTGGGGAGGACTCCCCACAAACCCCTTTTTTTTGAGAAGTGGATCAAAAAAGTGGACGCTGGAGAATTATTTTTCGGTGAAATTGTGAAGGAGATTGGGTGCCCACCTCAATTTTATTAATTTTGTATTTACATAACCAGTAAAATTGTGACGCATCTTTCCCTAATCTCTCTCATACCAATACACTAAGGTGTTTGTTTTTTCAGAGGTAAAATGTCTGCAGTCTGCGGACCACATCTGCAAACATCTGTAGCAGAATAGGTGGACCAAACATCTGCAGTCTGCAACAGGTAGACTGTTTGTTTTTTAGTATATGTAGTATGCTAAAATAAACTAAAATTTAAATAAACTGAAATTTAAATAAAATGAAACTTAACAAAAACTTAAAAAACTAATCAATCAACAACTCTCTTTGTTGTTTATCAAACTTGTTATATTAGTCTTCTTGTTTACATAACGTTAGCTCGACTTGTTGAAACTTAACAAAAACTTAAAAAATTAATCAACAAAATTAATTAACTTAAAGTTCTCAATATTAAGTTCAACTTTTTCACCATCAGATTAAAAATCCAAATCTTTGGTGGTGGTGGACTTTTTCTTGTTGACAACCGATTTCTTCTTATTTTTCTTGGTCTATTTAGGGCTTAGAAGAGGTTTAAAGATCTTTGAAGTTGTTGGTCCATGTCTGTTTCAAGAAGATCTCACGCAGACGTTTTTTAATGAAATGTCTTCTGACAATCAAACACACAGCAAACCTTAATGTCTGCGCATGGTCTGCACGGCGCAAACAAAAGATGAGAATGCCTCTGAGCTTCAATCAATTGATTAATTCATAACAATTGATTATCGGATCT
Organism: Bidens hawaiensis; assembly: GCF_021521415.1. NCBI lineage: Eukaryota > Viridiplantae > Streptophyta > Magnoliopsida > Asterales > Asteraceae > Bidens > Bidens hawaiensis. The sequence continues at coordinate 98,654 of NW_027492646.1, forward strand.
AGTTATATGATATATGCATGTTTATAATAATCTTACTTAGTTTAATGATGTGTTAAGTAATCAGTTGGACAGAGTAACGGCAAGGAAAGAATAATCTAAAAACACTTAAATTAATATGCAGGCTGATCTGCCTATTTATAGAAGACGAATGCCATTCGTTACAAATTTCATAACGAATGGCCTTCATTCGTCTTCATTACATAAGTAACCAAATGGTATAGCGAATGACTTATTCGATGCACCCCATTCGTCAACATTCCATGACGAATGAATACATATCAATAACGATTAAGCTCCATTCATTAAGCATCCTTAACGAATTAACGAATGGACAATGATAATTACTATTGGTCTCATTTGTTAAACATCCTTAACGAATGAGCTATATCATTAGAGAATGGGACTTATAAATTACTAAAATGACTTTATATTAAAATAATAATAAATCACAAACGATTACAAAGACTCGAGAACACCAAAACCATGCACTAACAAACACCCCCCTCGTATCGTGATCTTTGTCTTTACGTTACTTGAACCTCTTCGACTTCTAGTCAGCACAACTATGAACCCCAAACGCGTGACACAAACTAGCAACTCGTTGGAATTGCATAGCATGATCATAGTCTTCATGATTTGCGGAGAGGATATTGTTCTTGAACAGCAACTCATTGTCTATCTCGGATAAATTAACGAGCCACATAGGATCTATGACTCGTATAAAATTAGTCTTCAGCCCTTTGCCCAGAACAATGACTGTCTCGCCCGTTTTGTTGTTGTAGTACCACCGATTAAATGACAGATGAAAATCTTACGAAAAGGTCTTCACCGGTACTCGCTTCAAAGTCTTTGGCGGTTTTACTTTAAGAATAAGCTTCCTCCAACCAATACGAGGATCAATCTCATTGATGTATTTCCTGGTTGGCACTTGCAGTTTAAAGAACTTAAACCCGTGGTTGACCTCAAAGAGCAGATGTTGATGAAACCATCCTGCTAATTGATTTCCACCACGATTAATAAACAGCAGATTGGCGAGCGTCCTAACTTCCCACTTCGCTAGTGAGAGAACGTCAATAATATATTAAAAATACTGAACACCGTTTTCCCACTTAATAAACAAACCCTTAACTCCGAATCGTATAACCAAGAAAAGATGTCACGTTTGACGGTTTGCATGTCTTTGAATGTAGTCTTCAGATTTGCTTTGGCACGTGCACTGACATCCAGCTTGTGTTCTTGATCAACATATCGATAGGCTTCAGTTATCTTCGAAGTCTGTGATTTGTTGTGATTCCCAAACCAACCCTCAGCATTAGGATCCAACAAGATTGACCCCTTTGCCGACACGTTTTCTTTCTTCTTGGTTGTCTTCTCGAGATGATCTTCGGCAGCTTTGACGTCCTCTTCAGTGAATGTTGGAACACCCTGATCAACATTTGAACGATGACACAGATCAGGGTGCTCCTATGCCGTCACGTCTTCAATCTCGATCTCCTCGTCTTCATAAATAAACAACGTATTCCCATGTGGAATACTCGTGTCAGCTTCAATCTACTCATCATTAAATACCTCCACATCCTCCTCAGCCTCTAACGCATCCAACTCTTCATCATTCAATCACAACAATAATGATATTTGATCACGAGTCAAGGCATGAACAACGAACTCACCCTCCTTGATCTCATCAGCATTTGCAGTACTCATCACCACACCCGTTTTAAAATCCATAAATAATATGGTGTTGGCTTTGATCGACTCAATAGGCTTGACATTAGTAGTATCTTTGATAGACTACTATTTGTCGATCATTTCCCTCACCACCACTGGTACCTGCAACAAATGAACTGTGAGTTTGTTTCGGCTCACTACCGCTTGCACCAGCTGCATCAGAATCCTTAACTTCATCATCGTTCTTCAATTTATTTAATGCATCATCTTTTCATGTTAATTGAATAATAAGGTCCTCTTGTTCCTTTATCCTCTCCCCGTGAGACGTAACAATCTCACACAACTCTTTCGTCTCCTTCTGGCAGAATGAGATATAACTCATTAACCGTCGTTGTTTCATCAACATTTGATCATGTTGTTGACGATCAGTTGCAATCCGATTCTCGTATAAATGAATCAAACTAAGGAGCATATCCATCTGCTTTGTAGACGGTAAGGTACGAAATGAAGATGGTACATGCTGCACTGGACCTTGTGGACGACTAATTCTCATAAATGATAGAACCGAAGGTTGTGTCGGCATCATTGTAGGAGCGGGAGAAGTGACCATTGATGTCACAGGAGGTGTAGGTATAGGAGATAGTATCGATTGAGGAATCGAGCCAAACCTCGGATCGGATGATGTTGTCGTTATAAGAGTAATTGTCGGGGTGCTATCAGTAAGCGACATCACCACCGGCCTTTGTTGCACAGACGACTTAGGCACTTGTTGACATATCTCCACACCCGAACCGTGCCTAATCCGACGCTTTGGCAGTTGATCTTGAAGTTTTTCCTTGCCCTTACGCTTACGTTGAGCAACATATGAACTAGTTACCTCAACATTAGCTCGTCGTCTATCACCCCCATTTCCACCGTCTCCACCCTCATCATTACCACCATCATCACCATCGTTCCCACCTGCTCCCTCTTCACGTTCAGAATCCGAGTCGTCATGGATCCAACGATCATTAGGACATACATAATCCAGATTCACCGAATGACCAATTAGTAGTTTGGTTCTTGGACAATCTTCTGGTTCTTGACTACGATATGTCTTCATTATCTTCATCGTATCAGCCGTCATGTGTTCTAATTTCAACAAGTCATTTTCTAATGACTGATCAATCACCAGATCAGGAATCAAGTCCTGAATAAATAGATGCACGAATCGTGGATACATGAGAAACTTGTTCCGACGATTCTTAACCAAACAGTTCTCCTTCAGATGGTAGAAGATAAGCTCGGAGAATTTGAACGGTTTGTTCAATATAAGAGCGACGAAAGCGGATTGGAGCATTATCCGACATTCATCAAAACCACCTTTTCATCCCCCAAGGCAATGAATCAAGATGTGTAGTAACTACTTGTATGGAGCACACAAGTAGACCTTATTATATTGGGAACTCTCAAGGTCTCCAGTATAGAACAACCTTTGAACTAACCCACGTATCAGCGCCTTATCGAATTCACATGGAATATCCATGTTATCAGTAAATCTTAGCACCCGACGTATCACACCGGGAGTGAACGTGATAGTCTTCTTGTTGATATCGGCAACGATGTGGTTCTCGGACTCCACATAATTAGTTGAATCCCAGAAAGGACGGATTACGCTAAAATGTACGGGGACATTAGGTGTTATAGCGTAGTGGATCTGGGATCGGCGTAAGAATGTAATATTGTCTCCAAATACATCTTTATCAGCAAAGTTATCCTGCACAAACACACAAATATTGTGCTTCTTGTCATATGCTAATGCAGGAGCAACTTGAGCTTGTTGTTGTTGTACAGGAGGTTGTTCTTGTTGAGCAGCAGGTTGTGGATCGACAGTTGGAGCATATTGGATCATTTCATCAGCCATTGCTATGAATACACAAACCCAAGAATTAGTAAAAACGATCATAATGTTAAATCAAATTTCAATTTATACTTAAACAAATTGATTTCTGTTTTTAAAAATTACAAGTGTCATTCATTAACTCATTAGTTATGACGAATGGTGTCATTCGTTATAACGAATGGCATGATTCGTTGTCATCTTATTACTGAAAGAGTAAATAACGAATGTATATGAACGAATGAGTCCATTCGTCAAATATGTGGGACGAATGAATGTTCATTCGTTACATAATGACACGAATAAAGCTTATTTGTTATGAAGGTTAACGAATGAGTTCATTTACTCCTTTCAGACACGAATGAACAGATATTCGTTATTCATAATGATTAAATACCAATAATGATCAACTTTGACCCCGGTTCGTCAAGGTCAAAATTAATTTGATACAGAGATGGTTAACATGCAGCCAAAGTTCAATTAAATCATTTATGACGATGAATCAATGAAATACCTACAACACTGAACTCGTATACATTTCGTTAACCATCCCCAATCAACCATTAAGAGTAAAACATATGTTTAAATTGATTTTTAGTTCATTACATAGACCCGATTAATAAATTGACTAATTAACCTAGCAAATGTCCATGAAATTTGACGAAAATCATCGTGTAAGCATCATATTTACCTTATGAATGTACTCATTCAACAAAATTCGATTTTGTGATGACCAAAAATCGATTGTGTGATGGTCAAAAGTTGATTTTAATCATTCAAAAAAAGTCGATTTTAATCATTCACCAAAAGCATCATCTTTACCATCAATCTTAATCATTCAACAAAAGTCGATTTTGTGATGGTCAAAAATCTGGGAAAAATTTGACAGAGTTTTGCTTTGTTATTGTAATGATCAAGGTGAACGAATGAGCCGATTCGTTCACCCCTGTTCATTATGTAGGACAAAGATGCACGCAATCCCAGACAAACAAATGGACCCATTCGTTAATTCAAAATTAACGAATGGTTCACATTCGTTGGCTCATTCGTTAACCCTGTTAACGAGTAATCAATAAGTTACATTTCATAATGAATCAGCCAAGATTCGTTCTTCATTCGTTATCATTATTAATGACGAATGAGGTCATATGTTATCAGAGTGAGCGGAAGCGAATAGGATAGTGACTGAGTACATTCGTTATACTATTTAAGGCACGAATGACCATCAATCGTTAACAACAACATTAACAAATGGGTTCTATTCGTTATGAATGCTCATAACGAATAGGAGCAAATTAAAAAAACAATATTCATTTTGAATTTTCGTAAATTTAATAATGCATCGAAACCCGTGTCCCGATGAACTTTACCTTAAAATTCTTAACACTCGTAGTAAGATGCAATACCTTAAAGTGCTTTGCGTTCAAAACACATAAATTAAATGAATTAACTTAAGTACCGATTAATTTAAATCTTTAAATAAAAGAATTAAATAAAAACATGGGAAAATTTTTTTTGTATTTTCGTTTTCAAATTAGTACCCTTTAACTCGAAAATTAAAAATAAAGCAGAAAACAAAATAAAAACACAATATTTTTTATTTATTATTTTTTTAATATTTCGAATTAAAAACAAATAAAACAAAGACAAATATGAAAACTATTATAATAAAGCAACACATATTTTTGTGAGTTGAGTAGAGAATCATATTGACCAAATTGCCATTCCATCGCAGTTTTATATTTCAGCGTTATTTTGACTAGCGTTAAGTTGGTCATCGATATTGTTGTCCACTTAAATCTTCTAACAAAACTTTCGAGTATATTTGTGATATGATTTAATTATCAATTAAGGCACATAATATCAGAAACTATCAGCCCCTAATGTCGGTTCAGGCCTAGTTTGACTTTTACCGTATCACCCCAACTTGACTTAAGCCATTATGTTGCTAATCAAAATATTGATTTTATAGATTTATAAGAAATCTAAGTTCATAATCCCTACTACAAGGTATACCCCTGTTATCAAGCAATACACCATGCTTCCTTTACTGTGATTGAGTATGCACGAGTTCATCTATAGGCTTACAGATATTGTATCCCCTGGAGTCCGTTTCTTATTGGTATTAAGACGCGCGCAAGGGAGGAACAATGTATGACTAACAAAGGATTTAGATCAAGTCAGTAATGAGTTTGTACGATGTACAATGGTGATCAAGTTTAATGACTTTGGGTTTGGTCTAAAATCATTTGAAATATTCATGTTTATAAATATCTAGATAATTAAGCCGCATAAAGACTCACAGTGTCCAGAAACCGGATGCATCCCGTTAATACAGGATTTGAGGCTATAAGACCATACATCATTGAAGTGTTAACCATAAACTAGATACATTTTGTTTAGAATTTTGTTTTTGGTGATCAAACAGACATAAGGCTTGAGTATGACAGGCTATTACATTTCTGCCTTCATTACCGAAACTTTTGGAAGAGACTAACACCTCTTTCAATTTGGCAGTTCTTTATGTTTATATCACATACTTTACCTTACAGTTTGTTTAAGACCTATCAATGCACCAATTCAATTAAGCACTCAGTCTTTTAAGCTTATTTCTTTCTGGATATGAGACTAGATGATCATTGTATTATCATTTTCTCTTTTTGCTTCAAAACTCATTTTTGAGGAGAAAATTTTGGTTAATTTTTTTTTAATTTTTTTATTTTTTTTGTAAGTTTTTGTATTTTTGAAATATTTGAATGCTTTTGGGGTTTCTCTATACAAATAAAAATCACAATATTTTTGTATTTTTCCCATTTTCTCCTCCAAAAACCAAAATATTAAAATAACCATAACAAAATAAACTTAAAAAATATTGATTATCCGAGCTTAAGGATATCAGTAAGAGTTTTCAATCCGTTTAAACAAAGCAAAAAGTTAAAGTGAGTTTTATCAAAAGCTTTGGTAAATAGATCAGCTTTATGAAAAGTCGTGTGCACGTTCTCTAAATCAATTAATTTATTTTCAAAACAATCACGGATAAAATGATATCGAACCTTGATATGCTTCGTCTTACAATGTTGCACGGGGTTCTTTGTGATACATATTGCAGCTGAGTTATCAATAAATATGTGAGTAGTAAGAAACTTCAAACCGTAATCCCGCATATGTTGCTGGATCCAAAGAACCTGTGAACAACAACTCGAGGCTGCCACATACTCTGCTTCAGCGGTTAAAGTGGAGATCATTGTCTGTTTCTTACACTTCCATGAAACAAGCTGACTTCCTAGAAATTAACAACCCGTTGTAGTTGACTTGAAGTTGACCTTGCATCCTCCATAGTCCGAATCGGAAAACGTAGTGAGTTCAAAACTATCATCCTTAGGATACCATAACCCGGTGTCCGGATTACCCCTCAGATGGTGAACTATACGTTTAACCACCGCTAGATGAGTCACTCGGGGACTCGATTGGTACCTAGCACATAAACAAACAGCAAACATGATATCAGGACGAGAAGCAGTTAGATACATTAAAGAACCTATCATTGCTCGGTACAAGGTCGGATCTACGATATCCTCCAATTCATCCGGTGAGAAATTGTGACCCACGGGAAGAGGCGTCGAAGGGATATTTTCTGCAATTATATTGAATCGGCTCAAGACATCATTCACATATTTCGTCTGATGAATAAAAATTCCAGCGTCAGACTGATGAACCCGCAACCCTAAGAAGAAATTCATCTCCCCCATCAAGGTCATTTCAAATTTCGTCTGCATTTACTTCTCAAAATCCTTACACAGCTTGTCGTTCGTAGAACCAAATATGATGTCGTCGACATATATCTAGACGAGGAGCAAATCATCTCTGACTGTCGTATAAAAGAGAGTACAATCCACAGTCCCTCGTTTGGAGCCACTATCAGTCAGATGGTTAGCAAGTGTGCCGTACCAAGCTCTCGGGGCTTGGTATAGACCATAAATGCCTTGTATAATCGATAAACACGGTCAGGATAGTCCGGATCTTCAAAACCAGGAGGCTGCTTCACGAACACCTCTTCATGAAGTTCCCCATTAAGAAACGCACTCTTGACGTCTATTTGATAAACTTTAATATTCTTGAAAGCTGCATAGGCCAAAAATATTCATATAGCCTCCAATCGTGCAATTGGAGCATATACTTCCGTGTAGTCTATGCCTTCTTGCTGATGAAACCCTTGCACAACCAAACGTACTTTATTTCTAACAATAACCCCACGATCGTCCTTCTTACATTTAAAGACCCATTTGGTCGGAATAGTCTTCTTAACTCTATCAGGCTTGTCAATGAGATCCCAAACACCCAGTCAACTAAACTGTTGCAGTTCCTCTTGCATTGCTTCTACCCATGAAGAATCTTCAATCGCCATACGAACACTCGTTGGTTCCATTAGAGACAGAAAGCAAGTGTATTTTGCGAGATTCATGATTCTTGATGAATGCATATGGCATACGCACACAATACATTAAGGTCACTTGTAGTAGCAATCTGATGACGTGTTTGCACACCAACATCAAGATCACCAATGATGTTGTCATGAGGATGATACGTGTGAATTCGAAGTGTCAGATTCTCAGGTACAACAACATTATCATTTAAATTAGTAAGATTCTCTTCAGCATCATGAGATGATTCACCAATCTCAAGAGTATCGGGAAATGGAACTGAAGAGGAATCAACAAAATGACCAATCATCCGATGAAATAGAAATAACATCATACGTATCAGGAAGATCATCTTGTATAACATCATCACTATTAGAAGTTGAAAACCTCGGTGTGGAAAACAATTGATCTTCTAAATAAGCATGCACCAAGTCTTTGTCAAGTTGATCAACTATGGGAGTAAACGAATTAAATAAACTCTCATAGTCAAACATCTAATCAGGACCCTTGCCAGCTAGAGGTGTTGTGTATCGTTGACAGTCAACATGGTACCACTCTTCAACACAAACTGAAGTAAAGTTGAAGACCCGTTTCTTAGGCAAAGCATAGCCCAAGAAATATCCTTGAATAGCCTTTTCATTGAATTATCCCGCATCTTTTTTCAACATAGTTCAAGGACACCCGGGCGGTTCCAAAAACTTTAAATTAGGTTTTCGATTGTTTAGAAGCTCATAACTTGTCTTTTGCAACTTCTTCTCAGTCAGAACACGATTAAATATGTAACAAGCCGTGTTCACTGCTTCATTTCAAAATTAGACATGAAGCTTTGAATCTGCCAACATTGTTCTTGCAGCTTCAATCAGTGTTCGGTTCTTTCGTTCAGCAACACCATCCTGTTGAGGTACATATGGAGCACTATATTCTCGGTGGATTCTTTTCGGAATACAAAGAAATCCAATATAGTATTCTTGAACTCCGTACCATTATCACTCTGAATACGTCTCACCTTGTGTTTGTACAGTGATTCGATCTTTGTGATTAAATTTTGAACAAGAATAGGTGTCTGATATTTAGAACTCATAAATAACACCCATGAGTATCTTAAATAGTCATCAGTGACAACTATACAGTATCAATCTCCAGTAATACTCGCATAATTTACAGGACCAAACAAATCCATATAAAGTCGTTCCAAAGGAGTATCAATGGAATTAATTAACTTAGACGGGTGTGACTTCTTCTTCTTGCCCTTTTTGCATGCAACATAGTTATCAGACAATTTGAAGTATTTCAAGGAAACCCCATCAACCAAATCATTTGCCATTAGATAATTCATCTTTCTGATTTGAACATGACCCATACACCTATGCCATTGAATCGAGTCTTTCTCAGTTGCTTTTGAGACAAAACACGTTTCAACAGAAGTGGATACCTTAGTACTCATATTCAGTACATAAATATCATTTGACCAAGGAGACAACATAACAACCATGTCTTCTGGAATGACATATCCTGGTTTGAGTATTATGCACTCCTTGTTAGTAAATATAGTGGTGTATTTCTTATCACAAATTTGAGACACGCTCAACAGATTGTGATCCACTTTCTCAAAATAATTAACTTTCTCAAATGTAATATGACCATTCGAAACATCTCCTTATTTTGTAATCATTCCCCCAGAATTACCCGCAAAATCTACATAACCCCCTTGAATATTCTTGACATTGGTTAGAAGATCGACATTGCTAGTAATATGACGAGAGCATCCACTATCCATAATCCAGTTTTCACCAGATATAGTCTTGGATAAACTCTGCACATAGAGGTAATATGATTAGTTCAAAAAGGCATCCCAGGCCTCAGTCTTTGGCACCTTATTAATTTCACTTGAAGAAATAGTTTTGATTGAATCCAAATGCGGTTAAACTGCTTGTGAATAAGTCACATGCCTTTTCGACTTTCGTCTCAAGTATGCAGCTTGAACTACGTTTGTGTTCACATTTTTACAAATAGGTTTCGTAGGAACAAATTTGGGTTTTAACTTAACATTACTTTCATCAACATGAATCACCTGGCGTGGATTCACATTGGAAAACATGATGTGTGTTTCATCATCACAAGACATGGGTCTTTTCAGAATTCCTTTAATCAAAGGAACTGGTTTCGATTGTTTATTGATATACAGATGAATATTCTATGATTTCTTCATTCCACAGTTTCTTACAACATGACCCTGTTTGCCACATAAGAAGCATGTTCTCATGTCAACAAACTCACGTTGTGGTTTGGCAGAAACTGGTGCAACAGAAGGTTGACGAAAAACACCAGGAACATGCACTTTGTTCAAGTCATCAAACGTAACAGATTTCATTTTCATGTAAAAATAGAGATTTGAACAATTAGAAAAACTCTGTAAAGTGTCAGTTGCAGTTGAGTTAAAAAATTGAACTTTCTTGGCAGATTTTAATAGTTTTTTGGCTTTAACCAATGGATCTATTGTGTTTGATACTTTGGAATTATCAAATGAATGTTCAAGATCTTGTATCTTTGATGTTTCATTGTTAAAGTGACGTGAGGTCGAAGACTCACTCAAAAATAAACCGAATACAACTAATTAGATAGCGGTAAGCGGGTATCGAACAAAGGGAGTTTGTGGAAATTGTGTTACCATGTAGTTATGTAATTTATCTAAATTAAACTAAGTGCATAAAGTAAATTCAAAGATTTAGTTGTTTGGTTTTGATTAACAAAAATAGCTAAAACAATTAAATGAGTTTTAATCAATATGCGAAAATATGCCTTCCCTCGGTTTCAGGTTTCCATGAATGTTATGGTTAATGTTTAATTGAGATGAACAATTTATAAAGTTCGTGTTTATATAAACGATTGCGATAATTGAAGATCAAGTACTTGGATTCGCAAGGTAATCACTCAAAAACCAATTAGTTTATCCAACCCTAAATCCCTCCCGATAAATCTCGATTACTTAAAGAACCAAGAACTGACGGTTTAGAACACAAAATCGATAAACTAATAATCTATCAATCAATACATCAACACCATAATAATTTAATCAATATGATCAAACTAATATCTCAGAAATTTCATAAACATTCAACCAAACAAACATAAGAAAACCTTACAATCCGAGGGAAAACACAAAGAGAATTAGTCGAGCATGATTCGATTCAGCATCCCTTCGATTATAGTAATCATACGAATTAAAATCGAGTCTTTAATGGTTACACCACTCACAATTGATCTAAGGCACCTCAAATTCTCCCCTAGGTCGTCCTTGGATGAAAGATAATGATTAGAATGTCAAAAGCCAACCCTAAAAGGAGTTTATAAGGCTGTTACAAGTTTCAGCGTCAGTCCCACCGTAAGCTTACGGTGGCTTCAAAATGACCTACGGTGGCTTAAAACTGCCATACGGTGTAATTTTCTTCAGGGGCCACCGTAGCTTACGGTGGCCACCGTAAGCTACGGTGGCTTCCATTCTTGCCTCCTTGTTTTCTTCATAACTTTATCGTTTCAACTCCGTTTTCTTCACCGTTTTCGCCCACGTTCTCGTAATTACATCTTTTATCTTCTCCTACCTGCAATTATATGAGTAACCATAGTCAACTAATTCCACAAAATAAAACGATTGTATGCATGGTTATTAACGGTCTTATATCACTTAAGGGTTGTCCCATGGACCACCCGTCACATTCCCACACTTACTTGTTGCTTGCCCTCAAGCAACACTTCAAACAAACTTTTTATTACTTTCAACTTGTAGCCACCAATCTTACCACAAATCCGGTTCGGTGCTTGACCTACCACACACACCTCCGAAGCATGACCCAACTCATTACAATTTGTACAAACATCAATTACCTGATTAGTGGTTTGTACATTTCCCTCTTCCACAGCTTGCACTTGAGGTCTACCAATCGCCGGTCTTGCTCTTCGTCCGGTTTGGCCTTTCTCTTTGAGGTAACTGCCATTTGTTCCAAATATGCCCAATCATCTTGTTCATAATTGGTACCAAATGTACCATTAGTGATCGACCACAAATCCCGTCCATCCTCCATACTCAAACCCTCATGAAACGCATTCAACAATTCTCATGAAGCAATACCATGATGAGGACAATTTTTAATCATCATGTTAAACCTCTCGAATGCTTCATGAAACATTTCCCCCGATTGTTGTTGGAAGGTTCTCAAACATCTTCTCGCATCGTTTGTCTTTTGGGCCGTGTAAAATTCTTCCAAAAATCTTTGTTGCATTTCGGCCCAAGTATAAATAGACACGGAAGGCAAAGTGTAAAACCATCTCTTTGCCTTATCTTCCAAGAAAAACTGAAATAAAACCAACTTTACCTCATCCGATTTAAAACCTTGACCCCCAATTGTGTTGCAAATGGAGTCATATGCCTCCAAGTGGAAGTAAGGTTCCTCCGTTGCTAGACCTCTATACTTCGGAAGACTTTGAAGGGAATTGGTTCTTACTTCAAATGTCCTCCCTTGATGATTGAGAGGGATAATCACCGGAGACGAATTATTAGTAATTATGGGTCGGAAATGGGCTTCAATCCCCCTTACCATCTCTCTTGCATGCCTTCTTGGTACCCCCATGGGTACTCTTGGTTGACCCATTTGCCTATAAACGGGCCTTGGTTGCGCATATTATTGTTGAAACTGTGGTTGGGGCATTTGCGGTTGGAATTGTTGATCTTGAGGTTGCCCTTGTGGTTGTTGAATAATCGGTGGTGGTTGAACTTGATTAACAACAACCGGTGGTTGTTGTTGATCTTGTATAATTGGTGGTGGAGCTTGTTGAATTGGTGGTGGTTGTTGTTGAATAACCGGCAGTGGTTGTTGTCGATTAAGCTCTTGCAATTGTTGGGGTTGTTGCCATTGACCATAACCAAAAGTTCCCGGATTTACCATTGTTCCTCCATCACCTCCCATGTAGTAACCTTCTACTTCATACCCTTCAAATTCACTGTCAAACCCATAACCGTATCCGTCACCTTGTGTTCTTGAATGTTGCATGAAATGTTGGGGTTGATATTGGTAGCTTGATTGTTATGGTTGAAAGGGTGGTTGTTGATGTTGTTGAGATGATGATGATGAACCAAATGTAGGAAAAAGGCTGGTAATAGGTGGCAATGTGGATGATGTTGTATAGGTGAATTAAGCATTGATGGGTTCAGTTATAGGTGGTGGTTGGAGTTCACTTGATGCTGTAGGTATATTAGTACTGATTGGTGGAGGTGGATTTGGTGGAGGTGTGGTTGGAATTGTTTGACCTGAAGTGGGAACTGGTGAATCCATGTTGTTTGATGCAGTTGGAGAACCAAGAAGCTTGTTCTCCCTAAGTAAGACTCGGTTTCTTCGAAGTGTTCTGTCAATCTCGGGATCAATAACTAGCGGTGATGACCTGTTAGAGCTTCTAGTATGCATACACCTGTAGGTACCTGCACACTAACACAACCAGCGTAAACCCGAAAATAACAAACACAAAATACTAAAGTTAACACACGTTGCGCACTACTCCCCGAAAACGGCGCCAAAATTTGACGTGAGGTCGAAGACTCACTCAAAAATAAACCGAATACAACTAGTTAGATAGCGGTAAGCGGTGTATCGAACACAGGGAGTTTGTGGAAATTGTGTTACCAAGTAGTTATGGAATTTATCTAAATTAAACTAAGTGCAAAAAGTAAATTCAAAGATTTAGTTGTTTGGTTTTGATTAACAAAAATAGCTAAAACAATTAAACAAGTTTTAATCAATATGCGAAAATATGCCTTCCCTCGGTTTCAGGTTTCCATGAATGTTATGGTTAATGTTTAATTGAGATGAACAATTTATAAAGTTCGTGTTTATATAAACGATTGCGATAATTGAAGATCAAGTACTTGGATTCGCAAGGTAATCACTCAAAAACCAATTAGTTTATCCAACCCTAAATCCCTCCCGATAAATCTCGATTACTTAAAGAACCAAGAACTGACGGTTTAGAACACAAAATCGATAAACTAATAATCTATCAATCAATACATCAACACCATAATAATTTAATCAATATGATCAAACTAATATCTCAGAAATTTCATAAACAATCAACCAAACAAACATAAGAAAACCTTACAATCCGAGGGAAAACACAAAGAGAATTAGTCGAGAATGATTCGATTCATCATCCCTTCGATTATAGTAATCATATGAATTAAAATCGAGTCTTTAGTGGTTACACCACTCACAATTGATCTAAGGCACCTCAAATTCGCCCCTAGGTCATCCTTGGATGAATGAAAGATAATGATTAGAATGTCAAAAGCCAACCCTAAAACGAGTTTATAAGGTTGTTACAAGTTTCAGCGTCAGTCCCACCGTAAGCTACGGTGGCCACCGTAGCTTAAGTTGGCTTCAAAATGCCCTACGGTGGCTTAAAACTGCCATACGGTGTAATTTTCTTTAGAGGCCACCGTAGCTTACGGTGGCCACCGTAAGCTACGGTGGCTTCCATTCTTGCCTCCTTGTTTTCTTCATAACTTTATCGTTTCAACTCCGTTTTCTTCACCGTTTTCGCCCACGTTCTCGTAATTACATCCTTTATCTTCTCCTACCTGCAATTATATGAGTAACCATAGTAAACTAATTCCACAAAATAAACCGATTGTATGCATGGTTATTAACGGTCTTATATCACTTAAGGGTTGTCCCATGGACCACCCGTCATAAAGACACTCTCGACTAACTCGGGCATGTTTAAATTAAGTGGAATGTCTTTTTCAAAGAATACTTTGCTTAGACCTTTTAACTTAAACACTCGACCAATGTTTTCATTAAAAGAAGTTGGATTGATGAAACCTAGGAAATTCGCATTAGAAATCTTTGGTTTTTCTGATTTCTTAGCCTTAACCTTTGCTGATTTTTCCTTTTTCACTTTAGATGTATTTGAACCATACACAGCCTCCTCAAATTCTTGAGGTTCACACAGAATGTGATTCGAATGTGGAATGTTCTGGTCTTTGTGCACAATTTCGGGTTCAACTACATCCTCAATGAGTACATTCTCAACAAAAATTTTGTTTCTTTGAATATGTGGTTTTTAAGTTGAAAACGAAGCAACAAATTTGTCATCACTACTTTGTTTAGGTTTCTCTTCATCCATGACTTGTTCATTTACAATTTCTTCTTTTCTCGCAAACGGATTTTGGGAATAGTCATCATGAAATGGTGGAGGAACTTCAACAAATCCTAAACCATTTTTAAAACCCTTTTGCTTTCCTGATACTTCAATTATTTCATTTAACAAAAATGACTAGTTTATAAACTTGTCTAATTTACTTTTCAACTCTATAACCTCATTTTCAAGCTTAGTTATCTTAGTTCTTTGGTTGAGAATTTCTTGAAATTGTTTATCATTAATGGTCATTTTCACTGAAAGTTCTGCTTTCAGATCATGATTACTTATAGACAATCCCTCAATTTTTTCCCTAGATCTCATTTGTGACTCTAAAGATCGTCAATATGTATCATTGATTGAAGCAAGTTCTTTCATTAGTGAATCACTATGAGCATTAATTAAATCAATTTTTGACTTAACATTTTTCCAATCAGAACATGACACAATTTCAGATAATTTCATAGATTAAGAACTAACCTCATCGATTTTAGCCATGCATGCAAACGATGTTGGCTGCATATTGCTAGAATCATCAGAATTTGATTCTGTATCAGATTCATTCTGATGGCAATCCATTTCCACTAGCATCTTGAAAATTTTTAGTTTGCTCGAACATTGCCAGATTAGATTGACCTCAATTTCCCAACAGTCGTTGATTCCAATCTATCCCTTCAACAGTGAGCAAAGCTTGTGATCCTGCATCCTTTGAAGAATCTCTCCCAGAAGGTTTATCTTTCACCTCAGTAAACGTCTTTCCTGAACTTCTGCCTTGAGAATAAGGACCATTGTATTCCTTCTGTGGCTTATCACATTCCTTAGCAAAATGACCAAATCTTGGCAATTGTAACATTTGACCTTCAATTTATCAAAACCAACCCGTTTGTTCAAAGATGACAAATCTTTTCTAGTTCATTGCATAAACTTCTTTTCTTTCCGTACAATCATAGCCATGTTCCATTTGAGATCCATTAACTCTAAATCATCAGGATCAATCTGATCATAATCTTCATCAGTCAATTCACTTGTAGAAATCTTGCTACCCACCAAGTTTTCATAGGATGTCATGAAAGCACTGAGGAAAGCAAAATTATGTTCAGCCTCCTTCATGTTTACATTAGGTGATGTAGTGAAGACATTAGTAGTAGATCGACCAGAGATGTCATCAAACCCGTAAGCCATGAAACATACATTCTGATCACTATAGGAAGATGATCCCTCTTGTGAAGTTTGAGTAAGAAATGCATTAATTGGAGCTGCAGAACTACTCAAAGGTAACAAACTCAATATTAAGTAGGGTCTTGAGTTTCTTTTCATGACTTTTGGCATTTCAAGTCATACTCTCTATCTTCAATCTTTTGCATAAATTCCATTGCAGTAAGATCTTCATTTTTAAAGAAACTATTTTCTTTAAGTACCATGAGAAATGTCAAGTAAGAACTTGGAAGAGCGTTATTCACAGTATAAATCTTATCAACTTCACTCGGTTCCATCTTTAACTTATTCATCTCAGCTATAAGATGATTGAATCTTGTAAGCATTTCCTCCACAGTCTCTCCTTTCAACAAGTTAAAATTTCGAAATTGAAACTTTAGCATCACCTTTTTACTTTCTTCAGTATTACCCATACTTCTCACTTTAATGTGTTGAAACAAAGATGCACAAATTTTAATACTTCCCATTTGATGGAAATATTGTCAGGTAATGCCATTGTTAACGTGGAATATGCCTTTGTTTCAATCTCTAAAGCTTTCTTTTCATCTTGAGAATATTGAGAAAACGCCTTTGGTGTAAAACCAGTAGTCTCATTACCAACCATAGGCACAATGTACACATCATCAAGACATCGCGAACAATCATGGTGTACGGACCCTAGATGTGCTCTGAATCGTGGTTCCCATTTAGCAAAATCGCTAAACTTCATTAAACGAGGGCATTTTGAATGAGATCCCATCTCAGCATCAAGATGTAACATTTGTTGCATCAATACGTTCTGATAAGCCAATGCGTAATAACCAACTATCTCAAAATGTAGATTAAAGTTTAACAATGTCCAAACTTAATACTTAGAGGTTTAAAATGAAAAATCAATAATGAATGGGAGGACAAATGGATGATAATGTAACGAATGATGTACAGTGGCAAATGACGAATGAAGTGATGAATGGCTCTTAATCTTTACGATGAGGATAATGGATAGCTATCACGAATGAAGGGTCAAAGATGATTAATCAACACCCGAATAGCTTAGCAAATGGTTGACGAATGTGTTAACGAATAAGATAACGGATGGTATGATGTCTATGTAGCGAATGAATTTGGCACGTATGTGTTTTTGTGACGAATGAGGATTCACTGGATGACGAATGAGAGATGACGAATGAGTTTCAATCATGAATAGCTAATAACGAATCAACTATAGTAACGAATTAGGTTGGTTTTTAGTTGTAACAAACTTGACACGTGGCACGAGTCGGTTAGATCCTGATAGCGGATGATTATCAATCTTATAGAGAATGGATAAATAAGACATAACGAATGTGTCTATGAATCTTAAAATCTTCAAAACCAATTTCCAGATCTGGAAAAACCCGTATTCAAACAATGATCCAAACAAATATAAACTTATGAATAAATCAGCCAATTCTCAACCAAATCACGCAATCAATAGCTTAATCAACTCGTCTCAATCATATGAACAATCCCAAACCATTCCGAACATCTATAATCAGTCCAAATTTAGTCCAAAATCCAAAATAAAAAAACAGACTCCTCTGTTCTCGTAACACACTACTTCAATCCAACTCCATTTCAATTCACGTTAATAACACAATTCAACCACCACACAATCCAAACAACCAATACCGAATCTAATTTCAATCAATTCCTCATCTAATTAACATCTCATCATGTTAATTCAATGAAAATCAATAAAATCAAATTTGAATCAAAAATCAACAATCAAACTGTGAATTAAGAATCAATTCATGCTGAAATACCTTAACACATACACAATCTAACCCTGGTAAGCTTTGATACCACTTGAGAATGCCTATGAGCTTCGATAAATGAATTAATTCATAACAATTGATCACCGGATCTAGTTATATGATATATGTATGTTTATAATAATCTTAATTAGGTTAACGAAGTGTTGAGTAATCAGTTGGACAGAGTAACGACAAGGAGAGAATAATCTGAAAACACTTAAATTAATATGCAGGCTGATATGCCTATTTATGGAAGACAAATGTCATTCGTTACACATTTCGTAATGAATAGAATTCATTCGTCTTCATTACATAAATAACAAAATAGTATAGCGAATGACTCATTCGTTGCACCCTATTCGTCAACATTCCATGACGAATGGATACATATCAATAACGATTAAGGTCCATTCGTTAAACATCATTAACGAATGGACAATGATAATTACTATTGGTCTCATTCGTTAAACATCCTTAACGAATGATCCATAACATTAACCAATGGGACTTATAAATTACTAAAATACTCTTACATTAAAATAATAATAATTACAAACGATTACAAAGACTCGAGACGACCAAAACCGTGCACTAACAAAAGAGGTCAGGAAGAGCCTTTTAAAAAAAGAAACACCTCCTAAAATAATCCATCTTCTTGCTGATTGCGCGCCACGTGCCCCCCCATTCTCCCTCTATCACTACGCACGGTCTTATAATATCATGTGGATTTTATAATCGTTAAGTGTGTTTCTTTTCAATGAAAATTAATAAAAGAGAATGCCAATCACTATCGAGGTTCAGTTTATTTTTGAAAGAACCCATTTTAAGCCATGGTTATCTGTATGCTGTGCTATCAAAACTTAAAAGCAGAGACAAAGTGAAACTACTCATTTTCTATAAAGGGGGTAAACTTTCAAATAAAACTACATATGTTGCATAGAAAGAAATATTTAGAGATTTATGAAGCCCTAAAAATATAATTGTTATTTATCATATGGTGTAGTGTGTAATTTATCCAACTATAATACATCTTTATATAATCTATCTAAAACACATAATTTATAATTTGTTTCTACAAAAAATAATGAGACAAGGGACGTATACATCTATGGGATTGTTGGTTCGTCACCTTGGCGGCTTCCTCTGGCAACATGAAAGAACTCGTTAGAAAACGGGCCAAAGATTGGGCACCTTACTTAGACCTAGTATTCTTTTTTGATAGAAAATCCTCCATTGGGATTGGATTCTAATAAAAGTAATATACCAAGACCCTTGACCCTTCTGTTCTAAAGAAAAATTCCATATAAGTCTTTTTCATTCCGTCGAAAATCTATTTTACGGTATATACACTTATGACCTCCCCCTCTATGCCTTGCGGTAATGATTCCTCTGGCATTACGATCTTTTCCACAATGATGTTGTCCATAGATCAAATTATTTCGTGGATTGGATTTCACTTAACTATCTACAGTTCCATTGTGTGTGCTCGGGGTAGAATTTTTGTATAAATGTATCGCCGTGCTATTAAGTATTTTGATCTGGACCAATTTCTGACGCTCAATATTAGTATAGATATCACATGAGAATACAAGTAAGACAACACATATAAGTATCTGTACAAGATCAAGAGCATGGAAACATGGTCTCTACATAATAAATGAAAATTTGCTGCTAAGAATCTTAGAAAGCATATTGGAAATCATATTGACAGAGCCTCCCTTCATTCTAGTTCATCAAACTTGCCCCTACTCGATGGAATTCTTTTTATTGAGACAGTCGTTTTCTTGGCATGCTAGGTGCTTTGGAGATGTAGGAACACATCCATCTTTCAACCATCCAAGCTAAGAAGCAGAGAGATTTTTGTCTCTATTTTGTATTATTCGTACCGTAAAGTTTTATTTTCTTGGGATGAGTGGTTAAAAAACCCTCTTCTCTTTATGTAAGTTGTTTGTTTTGTTTTCGGCTTCTTTCCGAATTCAACGTTTTTTAATATAATCTCGATCGTTCAAAAAAAGAGCATGAAAACATGGCCACTTGGCTGCTTTCCTTAGCGATGAAGTTCTTCAGCAGCTCAAAGACTATTTCTACAACTATGTAGATACAACAGGAGAGAGAGAGAGAGAGAGAGAGAGAGAGGTGCAGATGATATTGAAGTGTGCCAAATGCACCCTAAATATAGAGGGTTGTTGAATTAGTAAACTCTTTGTAATAGCTGGAAGACCATAAGAACTTTGCTGCCATATGTTTTCGACCTTTGCACAAAAGGCTTACTACGTTGGGGAAGTGAGGCTTATTATTCGCTGGATAATAAGAGACCTTCCTTTTGATGTTGCCATGTCGTTGTAATGCTAGAATGATGTCGTTCGAATCTCTAAAGCATTCAAGCATTGAATGTATGAATATGCCATGAGTATTGGACTTTGAGGCTTTGGTCTTTTGGTGGTGTCCCCACCATGTCATTATAATTTATATAAGTTTATATAAACTTTCAACACTTTAGAGCATTCTTAACAGTTCTTTTTAATTTTTGTGAAATAATTTTGTAAACTATAGAATATGGCAAAGAATGGTTGAGTAGAGAAGAGTAAAATATTAGTGATTTTTTTTAAAAAATTTGGGAAAAATTTGTTTTCCTCATTTATCTTTTAATGTTTGTTGAAATTAGTTGTGAGTAGGAATAAGAGAAACTATAATAATCAATACAAAAAAATAATATTTAATTAAACATTGAAGAGAAATATAATGTGGTGTTTTTTAATGTAATTATAGAGAGATGAGAATGCTCTTAGGCTATGTGTAATGGGCGACAAATATGGGGCGACGGTGACGATAATTTTGTAAACTATAGAGCATTCTTAACATATCTTTTAAATTTTGTGAAATAATTTTGTAAACTATAGAATATGGCAAAGAATGGTTGTGAATAGACAGGAGTAAAAAATTAGTGATTTTTTTTTTTAAATTTGGGAAAAATTTGTTTCCTCATTTATCTTTTAATGTTTGTTTAAATTAGTTGTGAGTAGGAACAAGAGAAACTATGATAATCAATACAAAAAAATAATATTTAATTAAACGTTGAAGAGAAATATAATATAGTGTTTTTTAATGTAATTGTAGAGATATGGGAATGCTCTTAGGCTATGTGTAATGGGCGACAAATATGGGGCGACGGTGACGATAAGGGGCACGAACACCGCCCCTGGGCGACTTTTGGGGTAAAAAGGGGTGGGGCGAGGAGAATTACTCGCCTGTTTGTGTGTGTGTTTATTAATATTTTATATGTGTGATATATATATATATATATATATATATATAGGGGTGGGTTAAAATAAAAATAAATAGTTTTCTAGGAAGAGTAAGAATAAATCTAGACCATTGGATTTAAGATCTAATGGTTGAGATTGGTAGTTTTTAAACTAACAAATAGTTTCCTAGGATTAAGGATTTATGCTACATAGTTTCTTAACTCTAAATTTTGTGTTATTCCTACTCTTCCTACAAAACAATGTATTTTTATTTTAACCCCTTTCTATATATATATATATATATATATATATAAAGGGGTGAGTTATTGTACAATAATGACTTATGGTACATTACGTACGCGACATTGCTGGTCATCGATTTCAATTTCACGCGGTGGCAGTTTGGTAAATAACCCAAACAGTAGTTCACGATCAAATTCATCGATATAAAATCGATTCCGATCCAAATTCAGAACTCCTTAATCTATCTCATCCAATTTCTAAACTCTAATCACAACTTACAGTATGAAATCTCAAGTCAAAACCCAAAATTGAAAAGAACGTCACTGAACATTAAAAATCTTCAAATTGATCAAAAATTGATGATTTAATCAATCGAATTGATGTGTAAGAGGCTTTAGAATCATCAATCGATTATGAAAATACAGATTAACACACTTAATTGAGCTATGATTAGGGTTCATGTTTAAACGTTCTGACCAAAATAAACACCAAAATGATGATTAAACAATCGAATTGATGTGTAGAAGCATTTAGATTCATCAATCAATTATGGAATTGCAGAAATAACGCACTCAATCGAGCTCTGATTAGGGTTCAAAATATTATGTTTAAACGTTCTGAAACAAAACTGAAGACCTTTAAATGTTCTGACCAAAAAAGAACATCTTTAAACGTTCAAATACATTCAAAGAAGTTTTGGGTGCTCAAAAAAAACGAACATCTTTAAACATTCTAATACGTTTTAAGAAGTTCAGGGTGTTTAAAAAATTATTGAAGTTCTGATAAAGTTTAGAAGTTCTAAAAAGTTCTGGGTGTTCAAACTGGTAAAGTTTAGAAGTTCTGGATGTTCAAACTGGTAAAGTTTAGAAGTTCTAAGAAGTTCTGGGTGTTCAAAACTAATAAAGTTTAGAAGTTCTAAGAAATTCTGGGTGTTCAAAACTTCTAAAACTAACAAAAAAAAAGTTAAACACCTGTAAACATGATATTGAACTTTGAAATCACTTCATATAATCTTATAATCATCAAACAATCGTCAATCGACCGTTAATTTGATCATTGATTCGATCATATGAACAAAATATGAAACGTCTGCAACTGGGTTTACTCAAAACTCAAAATTGATTAATTGAAACTTCAAATTGATGATTAATTGGACCAATTTCAAAGTTTAATTGATCAATTAGTTCAACAATTTCAATTTCAATTTGTCAATTTTATCAACTGACCTGTGAAAAAGGCGTGACGAGGAAGATGGTGTTCACGACGGTACCGTCGACGGTTGCGGCGGTAGATGCAATCATTGGACGGTGACGGTGAAGGCGTACGGAATAGATGGAGCAGTGGAGCACAGGATTAGAACGATCGCGTGTTTTTTGAAAATCGATGGTGAAGAAACTCGCGTACGTATTGTATGATAAGAGATTATTGTATTTGATCCTTTATCTATCTATCTATATATATATATATATTATATATGACTACAACACCATTACACCCTAAAAACAAAAATCCACCATTTGCTGACCGGGCGTCATTTGACGCAAATCGCCCAATTTTGTAGCCCCTCCACTACACATAGCCTTATAGAGTTTAAATAAATTTATTTATTTTAACCCCTGTTACATAGTATATCAAACCTAGTATAATACTATTAAATGAAAAATGAATTAAACTAGTAAATTGTATTTTTCACATAACATTGTATATTGCCTTTCCAAAAAAAAAATAAAATTGTATATTACGAATTAGGTATGAGAAAAATGAAAAACACTAGTAACATTGATTTAAACATGTACATCATTTGTAAACAAACCGTGGCGTTGCATAAAAACAAAAGTGATGATATGTTGTTTACCAAAAAAGCAAAACAACATATGTTGTTTTCCAACATTAGATCGATCGTTTTGTCCTTGAAAAAGTCTCTCCCATTTCAATTTCAAAACCGTCTTTGTGAAGGGTTGGGTTGATTAATGGGGTGTGCAGCCAGCAATTCGGCTGATTCTAAAGCCGACCGCCTCTCACGCTGGCAAGCCACCGGCATTGTCGGCTTGCGTGACGCCAAACTGAAGGTAATATCTTCCTTCTTCCATTTTCTTTTTTTTTTTTCCTTTTTTATTAATGATTAAAAAACACACACGTGATATGATCCATCATCAAATGGATAATCTATGTATGAATAGCTAGGAAGCACGGAAACACGAAACAGGGTGGAGTCCCCGTCCCGGGGACGGGTAAGCCGGGGAAACGCCGCCCGGCCGTTCTGAAAATCGGGGACGGGATGTTATAAGTTTCCGGGCTTGGGTACGGCGTCGTAGAAGTTTTTGAAACGTTTCCTTGAAATTTTGGGCTTTTTAATTAATTTTTCAAATTTCTTAAATAGGTTTATAAATTAATTATAATAGGAGACGTTTGAGTTTAGTTTGACGGCTGGAGAAAAAGCAAACAAACTGTCCATATTATACAGGCCGGCCCAATAGTGTAGAAAACTAAAGCCCTAGCTTTAGGCCCCCAAAATTTTAAAGCCCATTTAAAAAAAATATTCCTTTAACATTCATATTATTTTATACTTGCATTTAATAAACAATTTATACGCAGTGTAGTGGTATTTTTGGTGTTTTATTCCATGGGGGGCATAGGGTCGAATCCCCTTCCTGTTTCCATTGGTTCTTTTACTTCTTAAAATATGCGTCATATAAATTTCTAATACTTGTTTCCTATTATTAAAATATTAAATTTGATCTGAATACATGTTCGCTATTTGATCTGAAAAAAAAATTTATCATGTTGGTCATTATGATTGTTTCTTTTTAAGAGTGCTATATTATATTTTTATGATATACATCGTCGACCCTCACAACTCACATTTAACAGACTTTCATGGGTTAAGGTTTTTAAAGTTTGATTATTTTCATCAATCTTTCATGATTGAAGGATTCATTTTCATGATTCAAAGATTCATGCTTAGTTGATTTGGCATAATTTTTCTCCTTCATTAAATCTACTAAGTTCATTAGTTGGTTTATGTTAAAGTTCTTTTTACTTGTCTTATTGTTGTCGATTTTAAAACGAAGTAGCTAAAACACCATCCCATATAAAATATTATTAGTTAATTTCATCATATTTCGACGTGCTATGATCGTAAGCAAAAAAATTATATATTTTGGAGAAAAGCCCCATATATTTTAATTCGCTTTAGGCCACTAAAAAGGTTGGGCCGCCACTAATATTATATGATATATCTTCTCATACTCCATAATTTCAAAACCGTGAGCAGATCTCCATATTATATGCACTTTTTTATATATTTTTTGGTCGTACCCTTGCCGTACCCGTTTCTTGGATTTTTGATTTTTGCCGTTTCCCGTACCCGTAAAGTCCCCGTTTCCTTGTCCCGTACCCGTTCCAACAGTTTAAACAATCGGGAAGAATTTTAAAGGTGTAGGGTTGACGGCCCGAAAGTGATCAAACACGAGAAAACGTGTCTTGACAACCAACGCTTGTTTATTCCATTCACATTTAATACTTTTGTTTTCTTAGTGCCTGATGCCGTAGGGTTACTTAGTTGATCCCACGTTCTATTAGTTTTGCCCGTGTGCCTTCTGTATCGTTGTAAATGCTACTTTTTAATGGAATAAAAACGTGCTAATCAAGTTGGTGGGTTGTAATAAAGGTGGATAAACGTGTCTTTGGACTCGTTAATAATTAGTTTATCACTAACACATATTAATAATTAATAATTATTATTAGTCCAAAAATTTCCAACAATTTAAACAATCGGGAAGAATTTTAAAGGTGTAGGATTGACAGCCCGAAAGTGACCAAACACGAGAAAACGTGTCTTGACAACCAACACTTGTTTATTCCATTCACATTTAATACTTTTGGTTTTTTAGCACCTGATGCCGTAGAGTTACTTAGTTGATCCCACGTTCTAAGAGTTTTGCTATCCTAAAAGGGCTAGCGACGCAGCTTGTTGCCCGTGTGTCTTATGGTATCGTTGTAAACGCTACTTTTTAATGGAATAAAAACGTGCTAATCAAGTTGGTGGGTTGTAATAAAGGTGGATTAAATGGGTTAGTGGGTTGGTTTGTTTAACTAAACAAGTTGGTGGGTCGACTTGTTTAACCAAACGAGTTAATTAGGTCAACATGAAGAGGACACTTATTTTTTTTGTGTAAAAGATAACAACCCAAACCTGCACACTCTTAAAAGTTATAATCGTGTAACCCGAACACGATTCGTTTAACCCATTTATTAAACATGTCAAACGGATTGGCAGGTGACGACCAATTTTGAAACTTGTTAATCGAGTTAGTGGGCCTACCTGGATGACTAAACGGGTTAAACAGATCCACCCGTTAGATATGTCAACCCAAAACCTAGTTATGTTTGTGTTTGTGTTTGTGTTTGTGTTTGGGCTGTGTCTAAAATTGCCGCCGTTAAGGAAGATAAAAGATTCGGGTGTTTAAAGATATAATTTAGTTTATTTAATGAAACAGTCATTTCCAGATGAAGTTCTTGAGCTGGATCGATCTGTACGGATGCTTGATTTGACAAACAACAAAATAGGTACTTATTTCTCTTTTTAATCAAATTGTGTTATGGGTTCATCATGATTTTGCTTGCTATCATATGATTGTTTTCTATAATGTTTATTTATAATTTTTTTGTTAATTTTGTATTTTATGGTGTGTGAACTTGTCATATGTATTTATTGGATGTTATCAATCTTTTAAGGACTTAATGGTCATTTGTGTTGGATTTTATCAGTCTAATAGTTTTTAATAAAATTCTGATAAATTTTTTGAACAGCTGATATTCCTGAGGAGATCAGCAAACTAACAAACATGCAAAGGCTGGTATGTTTTATAAGCTACCACTATTTTTTTATTTATGTGTACATTTTTCTGTATTTTTGATCCTCAATTTTAGAAATTTAATTTTGATATGGTTTTCTTGAATTTATTGGCAAGTGGACCAAGTTTGTGATTTGACTTTTGTCATTTATTAAGATATGTTCTGTTTGTGCTTTCATGATAATTTGTTTAATTTATAAAATATTAATGTCTTACACATATTTTTTTTTTCCAGATTTTGGCTGGTAATCTTATCGAGCATTTTCCAACGAACACGGGCAAACTACAGTCATTAAAGCTGATTAATCTCGATCAAAATAGAGTTTCTATTTTGCCTGATGAATGTAATAACAAAAGTTCATCCCTGCAACAATTTAACTTTTTTTTGAAGCCCTAAAAACCAGATAATATAACTAATTTCTCTTATAGATTGGTTGCTTCATAGAACCTTCTATTTGTTACCCACCACTCTCAACTTTCACCATATTTGTCATTTATTAAGATATTGGTTTTTAATACTCACAACTTTCACTCGTGGATGAAATCACTCCCAACTTTCGATTTGTCACACACTAGTTCCAATTTTCACCCTATTTGTTTTTGTCACTCCCTCTCTAACAGATGACTAACGTCGTTAGTGAAGATGCCGATGTGGACGTGTTGTGGATGAGTTGACATGCCTACGTGGAAAATACCCTTTAAAAATTATAATCTCATTTAACCGCCCTTTAATAACAATAATAATAACAATAAGTGGGTCCCACCCTACCACCCTTTTCTTCTTCCATTACCCCTCCCCCCCCCCTCCTCTTCTTCCTTCACTTATGCATACCTGCAACTAACGGGTCCGGTATAGTTGTCGGGATGGACGATGATGTTTTCGAGGCGAGTTTTCTTCGACGGTTCTGGTTGATTTGAAGGGCTTGGTGGTGGGTTGTATGTTGTTGGTGGTGGTGGATTGCAGCGGAGAACGATTTTTCGATCACCATGGTGGTGTTAAGGTTTGAGTTACCAAAAGATGATGCATAGAAATGATTGAGAATAAGTTGAATGGTGGAACTGAACGGTGATAGGATGGATTTGAGGGCAAGGTTTTAAATTTTGAAATTGGGGATTTGAAATCAGGTAAGGAACAAAACCTGGATGTGAAAATGCTTTAAAAAGTTGCTCTTATGTCCACTTTATTTGATAACCTGGAATTAGTAAATGAAGAAGGATGAGGAGATGGTTGGTGAGGGTTGCAGGTGGAAGAAGAAGAAGAAGAAGAAGAAGAAGAAGAAGGAGGAGGAGGAGGAGGAGGAGGAGGAGGAGGAGGAGGAGGCCACTTATATTATTATTATTATTATTAAAAGGTGGTGAGATGAAATTAGGATTTTTTTAAACGAGTATTTTTCACGTAGGCATGCCAGCTCATCCACAAAATGTCCAAATCAGCATCTCGACTAACAACGTTAGTCGTCTGTTAATGAAGGAGTGACAAAAACATATAAAGGTGAAAGTTGGGAGTGGTGGGTAACAAATCGAAAGTTGGGAGCAATATCAAACAACGAGTGAAAGTTAGGAGTATTAAAAACCAATATCCCATATAAAAAAAATATAATATTTTTTTTATCATAATTGATGCGTTATTAATTTACAAACAAAATAAAATTAATTGTGGACAAAAATGTTTTATAGGTCAGCCCGACCTGTACTGACCAACATCTAATAATTACGGTTTTGACCCATTACCCGATCCACCTATTAAAATGTTGCAATTTTCTTGAGTTTATTTTTCATAAATTTTTACATTTTGTTACAAATTTTGTTGATTTTTTACAGTTTTTTGTTCAGTGGGACAATTGGTGAGACTTGAAAGATTATCCATCTCAGGTAACCGGTTAACTTCCCTACCAGAAACTATTGGAAGCTTGCGCAATGTAAGTGACTTCCTCTAAGAACATGCAAAAGGAACCAAGCCTGAGCTCGGCTTGTTTTGACTCACAAGATCTCGAGCTCAAGCTCGGCTCGTTTCAAGCACTTTTTCCAAAGCTTGAGCTTGGCTCGTTTATTATTAAATAATTAGTTTATATACATTTCTAATTATCTTTATATATTATATTAAAATTATAATATTTATATGTAACATAATATATTTAATTCAGTGATTTTTATCGTACCGAGATATATATATATATATATATATATATATATATTATAAATATATACTTACTACATTATAAAAAAGTTATATACAGAAGAGGTTCGTGAGCTAGCTTGAGCTTGATAAGTGAAGCTCGGGCTCAGGCTTGTATTGAAAAAACTTATTTTAAGGCTCGAACTTATTTAAACCCGGCCTGATTTGAGCTTTTAACGAGCCGATCTCAAGTAGCTCACATAACAGGCTAGCTTGGCTCAAATCATTTATGCCCCAACTTGCAACTATTTTTGAATGTTAGTATTATTTTTTTTATTTTATTTTTTAAAGTTTAATTGTTGAAAATGCAGTTGTTGCTGTTAAATGTGTCTAAAAATCAGCTGAAGTTTCTTCCTGAATCTATTGGAAGCTGCTATTCATTAGAAGAGCTACAAGCAAATGGTACTTATTATCGTCATGAAATTTTTTAATCATTAAAGTTTATGCAGTGATAAAGATATCAATTTGAGTTTGTTTTTGGTCTTAATTTTCTATTAATTTGTCCATTTTTGTTGAAAAAAAAAAGGATTGCTAGTTTTGCACAAGAGGTGGCAACTAGCAAAACAGGCAAGTGTTGGGTGACGGGTCAACACAAGTATTATGCATGGGTTGGGTTTAGGGGGCCGTTTAACCCATTTAGTTTTTTTAAAATGTGTTTAATGTATTAAAAGTAGTTATAATATTATTAACTAAATTTATGCTAATCTAGACACTAAGTGTAACGCCCTGGAATTTGACTGGTAGACAAAAATCAAGGAATCATCGGAAACTATACACTTTGGGGTTCTGGACGATAAGTTCGGAACCCATATCATTGGAGAAATCTGCTTTTATCATTTGAAATGTTTATTTTATAAAACGACATTTACGCCTGGAAAATATTAATTTTTATGCTTTTGAAAAATAAAATGTTCTTATTTAAAAAAAAAAAAAAAAAAAAAAAAAAAAAGATTTTAAATAATTATTCGGAAAATGGTTTATAAAAGTTTTGCTGAAAAAGTTTTAGTTTGTTTAAAAACTTATGAACTCGACTAGTCTTGACCCGTCGGTAGCCTAAACCCGAACCCGAGTCACCCGAGTATTTAAGCGGAAAATCAAGTATTCTTACACCATCTCTTTCATTTCCACCAACACTTCCCACCCAAACACTCCCACTTCTAGAGAGAGAGTAGTGAGAGAAAGTCATCCAATCTAAGATTCGAGTCCACCAATCTGTTTATCGTTGTTGTCGGTAAGATCTTCTTGAAAATCATACGTTTTTACAACCAAAACCCGCCCCGAATCGAGCAAAAACTCCGACTTTTGTGTCAAGTGTGTTCTTGGTCAAAAACCGTCATTTTTGGTGTCAAAATGCAAGCTTTTGTGTTTAAAAGTACTAGGAATCGATACCCCTTTCAATCCCGAGCATTTCCATGTCAAAAACTTCGATTTTGGGTCAAAAATCTGGAAAATCTGGAAAACCCGTGGGTATCTCCGTCGCCCAGCTTTCAGTCGATCGAATCAGTTCATTCGATCGAACCAGTCGATCGAATCAGTTCATTCGATCGAATGTGTCGATCGAACCAGTCCAGTCGACCGAATAGGAAAGCAACCGAATGGTCTCCAACTCATTCGACCGAATGAGCTTCGTATTCGATCGAACGTCTGTCTATTCGATCGAATGTGTTTCTATTCGATCGAATGTGTGTCTATTCGATCGAATGTGTTCCTATTCGATCGAATGTGTGTCTATTCGATCGAATGTGTTCCTATTCGATCGAATCAGGTCAGAACCAAGCTGTTTCGTCTTTAAAACCTAGTTTTTGCTCGAGATCGTGTAAGGCTTACACTCTTAGACTTAAACTGCGTTGTTAACTTATTATGTCCTTGTCTAGACTTAGAGGATCGACGTTTGACAGCACCCGACCGCCCTAGCAACCACACCTAGTCAACAAGGTGAGTTCATAGTCCCCATTTTTCTTTTAAAGCCTTTCAAATCATTGGGGGTGAAAACATGGTAAATGTACACGTTTTGACAAAACACATTTATTCAAACATTACTTATCATAAACACTTGACAAATCTTTTGCAAACAATGAACATTGGGAAAACAAGTAATCATGGCAGGTTACGCGTACCTTAACTTTCTCGGAAGTTGTGTATGCATAATCAAATATTCAGGAGTAAATATGGGAATCACTCAGCGTTTAGGGAACATTGGACGTTTGGAAATCAAAGTCATGTACCCGTTATACTTTATCATGAAAACACATTATTCATTGGTCAGTCTTGTGATCGTGTGAACAGTGGCAATATAGGTCACAATAGTGCATAGGTTTGATCTCCAAGTGGTCGATTGGTAGACAGGCCGTCACTAGATGTGGGATTCTAAAGTGATCGATTTAGAATACACGTGACCTATGGGGTTCTTAAGTGTTCGATTAAGAATCCGAAGGATCTCTTAAGTGTTCGATTAAGGATCCGAAGGATCTCCTAAGTGATCGATTAGGAATCCAAGAGATACTAAAGTACGCTTTAGAATTCTCTCATGGTACCCAAAGTGATCGATTTGGGTTACCATCAAGGAAATCAAGTAGCATAGTGTGGTCTTGTGTGGGGTCGATGTCAGGTCTTGTGTGATCATTATGCATCATTATCATTTTTCATCATGGCATGGTTACATATGATTCTTGGGTATCTTATACATATATCCTTGATACCGTTCCTCCTGCATGCATGGAAACAATAATTGGAATCTTTATACGAAACTCTTGCAGATTCAGTTGAGATGATAAGCATACCAAGCATAGTAGGATAAGTTGTAGGAGTGGTGGGTTAGCCGATGGTACACCCTATATATAAACCCCTACAACTTAGCCTAGTATGCTTGTGTAGGGCTTATCACTACAGTATTAGTTAACCTATGAATTCACTCATCTACTTTTTGTAGTTGACGTTTTATTACATGTTTTCAGGAAATGAAGCAGGAAGTAGCTAATAGCTGATAGAGGCCTTAGAGAGATGAAGGCTAGGCTAGGAGTTGTTTGGAAACTTGATATTTTGTATTAAAACAATTTGTTTCATGTTACCTGGATGATGTAATATTTGACAGTTTGGTTATGTTTATGCATTTAGACTTTTATACTATTGTGCTCAATCAATCACGACCTAGTCGCCACGCCTCGGTTTTCCGCCATTACGACCGGGGTGTGACAGATTGGTATCAGAGCCAATGGTTATAGGGAATTAGGAAACCGACCTAGACTATAACCTAGGACCCTTAACTCTAGATAATTCATGCATCACTATCACACGCCCACACTTATGTGCTTGCTATGTGCTTATGTGCTGCATCTTTAATTGTGTCTATCGTAGCGATGTATTCTTTGGCTATTCCTTATCCTGTTATTCTTATTCCCGGTATCATTCTTGCGCGTTCTTTTTCTTTTTCTGAATGCCTCCTCGTCGCTCGTCCGTTAATGCTGACCCTGCTGACCTCGCTGCCATCATAGCGCAGCAAATTGCAGCAGTTCTTCCGGGTCTGGTTAACAACCTAAGGCAAGAAGGAACCTCGGGCGCGCCACAAGCCCCAGAACCGAATCCTACTCTTCAGGCCGACAGGCTCTATAAGGCTTTTACTAACACTGGGCCTACGAGCTTTAATGGATCCGAGGGAGCTGCTGGTCTTCTCCAGTGGTTCGAGAAAGTCGAAGCTTCATTCAACATGTGCTCTTGCCCGGATGAACTCAGGGTCAAATTCGCGGCGAGTATGTTCCACAAACGGGCTCTCACGTGGTGGAATATCGAGATTAGAACCAGGGGGCGAGACGCGGTCTTAGCCTTGCCCTGGGCCGAGTTTGTTGAGCTAGTCACGCAGGAGTTCGTTCCGAGAACCGAACTCCAGAAATTGGAGGCTGAGTTTAGGGCGCACACGATGAAGGGCGCCGATCACATGAAGTACACGGAGAGATTTCATGAACTCTCCCTATTGGTGCCCCACATGGTTACCCCAGCTTCTCGCGCTGTCGAGCAATACATCAGCGGTCTTCCGGACTCTATGAGGGGCATTGCGGTTGCAGTTGACCCCACTACACTTAAGGCAGTGATCGATCTCACTGCCCGTTTGACCAGGGAACAGCTCAGGTCCGGTGTTTTGCATCAGGATAAGGGCAAATCTTCCGATGGGAAAGCGAAAAAGGGGAACAATAGGAAGCGGAAAGCGACCTACTTAACTGCGATCACTGGTGCTACGCCTATCAACTCCATGGCCCCCGTTTCAGCCGCAACAGTCCAGGGAAGACCGAGAAAGGAATATACTGGGCCGCATCCCAAGTGCAACTTATGTTCTTATCATCACCCAACAAGTGAGTTGTGCCGCAAGTGCACAAATTGTGGACGATTCGGACACCTGGTGGAGCGCTGCAGGAGTCCTGGCAACCAATTGGCTGTGGGGAATGCTAACCCTCAGCCTAACCCTGCTCGAGGCTGCTTCGAGTGTGGCGCGATGGACCATTACAGAAATCGATGCCCTCGCGTCACCAACGTTCCTCCGGCTCGCGGGAGGGCCTTCACCATTGGAGCTGCCGAAGCACGCCAAAACCCCGATGTTATTACTGGTACGTTTACTCTTAACAACAATTGGGTGTCTGTCCTATTTGATACAGGAGCTGATAGGAGTTTTGTCTCTTGCGAATTGGTTCCTTTGCTGAAATTAAAAATTTCCGAGTTGGAACCTGCCTTGGTTGTTGAACTTGCTAGTGGAGAGTCCACACAAGTGAGGTCTGTCATTCGATATTGCACCCTTACTCTTGTCACCACATCGTTCAGTATTGACCTTATACCTTTTCGTCTTGGAAGCTTCGATCTAGTTGTGGGAATGGACTGGCTGTCTAGCAATCGCGCGGAAGTAATCTGCGCCGAGAAACTTATTCGTATCCCTCTGTCTTCTGGTGAAATTCTAACCATTCAAGGGGATAGGTCGGGTGGATGCCTAAGAATCGTTTCTTGCTTAAAAGCCAGTCGGTACCTTCAAAAGAAGTATCCCGCATTTCTAGCCCGTGTTACTCTCAAGGAATCCAAAGTCAAGAGACTGCAGGACTTCCCTGTCGTGCGTGAATTTTCTGATGTTTTTCCCGATGAGCTGCCTGGACTTCCTCCTAGCAGGCAGGTGGAATTTCGTATCGATCTTATTCCTGGTGCTCTCCCTGTTGCTAAGTCTCCTTATCGTCTAGCTCCGCTGGAACTTCAAGAATTATCGAATCAGCTTCAAGAACTTCTTGGCAAGGGATTCATTCGCCCTAGCTCGTCTCCATGGGGAGCCCCAGTACTCTTCGTCAAAAAGAAGGATGGGACTTTCCGTATGTGCATTGACTATCGGGAGCTTAATAAACTGACCATCAAAAACCGGTACCCGTTACCGAGAATTGATGATCTCTTTGATCAGCTTCAGGGTGCTACGTTTTTCTCTAAGATCGATCTGCGTTCTGGTTACCATCAATTGCGTGTTCTGGAAGAGGATATCCCGAAAACTGCGTTCCGAACTCGTTACGGTCATTACGAGTTCATGGTTATGCCTTTTGGAATGACCAATGCCCCCGCCATTTTCATGGATCTGATGAATCGCGTTTGCCGTCCATATCTCGACCAGTTTGTCATTGTTTTCATAGACGATATTCTCATTTATTCTCGTTCGAGGACCGATCATGAGCTTCATCTCAGGCTTATTTTGGAGCTTCTCAGGAAGGAACAACTATATGCCAAGTTCTCCAAGTGCGAATTTTGGCTAAAGGAAGTTCAATTCTTGGGACATGTTATCAATGTCGACGGTATACACGTCGACCCTGCCAAGGTAGAAGCCATCAGAAATTGGGTAGCGCCTAAAACACCTACCGAAATCCGTTCATTTCTTGGATTGGCTGGTTACTACCGCCGATTTATCTCAAACTTCTCCAGGATTGCCTTGCCTTTGACCACTCTGACTCAGAAGGGAGAACCCTTCGTGTGGGGACGAGATCAAGAGGAAGCCTTCCAAACTCTGAAGAATAAACTTTGCCGTGCACCGATTCTATCGCTTCCGGAAGGTGACGATGACTTTACCGTTTATTGCGATGCTTCAAATCAAGGCCTCGGTTGCGTTTTAATGCAACGAGGGAAGGTCATCGCTTACGCTTCTCGACAACTCAAGGTGCACGAAAAGAACTACGCCACGCATGACCTCGAGTTGGGTGCTGTGGTGTTTGCCTTAAAAATCTGGAGACACTACCTGTACGGCACGAAGTGTGTCATCTATCCCGACCACAAGAGCTTGCAGCACATCCTCCATCAGAAAGAGTTGAACATGAGGCAGCGACGCTGGGTCGAACTTCTCAGCGATTACGATTGTGAAATCCGCTACCACCCGGGAAAGGCTAATGTGGTGGCTGACGCATTGAGTCGTAAAGAAAGGACCCAGCTGCACTCTATTAGAATTCAATCCAATCTTCCCTCCTTAATTCGCGAAGCTCAGAATCAGGCGCTTGTGAATGGAGATCTCAAGGGCGTTTTGTCGTGTGGAGCCGAACAGAAATTCGAAACCAAGTTGGACGGCATCCTCTATTTTCTTGATCGAGCATGGATCCCAAACTCTGAGCCTCTTCGAACGCTTATTCTAAGTGAAGCCCACAAGTCCAGATACTCGATTCATCCCGGCAGCAGCAAAATGTATCAAGATCTTAAACCTCATTATTGGTGGCCCGGGATGAAGAAAGACATCGCTTTATACGTGATGAGATGTTTGACTTGTTCGCGAGTCAAGACAGAGCATCGAAGGCCGTCTGGGCTGCTTCAGCAACCTATTATTCCTCAGTGGAAGTGGGAAGAGTTAGCTATGGATTTCATCACCAAGCTACCGCGGACGCCTAGCGGTCATGACTCAATTTGGGTTATTGTGGACATTCTAACTAAATCCGCTCACTTTATCCCGGTTCGTGAGGACTACACTACGGAAAAGTTGGCGCGGATATACATTCGTGAGATCGTTTCCCGTCATGGTGTGCCTAAGGGCATTACGTCTGATCGCGACAGCAGTTTTTCTTCCAGGTTCTGGAAATCTTTGCAAAAGGCCTTTGGGACAAGTGTGAAGCTTAGCTCTTCCTATCATCCAGAAACTGATGGGCAGAGCGAGAGGACCATACAAACCCTAGAGGACATGTTGAGAGCTTGTATCCTTGAATTCGGTAATAGTTGGGAAGCTCATCTGCCGCTGGCAGAATTTTCTTACAACAATAGTTACCACTCTTCTATTAAATGCGCGCCGTTTGAAGCTCTTTACGGTCGCAAGTGTCGCTCACCCTTGTGTTGGTCCGAGACCGGGGATTCACAGATCATCGGCCCGGAACTAATACAGGAAACAACCGATCAAATCGCTATCATTCAACAGCGACTCAAAGACGCCCGTTGTCGGCATAAGTACTACGCAGACAAACGACGCAAGCCACTCGAGTTTCAAGTTGGTGACCGTGTTCTGCTGAAAGTTTCCCCCTGGAAGGGCGTAGTCCGTTTCGGGAAGAAGGGAAAGTTCGCTCCTAGGTATGTTGGACCATTCAAAATCCTTGAAAGGATCGGACCAGTTGCCTATCGTCTTGAGCTGCCGCCGGAACTCGGTAGAGTTCACAATGTTTTTCATGTTTCGCAGTTAAAGAAGTGTCTTGTTGACGAGGCCCTTCTCATTCCCGTCGACGAGGTTCGAATTAACGACAATCTGCTTTTTGTTGAAGAACCCGTCGAAATCTTGGATCGCGAGGTCAAGAAGACCAAGCGTAGCCGCATACCGCTTGTGAATGTTCGATGGAATAACAAACGCGGACCCGAGTTTACATGGGAACGCGAAGATCAAATGAAGGAGAAATACCCTCATCTGTTCTCTTAGTCTCTATTCTTGTAATCTATTGTCTAGAAGTCAATATAACATTTGCAGCATGTATCAAATAATTGTGTTATTCAATGAATATCGTGTTGCCTTATTATGCTTATAAGTATTCTTTTATTTGCATCCACAAATTTGGCTACTCAGGGCTCATGCTGGGAGCACAAGTCATATCTACTCAATCATATGAATTTTGGGGAAATTTATACATTATTTAAGCCAAAAATTTGTCATTCATTCTTGCATTCATGGAGCATGGTTGTGTGTATGTGTGTGGTGTCGTGTCAAATTTTCTAGCCGCACACAATAGAGCTTATACATTGATACAAGGTGAGCTCGTAATTATAGTCCGGAATATAATTACATCAAGGTCACAGGTGTATACGTGTATAAGCAATATGCTATTGTGTAACTAGAAGTCGTGAACTCAAGGTTCGTGTAGAGAAATATTCGACAAAGGTTGAAGAAGTGGTGGGTTAGCCGCTGGTACACCCTATATATAAACCTCTTCGGCACGAGTTGAATATGTCTGAAGCGAAACCTGGAATTAGGGACTTATAGTTAGCGTGGCAGCTGTGAGACATTGAATTCAAGAATTACCGAGGGTAATATTCGCGGAAGATTGAAGGAGTGGTGGGTTAGCCGCTGGTACACCCTATATATAAACCCCTTCAATCCGAAATGAATATGTCTGATGTAAAGCTTGAGGATGATGCCTCGTAGTGGAAAATAGTGTGTCGTCCTGTGTGTCATTGATCTAATAGGAGTCGAAGGAAACACCCAAGTAAGGTTGAAGGAGTGGTGGGTTAGCCGCTGGTACACCCTATATATAAGCCCCTTCGGCTTGATTTGGGTGGTGCCTGAGACGAATATTAGAAGTGGTGGCGCATAGTGGTCATCATGGGATCATGTAATCTTAATCATCGATGCATCAAGTATACTAAAAAGCTAAATTTCGGGACGAAATTCCCCTAAGTTGGGGAGGATGTAACGCCCTGGAATTTGACTGGTAGACAAAAATCAAGGAATCATCGGAAACTATACACTTTGGGGTTCTGGACGATAAGTTCGGAACCCATATCATTGGAGAAATCTGCTTTTATCATTTGAAATGTTTATTTTATAAAACGACATTTACGCCTGGAAAATATTAATTTTTATGCTTTTGAAAAATAAAATGTTCTTATTTAAAAAAAAAAAAAAAAAAAAAAAAAAAAAAGATTTTAAATAATTATTCGGAAAATGGTTTATAAAAGTTTTGCTGAAAAAGTTTTAGTTTGTTTAAAAACTTATGAACTCGACTAGTCTTGACCCGTCGGTAGCCTAAACCCGAACCCGAGTCACCCGAGTATTTAAGCGGAAAATCAAGTATTCTTACACCATCTCTTTCATTTCCACCAACACTTCCCACCCAAACACTCCCACTTCTAGAGAGAGAGTAGTGAGAGAAAGTCATCCAATCTAAGATTCGAGTCCACCAATCTGTTTATCGTTGTTGTCGGTAAGATCTTCTTGAAAATCATACGTTTTTACAACCAAAACCCGCCCCGAATCGAGCAAAAACTCCGACTTTTGTGTCAAGTGTGTTCTTGGTCAAAAACCGTCATTTTTGGTGTCAAAATGCAAGCTTTTGTGTTTAAAAGTACTAGGAATCGATACCCCTTTCAATCCCGAGCATTTCCATGTCAAAAACTTCGATTTTGGGTCAAAAATCTGGAAAATCTGGAAAACCCGTGGGTATCTCCGTCGCCCAGCTTTCAGTCGATCGAATCAGTTCATTCGATCGAACCAGTCGATCGAATCAGTTCATTCGATCGAATGTGTCGATCGAACCAGTCCAGTCGACCGAATAGGAAAGCAACCGAATGGTCTCCAACTCATTCGACCGAATGAGCTTCGTATTCGATCGAACGTCTGTCTATTCGATCGAATGTGTTTCTATTCGATCGAATGTGTGTCTATTCGATCGAATGTGTTCCTATTCGATCGAATGTGTGTCTATTCGATCGAATGTGTTCCTATTCGATCGAATCAGGTCAGAACCAAGCTGTTTCGTCTTTAAAACCTAGTTTTTGCTCGAGATCGTGTAAGGCTTACACTCTTAGACTTAAACTGCGTTGTTAACTTATTATGTCCTTGTCTAGACTTAGAGGATCGACGTTTGACAGCACCCGACCGCCCTAGCAACCACACCTAGTCAACAAGGTGAGTTCATAGTCCCCATTTTTCTTTTAAAGCCTTTCAAATCATTGGGGGTGAAAACATGGTAAATGTACACGTTTTGACAAAACACATTTATTCAAACATTACTTATCATAAACACTTGACAAATCTTTTGCAAACAATGAACATTGGGAAAACAAGTAATCATGGCAGGTTACGCGTACCTTAACTTTCTCGGAAGTTGTGTATGCATAATCAAATATTCAGGAGTAAATATGGGAATCACTCAGCGTTTAGGGAACATTGGACGTTTGGAAATCAAAGTCATGTACCCGTTATACTTTATCATGAAAACACATTATTCATTGGTCAGTCTTGTGATCGTGTGAACAGTGGCAATATAGGTCACAATAGTGCATAGGTTTGATCTCCAAGTGGTCGATTGGTAGACAGGCCGTCACTAGATGTGGGATTCTAAAGTGATCGATTTAGAATACACGTGACCTATGGGGTTCTTAAGTGTTCGATTAAGAATCCGAAGGATCTCTTAAGTGTTCGATTAAGGATCCGAAGGATCTCCTAAGTGATCGATTAGGAATCCAAGAGATACTAAAGTACGCTTTAGAATTCTCTCATGGTACCCAAAGTGATCGATTTGGGTTACCATCAAGGAAATCAAGTAGCATAGTGTGGTCTTGTGTGGGGTCGATGTCAGGTCTTGTGTGATCATTATGCATCATTATCATTTTTCATCATGGCATGGTTACATATGATTCTTGGGTATCTTATACATATATCCTTGATACCGTTCCTCCTGCATGCATGGAAACAATAATTGGAATCTTTATACGAAACTCTTGCAGATTCAGTTGAGATGATAAGCATACCAAGCATAGTAGGATAAGTTGTAGGAGTGGTGGGTTAGCCGATGGTACACCCTATATATAAACCCCTACAACTTAGCCTAGTATGCTTGTGTAGGGCTTATCACTACAGTATTAGTTAACCTATGAATTCACTCATCTACTTTTTGTAGTTGACGTTTTATTACATGTTTTCAGGAAATGAAGCAGGAAGTAGCTAATAGCTGATAGAGGCCTTAGAGAGATGAAGGCTAGGCTAGGAGTTGTTTGGAAACTTGATATTTTGTATTAAAACAATTTGTTTCATGTTACCTGGATGATGTAATATTTGACAGTTTGGTTATGTTTATGCATTTAGACTTTTATACTATTGTGCTCAATCAATCACGACCTAGTCGCCACGCCTCGGTTTTCCGCCATTACGACCGGGGTGTGACACTAAGTAATAATCCTAGACTCTTAACTTAACTAAAACTATTAACTGGCAAGTGAACCGGTCGACTCTAGTACAACTAAGTAAGTCCGGATATCGAACCCACGAGACTCTTTAAATTACGTAAATTAACTAGACTAGACTCAACTACAGACACGACTATTTATTTATTATTATTGGGGGGTTTTACTAAAAAATAATATTAAATTAATATTAAAACTAATTAATAAAACTTAAGACGACTTAAACCTGGACTTAAATCAGATGATGAAGGACAACCACCTAGGCTAGAATCCCTAATGCATCAATTATCAAATGGTTGGAAAATGCTAAAGTTATGGAACCGGGATCTTAAATTATTCACTTAATGGGAAACCGAACAGGACCCTTGCCCTTTCTCAAGAAGACACCTATGGAATCCTAATAAGCTATTAAAATTACCGGTTTTAATTACACTTACTTACGATCGCTAATTTATTTTTATGACAAGTACCTCAACAAGAAATCCTATCTTACAGCGCAGAAATCAAAGGTAGTTTAATGAAATCACTCGACTAGATAGATAAAGTTGATAAATCAAACCTAGACAGACTCCTTACAGAGAACTAAATCTAGCAACTTAACCAACCAAGACCTATCACATAATCTATCACTTTACAACTATTTAGATTAGCAGCACACTTTGGTCTACTTGATTTATTAATATTGTTCCTATGGTATTATTGCAAATCAACCATAAACTAGTAAAAAACACACAGTAAATGACCTAACAGAATCCTATTATATGACACATAATCACCAAGGAAACTGTGAAACAATAAAATTCATCAAACAATCCTAAGTACACATATGTATCGAATGAAATTCACGAAACCTTATAGTTAATCATAAACCATAGACAAAAACAAAATCCAAACCAAAATCCAAAATCAACAAAAGTTCATCACAAGCCTAGGTGGTCTATAAAGGTTTAGCCAACAACCATACTCAAGAACAAACCAAATAAGTAATGCTCAAAAACTGAATTCATAAAGAAAACAATAAAATCAAACCGAATAATAATAATGTTTGGGTGAGTAGGTGTTGAACCAAGACGTTCTCTGCTCAAACCAAAGCTTGCTCTCTCTTCTTTCTCGTTATTTGCGTTGCCTTCCTACTCCTTTTGAAACCTCCTACTGCTGTGACCTGCTTGGCTCCTACTCTTTTTCGGCCGTAGGTTTACCCCTCCCAATCATCACCTTTGTGTCGGCCTATTTTGTTACGTAATTTATATTATTTATATTTATGTTTTATTATTATTTTAAAGTTAGGGAGTGGTATGCTATTTTGGTTTAGTTGGGGATGTCTTTTGTTATTGGAATTCTATTTAGTTACGTTTGATTTGGAATGAAGATCAAAATGTTTTGAGATAATATTTCCTCCTCTATTTGGTTTCTTCTTCTCCAATCTTTGTAACCGTATCATAGGTATCAAAGCTTTTTCCAGGCGATCTTCATCAGATTCGCAACCGCTGAGATGACTAACACTCGCAATCAAGAGGTTGAGAAGACAATCAAGGATCACGAAAAAGCCATATCCGAACTCCAAGCAACCCTAGCCGCCATGATGAGCCAACAAGAACAAATCTTGAAGGCGATTAATGGTTCTGGTATTAGTGATACCCGCAACACCGATGCAGATGCACGAGTCAATTATCGGCAGATGCGAGTGGGTAAGGTCGATTTCCCCAAGTTTAACGGGGAAAACGTTGAGGGCTGGATTCATCGTTGTGAACACTTCTTCATCATCGATGAGACTCCAGATAATGCGAAACTCAGATGTGCGGTTATACATCTCGAAGGGGATGCTATCGAGTGGCATCAAGCCTTTATGAAAATCCGCAAGGGTTCCGTAGCAGATCTGCCATGGGCAGACTATGTGAAGGCTATTTCAGCACACTTCTCTAATGCCATGTTTGAAGATGCAATGGAAGAAATAGCATCTCTGGTTCAGATTACTGATGACATCGATGGCCTACATGACTATAATTCAGGTTTCGATCGCTTGCTTAACAAGGTTACGATTAGTGAACTATATGCCGTTAGCCTAAATGTGAAAGGTTTGAAGCCGGGAATAAAAGGTCCGGTAAAGATGTTCAAGCCCCAAACGTTACATGAGGCGTATGGGTTAGCGAGACTTCAAACCATCAACAACACGAGCTTGATGGATCGACTTAAAGATGTGGAGGATGGTTCGCAACGCGAAGATACCAAAATTACCCCTCCTATCAACGCTTCAAAACTTCCCTTGTTGCCAAATCCAACAACTGGAGTCAACGAGCCATCGGTTTATAAACCGAAAAATGTCAACTCGAAGCGCTTGACGAGTGAGGAACTTGACTTAAAAAGGTAAAAGGGGGAATGCTTTTGGTGTTCTGAAAAGTTCGTCCCGAGGCATAACTGTAAGAAGAAACAACTTTTTGTGATTCATGTTGAAGCTGATGAGAACCTCGAACAAGATGATCTAGGTTGATGCTTGAGTTGAAGGGCTTACCTTTTGAGGGCAAAAAGTAGGTTAACGGAGGAGTATTGTTACGTGATTTATATTATTTATGTTTATGTTTTATTATTATTTTAATGTTAGGGAGTGGTATGCTATTTTGGTTTAGTTGGGGGTGTCTTTTGTAGTTGGAATTCTATTTAGTTACGTTTGATTTGGAATAAATATCAGAATGCTTTGAGATAATATTTCCTCCTCTATTTGGTTTCTTCTTCTCCAATCTAACCGTATCATATTAATTCCTTTTATTCCCACTCATGACCTATTGAGCGTTCATTCGGTGGGCCAATACTTCTTTTCCT
This sequence comes from Bidens hawaiensis, assembly GCF_021521415.1. Taxonomy (NCBI): domain Eukaryota; kingdom Viridiplantae; phylum Streptophyta; class Magnoliopsida; order Asterales; family Asteraceae; genus Bidens; species Bidens hawaiensis. Next base: position 141,498 of record NW_027492646.1, read on the forward strand.
TTAATTATAAGCCCAAAGCGATGGTTGACTTCAATCCGAATCCTATTACGTTTACATTATGAAATAATAAATTAATAAACAAACATTTACCATTCATTATTTTTTAGCTTACGCTAGCTTTAATTTAAGGTTTTGTTTTTTGTAGACTGTTTGCAATAAAATGCATGTTGGGCTACTTTAGACTCGTTTATATTTTAGCTGATATTTTTAATTTGAACTGATTCTTTTAGCTAAATTCTTCAATTTGACCCGTTTTGTGTTTCTAATTTTCTTATTTTTTTTTGTTAGAAAATTCAATTGAAGAAATTCCATCTTCCGTTTGTAATCTTATTCACTTGAAGTCGTTATGTTTGGATCATAACAAGGTGAAACAGGTAGCTTCCATTTGCCAAACTACCATGAAAAACCAATGTACTTTCTCTTTTATCTCACAAAAGTCCCTCCACAAGCTATTTTTGAACAAAACTGTGATTTTTTTAAAAACCGGTATTCCAGCCAAGATATGTTTTCGCCAGCTCTGGTCAAGTCAACTGACTTGTTTTAGATGGGTTTAAAATGCTTGCAATTGAGTTTCACACATTGGCGATGATGGGGTTCTAACCAAGAATTGCAGATATGTAGCGATGATGTTTGGGTGCGGTAGGAGACGGCTTCTGTTGCGTTGGTGTTGAGTCGCCTGCCTGGAATTTGAGGTCGCCGGAGGAGAGACCGGACTTGCAAAGGGGCGATGAACAAGTGACTTTAAGGGGGTGTTTGGGATTCGTTATTTTACCTCCTTATACCTTATTTAAGGTATTAGGTATAAGTTACAAAGTTGTAACTTATGCCTTATACACTCACAAAACCTAACTTTTCCAAACACCTTATAACTTATAACCAATAAGTTATAAGATATAAGGAGCTAAAATAAGGAATCCCAAACACCCCTTAAGTTCCACTATCGGGGTGGGGTGGGGGTTATTCATTATTGTACCTTCAAACATGTGGGTTCATATATGAATTATGTAATCGCCTTCTATTGTTTTGGATGGAGCTAGGAAACATATTTTGTTACATTAAATTTATTTTAGGGGTATTTCATTTAATGGAAATAGTTATACAAACAACCGGTCTTTTAAATTGTAACGTTTTGAACTTGGGAACTAAAGTTGTAAAATGGTCAAACATCAATTTTTTTAAAATCATAATTTTATTAAAAAATAACATGTAGAGGGATTTTAGTGTGCAAAAAATTGTTCGAGTGACTTTTGTGAAGATAAAGATAAAGTATTGTATTTCCCCTTTAAGTTACTAAGGTTTGTAGAAGTAATCTATTTTTGCATCTTTTAAAAAATCAATGGTAGTTCAAGAAATCACATTTCTTTTGATGTTGAAGATTTTCACAACCTTCAAGGGCTGTAAAGAGCTGACCCAGTGTGGGCTCGGGTTCGGCTGGTTTACAAACCCCTTGAAGCTAGGGCTGTAAACGAGCTGAGCCGAGCCATTGTGGGCTCGGTGGCTTGGCTCATTTACAAACACATCCGAGCTGATTCGGCTTGTTTATCTTACGATGTTGAGCTCAGATCAGCTTGCGGCTTGTCGAGCCAGCTCGTTTATTTTTAAGTTAAAACTTTTTACATTTTACGCATTGATATATGTAGAAACCTAAGTTAGTATTTTTAACATATATATTGCAGAATTTATAAGCTACAAAATTCACAAGTTATCTTTGTTAAAGTATGGGTTATAATTCACAATTTATATAGTAAACGAGCTGAACAAGAATTTTTAGTGTTACTATTTTTATACATTAATACGGCTTTAAGTTACACACACACATATATAAACTTGGGCTTGAATGTAAACGAGCCAACAAGTGAATCAAGGAGTGAGTGAATGAGCCGATCCGACCTTGGCTCGGGCTCGGCTCGTTTATAAACCGAGCCGGCTTGGATCATTTACAAACGAGTCAATCTCCAGCAGACTTTTTCAAACGGGCCGTGAGCACATGCCTAGCGTAAGCTGCATTTTACCTGGTCCCACTAATTAGCAACTATTGGTGGGGCCCACAAGTTTTTCTCAACAAATTATCATGATCACCAAAAATAATGGAATTTTCACATAATTCACACTACAGATACCTCCGAGTTTATTAAAGGCATGCAAGACTCTACACAATATTTTATTGCATAATAATCCCATATCTATGGATCAGTTCCAATCGGTAAATTTCAACGTCTTATTTCACAATTATTAAGTTCTGCAATTTAGTCAAAGGAGTCAACTTTGTTGTTTATAAAAAATGATCTCAGATGGAAGGATTTGAAGAATTTGAAGCTCGTAGGAAAAAGAAATTTGATAAACAGATAAATTCGAATGTGATGATTGGTTCTAAAGGCGTTGATGAAGGTGTTGATTCGTGACATTAAACTTAAAAGTCTGTTTCAGGTAAATGTTTTTGCTTTTTGTTTCTTAGTTCATCATAAATTCATAATCAGACTCGGATAAGCATATCCAGGTTTGGTAATTAGAGGGTGTTTGGATAACTTTCTAAAGTGATTATGTGGTTTGAAATAATTAGTTTGGATAGCTTAAAAGTTTAAACAGCATAAGTAAAATCCAAACACTAGTTTTCATCTATTTAATGTCAACATAACTTTTGTAGCTAATCTTTCTTTTTAACGACATTAATTTGATTTTTTTTTCTATTCCATAGCTAGCAGGCTGGTATCTGTTGATTTTTTTGAGTCGCTTGCATGATCAGGGCGGTTTGTGGTTTTGACATGTCTTATCTTTATTTTCTGGTCTGGTAAGGAGCCCCACATATTGTACATACAAACATATTAAAACTGCATTTACATTATTGAAATAGAAAAAAAAAAGTGTAATAGTTAAAAGAGTAAAGATGCCCCTTTACAATACTTTCTTTATTATTGTCTTGTTACTTTCTAAGTCACTAGGAGATCCTATTTAGAAGTCAACAGTCATAGGTAGTTGTTGACTCCAATCTTAAGTGTGTTTGGGTGAGAGAAATTCACAATTGATAAACCTTTTGGAAAGTTTATATTCAGATAACTAAAAACAAATTTTAAATCATAGTGTTGGATACCTTGCTCTCATACCATTTGTAATACCTTGCTCTCATACCGTTTGCAATACCTTGCCTCTTGTACCTACCTATCTGGCCAAAGGCGCACATGAGGCGAGAAGGGTGAGCTTGGGCCTAGGCACAAGGTGCTTAAAAAGTGAGGCGGATAGTATGAAAGAAAATACAATTTTTAGTTTGATATAGGCTTGTTTAAGGCTAGCATAATTGTTTCGGACCTATTGATCTTTGGCCTGAAATTGCGAGCCTGGCGCCTGGAAATGATTCTGTCTTGGGGAGGTGGTGAGAATGGATGCTTAGGCACACTTTTGATAACATAGGTGTCAACAAATATTGTCTTTATGTGCTCGCTGGAGGAGGCTCGTGGATATAGTTTGGTTACACGAGACTTCTGAGGTAAGTACGCATGACCGTGATGTCTTATTATTCGAGGCCAAATCACCAAAACTACATTGATAAGGTGTAGCTTGTTTTTTAAAAGATAAAATGTGTGCAGTCTGCGGACCACATTTGCAGGCATTTGTAGTAGAAGAGGTGGACCAAACCTCTGCAGACTGCTAAAATAAAACAGAAATTTTTAAATAAGCTGAAATTTATATAAAAAGTCATTCAACATAGAAATTTAAATAACAGTCAAACAACACTGGAATAATATTCATAAAACTATAATAACATTTTCTTTTAAATAATTTGTTCGGTACTTTGCATTTACTGCTCAGCAATTTCATCTCGTAACTGTGCCATATATTCCTATTCCTGGTCTGATGCAGTGTCATGTGCTTCAATCTTGTCTTCTTTAACATCAACGTGCACATTAGTATTTTGCAAACTCAAACCTTTTCTACCCATCTTGATTACCTATTCAATGGAAGTCTCTAATAAGCATCTTAGATGCTCATTTGACCATTGTTGTTTCTCTCCCATTTCTATTAATCAACAACCAAACCAAAACGTAAATAATATTCAAGTGCTCAATTAACATTAATCAACAACAAAACCTAAACTTAAACAAATTTAAACCTACTAAAAAAACTCTCAACAAAACCAAATATAGAAACAATTTATTCATAAACAAAACCGAACCGAACGAACTAATGGTAATCAAACCTATTCATAAACAAAACCGAACCTATTCAAATCAACCCTTTCTATGCCACCCATCTACATGTAATGTCTCCAACCATGCAACCGTTTACCAACGATATGTTCTATCGAATGCCAATGCCGTTTATGCATTCGCAAGTAACTGAAACTCAAACACCCCAAACCCAAACACCTGAAACCCAAGTACCCGAAACCCAAGTAGACGAAACGCAAGTTCGTCGCAAACGAAGTCATAAAAAGAAGCATGATGACGGTCAAACAACTACTGAAAGGGTCGAAAGAAAAAAGTGGGAGGCATATAAGGAATTGGCGTTGGTGCAAGCGTGGATCAACTCATCCGAAGACTCAATTAATGGTAAGTTATAAATTATTTATATCTATTGCATGTTTTAATTTTTTGTTGACTAATACTAAGCTTTTATAAGTATCGAAGGTGATGGTAAACACGACCCTGACTTTTGGGATGAAATACATACTAAGTTCTTTGCTATAATGGGTCGAGGTAGCTACCGCATGGAGGATTCCGTCTCCAACAAATGGAAGGCAATGAGCTTAAAAATGAACAACTTCTCCGACATTTACACCCCGCGTTACAAACAATAGAGGAAGCGGCATGTGCGATGTCAACATAATTGAGACTTGCTTAAAACAATACAGGGTCATTTATAATGCAGATTTCAACATGTTGGAAATTTGGAGGCAATGCACGAACTTGCCAAAGTGGCATCCGATCCCAACATCTTCACCGCGACTAGAGGTGCACAAAAAACCCGAACCCGGAACCGGACCCGAAATAAATACCCGGAACCGGTTTTTCTAATACCCGGGTTTTTAATACCCGAACCCGAACCCTACCCTACCCGTAGGGTATGGATAAGGTATGCATTTTGGCACTAAAACCCGAACCCGAACCGGACCCGATTTATACCCGGTAATACTCGAAAACCCGATTTGTACCCGGTAATACCCGAACCCGGAACCGAGGTTTTCCAATACCCGAAACCGGGTATTTCAAATACCCGATGTATACCCGAAAAATACCTTAAAAATACCCGAATAATACACCTAAAAAGTGTAAACTTTTAAAAAATCCAATCTATATAAAAAAATACCGGAAAAAAACCCGAAAAAACCCGTAAATAGAGTTTTTTCAATACCCGATAATAGGGTATTCAAATACCCGGTTTTAGAATACCCGGTTCTATACCCAACCCGAACCCGATGCATAGGGTATGATTTTTAGAGACAATACCCGACCCGAACCCTACCCGATTATTACCAATACCCGGTCATACCCGTACCCGGTCATACTCGAACCCGGTTCTATACCCGAACCCGGGTATTTAGAAAACTCGATTTGTGCACCTCTAACCGCGACTGTCCTAACGATCAAAGACAATGTCTACTTTGGCCGATCAATCGCCGTCTCAAGCCGGGTCGGATGCTTGTTGTCAATTTAACTTAAACGAGATTGATTCCAATCTTGTTTTTGATGTACCGGATGAGTTACCATGTCCGGTCGGAAGAGATAAAGCCAAGGCGGCGGCTAGATGTGGAGGATCTTCGTCTAGAACGAGATGTTCGATGAGATCTGATGTGAGCTCGCGCTATAACAACTTGAAGCTTAGACTAAATGAGATTATCGATGTTAAAAAACACTCAAAAGATGAACTCACGAGAATGCATGAAGAAATAAAAGTGATGCATGCTGAATACAAGGCGATGCATTTAGAAAGAACAAAAGTTCACTTGGAGCGGTAATGCGAAAAAGATTTTGAGCTCCTCGCAAAGGATCTATCGCATATAGATCGGCGTTTTTGGAGAAAATGTTAGCAAGGATAATGGCCAAATATGCACACGAGGACGAGGACGACGACGAATATTAGTTATTGCTTTTTATTTTTTTATTTGTATGCTTTTTATTTTTATTTTTTTTATTTGTAAGTTTTTATTTTTATTTTTTTATGTTTTATTAATATGTTTTTATATTTAATTTAGTTTGTATTTATATTATTGTGTTAGTTTTTTTGTTTTATAAAAAAAAAGTTTAAAGGGGTTTCGATGCCCATCATCATAGAGGGACATTATAGCTTGGGGCTACGATGCCCCCGTGCTCACGTGACGCTGACGTGACATTTCGGAGGTCATCGATGCCCATCACCATAGAGGATAGTCTAATGACACGTGGGTGATGTTCATTTTTCTAAAGAATGTCTGTGCAGGCTCTTTTATCTGCTTCGCGCAGACCACGTGTAAACATTAACATCACAAACTGTTTGTTTTCTCGAAGACGTCACTTAAAAAACGTCTCCACGAACTCTTCTTGGTACATGACTTGGTCCATCCACTTTTAAGATCTTCTTAGGTATGCAGAGGGTTAAGCACCACCACTACCAACACCCACTGTCCACCACCCACCACTCACCGTCCGCTACCATCCGCCATCACCCACCACCACCGTCTACCACCATCACTGTCTACCACTACCCACCACCGTCGTCTTCCACCTCCACCATCACCACAACCCACCATCCGCCGCCACCAACGCCCATTACCATCACCACCCATCATCCGTCACCTACCACCACCATCTACCACCAACTGCCACCATTCGTACACTACCACCATTTTATTTTAGCAGTATATAGACGTTAAAAAACAGACAATCTTCTTCTTACGTACTACATAGATTTGGTCCACCTCTTCTACGTATGTGGTCCAAAGACTGCAGGTATTTTATATATATGAAAACAAATAGCGCCTTGGTATGCACCTTAGATTTAGGCTAGAAGTTAAACAAGTTAATTTGATTCGACTTGTTTATCTAAACGAGTTGAAACATCTCAGCTCATTTACTTTTCAAATAAAACTTGTTCAAAGGATTCAAATTTTTTTGGTTAGTGTTTTAACGCTATCGATGTAAGGCCCCGTTACCGGTAGCCCTACTTTAGCGTCGGATTTACTCATAAACACAGTTCTAAATATCAGAGTTAATTAAAACATTTACGCGGAATATAAAACTTTCATAAAACATTACATAATTCATAACTTGTCTCAAAACATCCTTTGTCTTTCAACATTAAAGCATTAAAATTTAAACATCATAAGTCTTCAGACGCCAGACTCTTGTTCAATGCCACGTGTCTCCTCAAGCGAGCTGCCCCATCCTACTCACCTGCGTGCATACTAAAAGTCAGCTACGCTGAGTGAGTTCTAGTTAATCATACACTATACAATACACATAAACTTATATTCTTTCATTCATACTTTCATACTTTCATACTTTCATACTTTCTTTTGTATTAACTTACCTTCATATCTTATGTTATAAAGAGCATTACGCCCTACATTCCTTGAGTATTATTAGGGCTCGGTACCCTCTTTCCTCGAGTATTATTAGGGCTCGGTACCCTCCTTCCTCGAGTATTATTAGGGCTCGGTACCCTCTTTCCACGAGTATTATTAGGGCTCGGTTCCCCTCTTTCCACGAGTATTATTAGGGCTCGGTTTCCCTCTTTTCTCGAATATTAGTAGGGTTCGGTTCCCTAGTTCTCGAATATTAGTAGGGTTCGATTCCCTCTTCGTTACCATACAACCATACATCATACCTCGAGTATTATTAGGGCTCGGTACCCTTTTCGTAACCATACAACCATGCAACCGTCATTTCTTTCTTTTATTAACTTTATCACGTTCAAACACATAAGCATACATATCATACTTACCTTACACATAGCGTTACAACCTGACAGTACGTGCAATATCCGAAGATCGTTCACGTACCATCAAGCAATCATTCATACATTTCACATTATTCACATAAGGCATACACTTATCTCTTAGGATAAGCGTATTAACAAACATATTGAGTATGCACACAGCCCCGAAAACATAACACATAAATGGGGCTAGAAACTCACCTGAACACGGTTACGTTCACCGTTAATCGTAATTCCTTTCTTCAGTTGTGCACGGCTGACTGTATAACATGTATACGTATCAATTAACTATCACTTCTCATAATGTATTTCTATCTTTATATGACCCACAATGAACGGGGGTCCGGGGGCAGCGCCCCTGGCAGCGGGGTCTAGGGGCGGCAGCCCCTAGCAGGGTCCAAGGGGCAGAGCCCCTGGCTGGGGTCGAGCTGCCAGGTCAGCTTGGAAAAATTTTATTTCCATTAACTGTCTTAACACATTTTTCATTAGGTTTTTAATTTACTTCCTAATCGAACTTGGCTTTAGGCGAAGTTAAACCTTAGGCGAACTTAGCTTTAGGCGAAGTTAAACCTTAGGCGAACTTAGCTTTAGGCGAAGTTAAACCTTAGGCGAACTTAGCTTTAGGCGAAGTTGTCATCAGGCGAACTTAGCTTTAGGCGAAGTTGTCATCAGGCGAACTTGGCTTTAGGCGAAGTTAAGCCTTAGGCGAACTTAGCTCTAGGCGAAGTTGTCATCAGGCGAACTTAGCCGTAAGCGAAGTTATCAATTAGGCGAACTTGGCCTCAGGCGAAGTTATCGCTTTGAAGGCGAAGTTATCGCTTTGAAGGCGAAGTTGCCCAGTTGCAGGCGAAGTTGCCCAGATCAGCCGCTGTTTCGGTTTCTGTCCAGCATTTCGAGCGATTTTAACACCCTTGCTATGGTTCAATATCACCCACTACGCTTCCCGACCATTTTCGGTTGTTTATACACTAAAAAGCTTGGATCTTTAAACTTCAAAGATCAAGAATCATACCTTTTTGAGCTTGTTTGGATCTTGTTTAACTTGTTAGCCCCAACTAATCTCTCTCTCTCTCTCTCGGATCTCGGTCTTCCTTCTTCCGGCCGCCGGCGAAGTTGGTGGTGTGTGTGTGTTTTTGGAGTGTTAGGGAGTTTGGTGAAAATGAAAGATATTTTGGCTTTAGGGGATATTTATATCCCTGAAATCCCATGGATCTAAGGCCCATTCTCATTTAACCCATCTCAATTAATCCAAGTCCATGATCCGCTCCTTACCCGATATTAATTAATTACGTGAAATCACTAAACATAACTTCCTTTATTCGACATTAAATTTTAGGATGTTACAATCGAAATATAGACAAAGCAATATCACAAAAAGGTTCGACAAAGCCGTCATTCGACAAAGCAAGAAAGGAGTATTGGAAGAAGGTTTTTGGTATGGATTGAAGATAAAAAGACCTAGCAATATCCAATAGGGATTTTGTTTGAGCATTATTGTCTAATGCAAGGTCTTGTGGGCTGAATATGTCATATGTATATGTTTAAGGGACTGAAATGTGAATATTAGATTGTTTGTTAAGGAGCGTATAAGTATAGCCACCGTATAAGACTTATGTAACAACTCGGGTTTCCCAAAATCTAAACTACCCTACCCGTTTTCAGTTTCGGAAAATTTTAATTAATAAACGTCACCTTTATCGAATTAGTATTATTTTATCCTTATTATTTAGTATTATATTGTTTATTATAATTATTATTTATTATATAAATTTAACTTTGACTTATATTCAATTTGTACCATAAGCTTAAACTTTTACCCATTTATGTTTCCACCTGCAACTCCCGGGGACTAAAGTGCAAAATCCACATTTTATAACCCATCAAATCGGTAACCCGGATCCATTACCCAAACCCAAGTAACCATATTCATGATCCAGAATGTATCTGCGACCCGTTTAGGATTCTTGCACCACAATTGTCGCTCTAAACAAGGAATTGATTTATGTTTGTGATTACTCTTACCAAATGCGGCCTAACCGACACCTTATACGAGTTTACAATATCAATTAGTGATCCGTTTTCCTCTTTTCTTAAGTCGACAACCCTAATTTCCTAGAAAATACGAAATCAGTTGTTATAATACAATTAAACACGCGTATAGCATCTTCAAACCATCGCCTGCAGTAACCCCAATATGAATTTGATTATTGTAACCCGAAAGACCTCGCTCCTGATCAAGACATGGCCGACTGTTTCATCGTCTAAATTAACCTCCTATTTGCAACTGTTAAAGGTAATCAGTTACATCATTATACTCGTCGAGATCTTCTGATCAATAAACCTAACTCTAATTAATCAAACGTAATCGGGATTAATCAATTGTGGTTTCTAGGGTTTATGTTCAAATTTGATTATATCAGTTCCAGTATTTATCTTTATGTTGTCGTCCCTAATCAACTAACACACCTAGAGCAACTGGTTAGGCGTGTGGGTGGTGTCTGGGATCCGGCCATCTGCTCAGGTTCGAGCCTAGCCAGCCCCTTTTGCTTCTTTATTTATTTTTGTTTTGTTATTTTTAAGCATAGTAATGGTTTTATAAATTATCTTAATTAATATTCAACATCAAATAAACTTTATTTTATCAAACCGACATGCTAACTAATTTTGTTTCGAATCTTGGTTTAAATCATATATATATATATATATATATATATATATATATATTTATATATTAGAAAATTAAAAGATTTATAGAAGGTGTTAGTAAATATTTTTTTAAGGTTTTGATAAATATTTTAAAAAGGTTTAGTTTAGAATACATAATACAACTTTGTTAATTCACATATTAAACATATAGCTTACGTAATAAAAGATCTTATTTTATATAAATATCATTTGTTATCTACGATATTAATATAAAAGAAAGCTTTATTATTAATAAAAATATAGATGAATACATGTAACGCATTTTTGGATTAAAATTCTCTTTGTATAAACTATAAAGTTTTATAAATATTTAATTAAGTACTTTTATGTATTTTAAATCATATTAGCTATGATATCTTAAATAACAAAGGTAATTATAATTTAAAGCAATAAATGCTTTCGTCAAGAACACCCGATTAATCTCAATCTCTTTAATGCATCTATTGGTTCATTGTATCCTTTGGGTATCTTTATTACTTAGGATTCGTTCTTTGATATACCTCGAGTGTGACGTTACTTTACCGTTGTACCGTATTTATTCCTGTTTCATTCATCAAATCAGGTGAGTACCACATTCCCATATTTTACTTGTTTTCTCACGTTTTGGGGACATATGTGTAAATATATTTCTCATATATATTTATACACAAACTGCAACTTTGTCTTATGTGTTAACAACTTATACCTTACTTGTTTATGTGCTTATTTGCTTTGTATGCTTTCGCATTCGGAGAGGTCCAACATAATCTTAGTCTAGTATGATTATACGCCAGTCGTTAGCCTTTGTGCTTCTCGACATCTCAGTTATACTTGCTCATTTGATTATTTTGTTATTCTCATATGAATTGTTGCGGCTACGTATTTTGTTATATATACTATATGTACAACTAAACTCCTGTGTTGCTTACTCAACATGTGTTGTTGACAAAATTTTATTTTATACGCATATGCAGGTTATCGTAGAAATTTAGTGCAGATTGGTGAAGACTTAGTGAAGAATTTAAGTTAGGAATGATACAATCAAGAATTTAATTTGTAATTGTTGTATGTTTATTAAGTTGTATTTTGTACTTGAATTATTAAATCGAATTAAATAGATATTGTCATTTAAATAATGTTGCATGATAGTAACTTTTGAAAAGCTGTGAGAAATCAGTTCGCCCCGGCATTTCCGCCGTAGGTTGGGGTGTGACAGATTGGTATCAAAGCCGAATGTTTAAGATAGGTTGTTAGAATTTGCCCTAGACACATGTTTAGAAGCCATATACGTGCCTATCTGTTTACCTTTATGTGTTCAAATTAAATTGTTTACAGCTTTCTTAGGTAATTATTTATTACTGTATTGTTATGCACACACACACACAAAAACTCCGAGGCTATGTCTCAACATTCAAAGTAAACTTTTTGAAAATTAGATTGCTTGTATTGTCGGGAAATTTCTTAAGAATTCCCACCTGTTTTTTTTGCTCGTACACCTTAGGGCTAGGTTATGTGGCATGTCCTTGTGATAGATGAAAGGGTAAGAGAAACTTTGAGTTGGGCACTGGAAAAACGGATCCAAGAACCAAAGGTAAGACGCTAATCCTTACCTGGGTGATAACCTGACCACAGTACTCAACCCTATGGACCCGAGCGAGACCCACAAATGCCATATGATTGACACCCTAGGCTGTCAACCATGACCACATTAGTGGTTGCACCCTATAATATTTTTAAACCGAATTCACGGTGGTTCGTGGCTAAACTCAGTTTTTTCGATTATTGTGTTTCGTTATTTAAATGGCTAGTTAGGTGAAAAATCAATGGAACCCATGGGCACTCATACTATCCATTTCTCAACTTGTTTTCGTGTTTTTGTTGGAGTAATCAAAGTGGTGGTTCACAAGATACTCCGATTACCCATATTTATTTCGATAGTTCGTTCTTTAGTTTGGTCGGTTAAAACACTGTGTAACGCTCATTGGGCCGACAAACTTCATTGCATTGTTAATTCGTTAATTAGTTGGGACAATCAAATTGCCATGTAACGCTCATGGGCTGTCCAACTCAGCTGTTTTTCGTTAGTTCGTTGGGCCATTCAAATTGCCATGTAAAGCTCATGGGAGGCCAACATCCACAATTTATTTTTCGTTAGTTATTGTAAACTTAATAATCTAAATTTTAAACTGACTTAACTCCTCATGTAGTCATCACACATTAATCTTATTGACTACATCATTAACAACTATTTACGCATTGTACCCCCCTCATCTTATAAACTTTTACCTTTAATCTTCATGACGCAATTCCCTTACTTCTTAACGCAACATTATTATAAGTTATCTTCATAGTTAAGCATTTTGCTATTCTTATGATTTCGTCAATTTATCCTTCATCTTACAAATCCTCATTTTTGGCCCCTATAGAATGTCCCATTCAAGAAACCACCGTCATCCTCGACATAAATCGTTTGATTCTCACGACCACCGTATGGCTGCCTGTATCGCCAAAGAGATAGCTGCTGCGATCCCTAGGATAGTGACCCGAATTCAGGACATCAATGCAACCGATTCAACTTTTCCTACTAATTCCTCAACTGGTGACTACAAACCATCTATCTCCACTCATCCTCATAATAATAAACATAAGAACCGTGCTGCAACAAAACCTACCCACCCGCAAGTCTCCTCAAATAAGAAACTTTACCTCGGTCCTTTTCCGTCATACTCCATTTGTAACTATCATCACTCGGTTGAATCCCTAGGCGGTCGCTCCACCCAATGAATCGTTATGGCCATCTTTACTCGGTTGAATCCCTATGCCGTCGCTCCACCCAATGAATCGTGATGGCCATCTTGCTAATGCCTGCCGTGTCCCGCCTACTGCACAAACTGTCCCACAACAACCTACCCCTCATGCTCAGCCTGGTGTTCCCAATACCCGTGCTTGCTACCATTGTAAATACTCAAATCATCTCCGTAATGCGTGCCCTCAACTTACCCAATCTCATCAAGCCCAATCTACGACTATACCCTACTACTTGACCCATGCTCAAACCCATCAACCACATGTACCTCAAGCTCCTCCCATCAATCAAGATCAACCTTATTTAACCCAACACTATCAAGCCTCTCAACCACAAGCTCAAGTTTACCAAACATATTTCCACCAAACAACCTTCTTGCAAACCGTTCAAGCTCTAGTTTTCCAAGCACTCCCGAATCAATCTACCTCAACTGCTCCTACTCCTGCAACTCCTCATGGTGCCTCAAGTCACGTCAATCAAGCTACTCAACGATATTGAAGACCTTTGCCGTTCCCTTTTATCTATCTTACCTTATTTTGTCTTTTTCTTAATTATTGTAACGCCTCTTATGGCCTTTTGAACTATCTATCTTTTATAATCTTTCTTATGAATAAAGTTTCTTTTTGATTAAATAGATTGTTTATTTAAGCCTACTTCTATCTTATTTCTTTATCTTCACTATTTATAAGCTACCCTTCTTAAATTTTAAATACTTATAACTTTACGTTTAAAGTCGTCCTAAAAATTTCTTTGCTTCATTAAAATTCACTACAACTTTTGAAATTATTTTATACATTGGTGACTTTCTAGTGTTCTAACTTAAAACTCCTTAAAACTTTTGTTTCCTCAAAGTCATGTTTTAATCAAACGTTTTGAAAATCCGCACGATGGGACGAATCATGTGGACCATCCGGCGATGAAAATAATTATGGTCCGAAACATAATTATCAAAGTCCTCGCATGGAAATCATGATGCGTAAGATTGTGTGTCATAATATAGAATTGAAAGTGGTTGGAATAACGGTACGAACGCAAAGATGATAAGGACATGGTGGATACGCCGATGGTACATCCTATATATAAGTGCCTTTTGGTGCATAATGTCAGTAGTTCAGTATCTTGTGTTTTGTCTGTGTCTGTAATCGTTTAGTTTGTTTGTAATGTTTTGAATATTGTTTATTGTATGTTCGCTAGTGTTAGGCGAACTTGGAGGATAATCGAAGTTATGACAACTTCGCCTAGTATGTTAGGCGAAGTTGTCGAGGTCTATTTAAACCTCCACTTCGGCTTTTAGGGTTGAGTTTTTGGAGAGAACGTGTTTTTGGTGATATTGTGCATCACGTGTTGGCAATAGAAATACATCAAGTTCTCAAGTATTATCTCGTGTGTTTACATACTCATTTAACGTATTGCTTATCTTACACTCGTATCGTATTACGCGGGGATTCCGCACCCTCGTGTTACGAGATACTCCTGTGTAGATCCGGCTGGGAACCTACAATTGGTATCAGAGCCATTGCTCGTGATTGTGTGGTTCGGGATTATCACACGGGTGTTAAGATCGTTCCGTTTGACTATTCGCGGAAAGAGTTTACGTTGAAATACTTTGTTTTTGTCGTTTGTCCATCTTCCCTCATCGAATATACCTCCAAATCACCCTCACGACCCTCGCAATAAACCTAACTAAAACCTGCAAAACTCAGTTGTTCATCAAGCGAAGTTGCCGTCAAAAAAGGTAGGGTTTAAGCGAACTTGTAGGGTTTAAGCGAAGATATAATATTTGTCGAAGTTGTTCAGTGAACTTAAGCCCAAGCGATGTTAAGTAGCAGGCAAAGTTGTTAGGCTAGAGAAGTTGTTCAGATTTAAGGTTCAAGCGAAGTTATATTAAAGAAGTTAGATTGAAGAGAAGTTATATTAACTTC
Organism: Bidens hawaiensis; assembly: GCF_021521415.1. Classification (NCBI taxonomy): domain Eukaryota; kingdom Viridiplantae; phylum Streptophyta; class Magnoliopsida; order Asterales; family Asteraceae; genus Bidens; species Bidens hawaiensis. Next base: position 156,819 of record NW_027492646.1, read on the forward strand.
GCTATTGTTGTTCACAGAATTCTGTTTTTTGATTCTTTAATCTCTATTCTTCAACTATGACTTCGAGAAACATCACAGAGCTGGTAAAGATGGAGGTTGAAGCCGGTTCAGCAACTAAAGCTCCGAAACTACTGAAGGGTACTGATTTTGTTGCATGGAAAGATCGTTTTGAACAGTATGTGAAGTATCAAGATGCTAAGATGTGGGTTTGCATTCAAGACGGTTACATTCCACCAACGTCCTTGTTTGAAGGTCGTGAACAGATTAAAAAGTACAGTAAGATGGAAGAGGATGAAAAGAAAATGTATGAGGCAGAGAGTAAAGCGCATGCAGCTATAACAATGGCACTTCCACAAGCGATTCTCCATACTTTCAAAAAATACAAAACTGCTAGAGAACTATGGGAAGCGCTAGAAAATAGATATGAAGGTAATGTTGGGATACGTACCTCTAAGACAAAGCTGCTAAAGACTCAATTCTCCGTATTCAAGTATCTGAAAAACGAATCACCTGATGATATTATCACACGATATTATCATTTGATAACCGAACTAAATAATTACTCCATTGAATACAAGGAAGAAGAGGTAGTAGAGAAACTTCTTGATGCTCTCCCACCGAAATGGGAAATGTACACTGTTCTGATGAGAGAAGATAAAGACTTTGCCAAGATTGATTTGGAAACAGTGGTCAATAAGTTACGAAATTTTGAACTTAACATGGTTCGGAAGGAGACACCAACTGATCAGGTTCAGGATCCGGGAATGTATGGTGCGAAAGTCACTCCAAGCTCAAGTTCAATATCAGAATCCACTGCCTACTACTCAAAGGGAGAATCAAACTCAACTCAAGATGGTCATGTGATTCTCAATATGGATAGTGACGTATGTTTCATAGCTGGAGGTAGTAATCATTCAAAACCTCAAGCCACAACTGGAAATTTCTCATCAAATGTTCCAAGCTATAACTACTCACAGATGCCCATGAGTGTTAAATCAGCTGAACAGCAGTTTGCTCTCTATGCATCCTTCATTGCATCTTATGAGAACTACATCAAAGGTAAAATAGTCGACCCTGCAACTTTGGATGAAGACTATGATCAGATCGATGCTGATGATTTGGAAGAGATGGACCTGCAGTGGCAGATGGCTATGATAGTAAGAAGGGTAAAGAGATTCATGAAGAAAACGGGTAGAAAGTTCGTTGGAGAAAGACTAGGGTTTGATAAATCAAAGGTTTGATGTTACAACTGTCAACAAAAAGGTCACTTTGCTAAGGAATGTACAAATGAGAGAGTCGAACGAAGTCAGACCAGGCCTGCACAACAGAATGGGGGTGGTAGTGAAAATAAGGCTATGGTATCTCAACAGAACGGTCGATACAACTGGAATATAAAAGTTGAGGAGATGTTCGAACAGGCAAATCTGGTAAACATTAAAACTGGAGGAAGTGAGAGGGAGACGGGAGAAGATCAAGCATACATGGCAGAAGTGAACGATCAGCTCTATGAGGTAAGTTCTGAACTTCATTGTGAACAATGTGAAAACCTGTCTGAACAATTGAAAACATTAACTGATCAGTTTGTTAGTTTGGACACACAATTTAAAACCTTAAAAGAAGATCATCACTATACTAAAACTAGAGAAAACAGTTACTCGGTAAAAATAAAAGCTAGTGAAAAGGATATCAGAAGTCTTAAAGCAACTCTAGCTGAAAAAATACAAGTAATTGATCTCAGTTATGAAGTTTTAGAAGAAAAGACCAAACTAATTGCTGAAAGAGATAAACAGATAGCTGATTACCAGGTAAAAGTGGTAGAACTGAATAGAAAAATTGAACAATTTAGAAATTCTTCTAATATGTTAGATCACATAATCAGTGTTCAACGTCCCCCGGTTAACAAAGGGGGAATTGGATTCTCTGAAGTTCCACCACCATACAACAATAACTTTACTTATAATCCTAGTAATCAGCAATCTGCAAATGTTGAAGTTGGTCAGACAGTTCCAATCAAAATATCTACTAAAGAAACCGAAGTTAATAAGAGCGAAACGAGTAAGTCAAGTTCTAATGTTACAAGTTCTGTTCCTAGCTCTGTCTCTGTCCCTAGCTCTGTCTCTGTCTCATCTAATTCGGACAAGTTGTCCGAATTGGGTGAGATAAAAGAAGAGGTTGTGTTACTAAAAACAATGGGAGGACTATAAGTTTGATGAAAAGAAATCTTCTCTAAATCCGTTCGTCCCACCATATGTGAGACAAACGGATAGTAACGCTACCTCAACGTCTGCAACAACTTCTGAGACGAAAGTTCAACAAAAACAGAAGAACATAAGTTGTTTCAGATGCAACAGAGTAGGACACATGGTTGCTGATTGTCCTGTGAAACAGAGAAAATCTAGAAACATGAGGCCTCCAAATACTGAGAATAAAACGAATACTAAGTATGATGCAGGTAAGAACGTGAACACACAAAATTTCAATCCTTGGACTAATTCAAGATTTCAAAGAAATCAGTCTCGTTTTTTCCCATTAAACTACCAAACCAACTGTTATAATTATGCTAATTCACGAAGGTTTGGATGGCCTCATAGCCAGTCTTCTAGAAGTTTTCCATTCAGAACTCATAGAGACTATTCTCAAACTGACTTTGGGCAACCAAGGTACTGGATGCCGGATAACAGGTTTACTCAACCCAAGAACAGAAGGTCTTGGGTCCCCAGATTTTAATCTATTTCTTTAATTGTGCAGGAACAGTCAAACAGGGCTGTAAACAACATGCGGGTTGTAGACAGTGGCTGTTCCCGGCACATGACTGGTAACAAGAAATTGTTACGTGACTGGAAATCTGTTCAAGGAGGAATGGTTAGTTTCGCTAGAGAGAGTGGAGGAAGAATCAGTGGTATTGGAACTGTGACGAATGGAAGAATAAAGTTAGAGAAGGTGAATTTTGTGGAAGAGTTGAAGCATAACTTGTTGAGTGTATCTCAGATTTGTGACAAAGAATAAACGGTGCATTTTACTAAAAATGAGGCAATCGTTCTTTATCCTGGTTTCAAGATACCAGAGGCCTGGGTTGTGATGAAAGCTCCAGGAGAAAAGAACACGTATGTAATGGATATGAGGTCAACTGAGATGACAACAGAAGAGTCATGTCTTCTGTCAAAGGCAACTGAGTCTGAGTCAGAGTTGTGGCATCGAATAATGGGACATATACATCTTCGCAAAATGAATTACATTATCAAGAATGGGCTGGTACTTGGGGTTCCCTTGAAGAATTTTAACTTTGAAGATCAATGCTTGTCGTGCAAGAAAGGAAAGCAACACAAAAAGCCTCATCACTCCAAGAAGGTTAACTCATTTGTCAGCACCCTAGACCTACTTCACATGGATCTCTTTGGTCCTGTGAATGTAAAGAGTCTAGGTGGAACGTCATACTGCTTGGTTGTAACCGATGATTACTCTCGATACTCTTGGGTATATTTTCTGAAGACAAAGAATGAGACAGTTCAGTTGGTAATTAACTTGATTACCAAGGTGGAAAATATTATTGGGAGGAAGGTTAAGTACATCAGGAGTGATAATGGGACATAATTTAAGAACTATCAGATGGAGATGTTTTGTCTACAGAAAGGGATAGAGCATCAGTACAGTGCCCCATATACTCCACAACAAAATGGAGTAGCTGAAAGGAAGAATAGAACTCTAATCAAAGGCGCCAGGACCATGCTGGCAGATGCTAAACTTCCCGTGGTGTTCTGGGCTGAGGCTGTGGCTACATCTTGTTACATCCTTAATCGTGTTTTAACTGTTAAAAGATTAAATAAAACCTGTTATGAACTTATGCATGGTAGAAATCCAAACTTGAAAGGTCTTGAACCTTTTGGGTCCCCATGTTCGATATTAAAGACTAACTCTAAATTTGGTGAGAAAGCTGACGAAGGTATTTTAGTTGGCTATGTTGTTGGGACACCCAACAGAAGAGTCTTTAATCTATCGAACTGCAAGGTTGAGGTGATATGTAACACTGACATCACTAGTTACAGATCACCAAGGCCTAGCATGGGACCGGCAGATGCTTTCGCCTATGATAAACTATTCAAATCTTTTAATGTGCCTTACTTGGATTTTGCAGACACCGATGAGAAAATGGCCTCACAAATACTGTATGATGAGGAGGAGAACATTATGCAACGTCCACAATATGAAGAAAATCAACCAACTTCGTCAAATGCAGTCGAAACTCCTGCTGTCTCGAAGGAAGATGAATTCTATAATCCATTTCACACTCAACCTCAGTCTCACACTGATGAACTTGCCACAAATCTTGAGAATAATCAGGAAGTCAGTCCGGTCCAGTCCACCAAAATTCACAAGAATCATCCTTTGGAAAATGTGATCGGTAATCCCACTGATGGTGTACGTACTAGAAGAAGTTTGGATGAACACACATGTGTTTATGCAAGCTTTAAAGATACGAGTATTATAAATGAATGCTTGTACACCTGCTTCATCAGCCAGATTGAACCACATAATTATCAAATGGCACTGAAGGATAGCTCGTGGGTTGAAGCCATGCAGGAAGAACTGGCACAGTTTGAGAAGATGGAAGTATGGCAGTTAGTTAAAAAACCGCAAGAAGTGAACGCTATCGGTACAAAATGGGTATTTAATTGTAAGAGAGATGAGAAGGGGATAATCATACGGAACAAGGCAAGATTGGTAGTAAAAGGGTTTAATCAGCAAGAAGGAATCGATTACAACAAAGTGTTTGCTCCTGTGGCAAGATTGGAAGCAATTCGATTATTTTTGGCATTTGCTGCACACAAAGAGATGAAAGTGTTCCAATTAGATGTGAAAAGTTCCTTTCTTAATGGTAAAGTCGATGAGGTGGTGTATGTTGAACAACCTCCGGGTTTCCCTGACCCAGATTTTCCTGATCATGTGTACAAACTGAGTAAAGCTTTATATGGTTACATCAGGCTCCTCGTGCCTGGTACGCAACATTGTTAGACTACTTGCTAGAAAATGGGTTTGAAAGAGGAAAGATTGATAGTACGCTGTTTGTCAGGAGAAAAGGGGGAGAGTTTCTTCTCGTTCAGGTTTATGTGGACGACATCATTTTTGCTGCATCAAAAGTCACTATGTGTCAGGAATTTGAAGCGGTCATGAAGAAGAGGTTTGAGATGAGCGCCATGGGCGAATAAACTTTCTTTTTGGGGTTGCAGGTAGATCAGAAGAAGGATGGCATGTTTATTCATCAAACGAAATATGTCCATGATGTGCTCAAACGCTTCAAAGTGGATGATAGTACCCCATTTGACACTCCAATCTGCGTCAACCACAAACTGGGTGCTGATTCCGACAATGATGAAGATGTGGATCCCACTCAATATCGAGCAATCATAGGTTCCATAATGTATCTAACCGCATCTAGACCTGACATTATGTTTGCAGTTTGTCTTTGTGCTCGTTTTCAGGCAAGCCCGAAGGAATCTCACATGAAGGGAGTGAAGAGAATCTTGCGGTATCTCAAAGGCAAGCCTAAGTTGGGATTGTGGTACACGAAAGGGGGAGAACTGGATTTGGTAGCTTACACAGATTCTGACTATGGAGGTTGCAATCAGAACAGGAAGTCAACAACCGGTGGATGTCAGTTTCTCGGAGGAAGATTGGTGTCGTGGCAGTGCAAGAAGTAGACCTCAGTAGCCATTTCGTCATCATTTTATACGGGATTGTGCTGAGAAGAAATTAATTGTGCTTGAAAAGGTTGATTCTTTGGATAATTTTGCCGATCTTTTTACTAAAGCGTTTGACCGATCCCGTTTTCAAAATCTTGTTGAGCTTAATGGCATGATCAATCCCGAGTAACCTTGTTTTCCGTTTTATTTAAAAAAAAACATCACTATCGTTTAAAATTATGTCGGTTGCTTAAGTTTGAAGGACATATCTTCGGATATGTTTGGTCCTTACTTCTACTTGTAGATTATGTGGATAGCCATTAACCAGATGACTGAAAGTGACCGGGGCGGTTTATGATGGGTTTTTATTCTTTCGCTGAAAAATAGTCGTTCATACTTAGTTAGAAGGACACATACTCGTATGTGGTCGGTCCAGCTGATCCATTGGATCTTCAGGATAGCCCTTTACCTGAAGACTTTGACTTGATCGGGGCGATAGAATTTTAAATTTTTTTTGGGAGATGATATAATTTTTCAAGTCCATAACTTACTTCGTAAGAAGTTTCAATACGATGTTTAAAAGAAAATTGATCCAACCTTGGAAAGTGATAGAAAAACTGATTCTGTTTGCTTAACTAGTGAAGTTATTAGGCCTAAAAGACTCTAGAACAGTCATTGTATGTTATGGTAGCTTTCTATGGTGCGTAAAAGTAGAAGTGATACAAACTAAATCTCCTCGATTTAATGTGGAGAATTATTCTGAGTTGTGCATGTCTCCATATACATCTTTCCGAATGATAGGTAGAAAAGTGATTACCCAGTCATACACGAGCCCGTGAGTGTTCTGATTCCCGCGAAGAAAGTGTCAAGTACCCGCAGTGATCCAGATTCGGGACTTGCAGTAATTTGAAGTTGTATTAATGTCTTTATTTGTAAAAAAAAAAACGTGTATATTGTTAAGCCTTCTGAAGCTTATGTTGTTTCAAATATCAAGAAAGAGGCAAGAAAGAATATTTCAAGCATAAGAAAGAACGGGAAGAAGACTCCAAAGATAGATGTGTGCACATTGTTTAATCAGACACTACGGGTCGAAGTCAACTCGGGGTGACTTGGGAAAAGCCAAATACGCTTTGAGAATAGATAGGAGGCATCACAATCTCTCATGTGATGTCCATCTAAATTTTGAGCTTAATTGAACCTAATCCGTATCACCGAAGTGATGAAAACCATACTAAGTTTTATACCTGCCTACAACCTGTTCTTTTTATGTCATAATACCGCTGAACACGGATCTGAGTGACAGCCGCTTAATCAGTATGATTCCTGTTCGGATCTTTTCTAAAACAAGCAGGCTCGTCAAGACTGAAATTTGATCCCGTCTATTCTATTTTACTCAAATTTTCGTTTTGTATTTCGCTTTATGGTTTACATTTAACTAACTTGGTTACTTGGTTCCTTGATCGTCAAGTATAAATTTTTACCGGAAATTTTAAACAGCAAAGTGCTCCTTGTGTAAAGGTTCGGTCTTAAAATGGGCGACGTTTTGTTTGTAATTCTCAAATTTTTATAAACCAGCGATGTTAACTAAATGGCGAAGTTCATTTATAAGCAACACAGGCGAAGTTGACCAGCCTTTGACTTGGCGAAGTTAGGTTTGGGGCGAAGTCATCACAACTTCGCCTCTTGGGTTTTCTTCCACCTATATAAAGGGTTGTTGGTCAAACAAGTCAAATTATTTTCAAACCCTCTAACCCTCGGCGAACTTATACCCCGAATCGAACCTCTTATTGTTTGATCTCTGTCAGTGATAAAGGTTTGTAGGATCATTGTGACCTGTAATTCGCAACATTCGATGATAATCAGTGTCTTGATGATCCAATTTGTGGCTTCGGTTGAACGGCTCTTTAAACCCTCTTTCAACAATTCGTGTTAACAGTGTTTTTGTCAAGATATGGTCATCTGAATCTCTATCGTACAACCTTTATCGTGTTTTCATCCTCAAATTGGCCAAAACTAGCTACAATTGGATCATCATGATGCGCCGATTAAGAGGCGATGTTAGGGTTTAGGCGAAGTTGTTCATAACTTCGCCATTTGACTAACTTCGCCTGCACAGAAACTTAATACCTAAGTTTTCTGGTTTATTGATATATACTCTCTGGCGAAGTTGGTTATGTATGCTGATCTGTTTACTCAGGCAAAGTTGGGCTTCTGCGAAGTTAAACATAAAAGATATCATAACTTCGCTCATGGTAATAGGCGAAGTTATGATCTGCTACGTCAATGTTCTAACTTAGACCGTTTGTTGTGCAGATATGGCTACTGTGGCAGGTGCTGGTGGTGCTGGTGATGACGAAGGTGGTGACAACAACCGACAGTTCTTTCCGGGTCACAACATGTATATCACTTTGGATCCGGATGCTAGTGGTATAGACGACTATCGTGAGATCATTTCATTCCTCGTTCGCTCACGTATTTTTCATGCCATCACGACTACTCTCCCCATTACGCTACCAAATATCGAAGACTTTTGGCGAACGGTTGAATATGACTGTAGAGTTGATCCTCCGGTTATGCGCGCTATAGTGAACAATCAAGTAGTACAGTTCTCGGCAGATCAAATAAGGGTTGCTTTACAGTTCAGGGTTGAAACTACAAATGATCCCACAGACTTTCCGGCTACATTCAGAGATGGTGCGTTTCTGCGCATGGGTTATTCGGGTCCGTTGGGTGACACTCAAAGGAGAAAGGGATTTTTATTAGATCAGTGGCGGTTTTTAATGCACGTGATGATAGTGTGCATGTCTGGTCGTAAAGCTGGTACAGACGGTATGGGGGCAACGATGCAATCTGCAATGACTGCCCTGACTTACAACAAGCCCTACAGCTTTAGTCAGATGGTTTTTTTTGAGATTGATCGTCAGAGACGCGCGGTCGCTAGGGAAAGATTTTTAATGTATCCGAGATTCCTACAGATGATTCTGAATCACGTAGCTCCTACTCTGCCTCAACGACGTCCTATCCGTTATGTTGAAAGTGTAAATAAGAGAATTTTTGCGCAATGTAGGTCATCAAGTGCTCGTAGCAAACCAGAACTTCATCCGCGGCACACTGCATTGTTTGGTTATTTGGTGAATCCTGCTTATGTTGCTCCTCCAGGAGATGAATTTCTTGATCCGGCACCGCAACAGGCTAATGTTCCTCAACCACCTCCTGTGGTTCAACCTCCACCCATGGGACAGCAAGCACCGCCTGCTGATCTGGAAGTTTCCTTTGGAGGGCAAGGGCTGTTTGACATGGATCCGGCTACTGAAGCTCATGTATCAATAGCAGAGGCATCTGGTGTTCATGTTTCTATGGTCGCCACATCTGTGGCGGATTCTGAGAGAACCGACTCTGACTCCTCCACTGACGATATCGTTGAAGCACAACAGATTCTTGCCAGACAAGAAAGAATACATGGCAAGAGAAAGAAAGACTTGGATGACAGCGAATCTGATTATGAGGAGGATTTGTTTCGTTTGGTACGAAGATCAAAGAAGGCACCGGTTGGTGAAAGTTCAAGTGTTGGTGAAGGTTCGAGGGTTGTTCGCTTTTCTCCACCCTCGTTATCCGGTATGACTATGGTTCTTGCTTCTATGACTGTCACAGCGCCGATAACCTCAAGTGTTCCCTTGGTGACCACGTCGTCATCTTTTGGTACTCCTCCAACCACGTTTCAGTTTACCGCCCCAGAGATTGTCTCTTTACCGCCTCCGTCTCTTACTCCATCGGAGGTTGTTGCACGGTATGTTGAGTCAACGGTGGTATCTACTGCGGGGTTGTCTATTTCGATACCACCCACGGTCACTATTAAGTCTATATCGGATATACCAGCTAGTTTGGGAATTCCTCCACCGTATGCACAGGATATTTCTCACATGCGTTTTGAGTTTGATGCTACTTTGTCTGATTCTGAGAGGATAGCGGCTCTTGAACGGGCAGTTGCTGAACAGTCAAGAATCAATCTCATCCAAACTCAAGCTATCCAGAGACTTGTGGCAGAGAATCAGTTACAATTGTCTCTCCTTGTTGAACACGGTAAACTATTTGATGCTCTAAAACAGTTCTTAGCATCTCAGGGGGAGACGAGCTGCAAGGGTGATGAGTTGAGAACCAAAAAGAGGCAAGACTGAGACGATGATCCCAATGCATCGGAAGGTGCAGGTGGTGAGTTGCCAAGAACTGAACAAACTCCTGGGACTTCCACATCTCAGGGGGAGTCTGCTGGTCAGTCAGGCGGTACGGGTTGTGAGAATGTGGTAGTTGTAGATGATGAGGAAGCGTTGGGTAATGATGATTTTTTAGGAGATGATGTGTTAACAATTGATGAGATTGAAAAGATAGGGGAACAAATTGAGATTGATAGTGAGTTAGAAGAAGGGGAGATTGTGGATGATGGTGTAGAACATGATATTCCAGATGTTGACATGGTGAACGTGAGCCAAGATGCAAATGTGTCAGATGAGTCCGAGTGGGAAGAACAGTCGAGATGGAAAGAAGGCTGTGCTCAGTGGTTCTTCAAGAAAAAGAAGCCTGCAGTTCCAACAATGTTTAAGAAGAGTTACAACATCAAGGGATACGCTGAGTCAAAGAAAGGTATCATTTGCTGGTTGTATGATGAAGAGATGAAGTTGTTTGTGATTAAGCGTTATGATGGAATTCAGTATTTTAAGAAGGCTTTGAGATCGCTTAACACCTTGCCTGAGTGTGAGGTGAAAGATTTGGCTCGTTTGAGATTGATTAATAGGAGTGATGATGATATTGCAAGAGTAATTGGAAAGATAGTATGGAAGGAAGCTATTAAGGAGAAAAAGTTTGAGCTTCCAAAGCCTCAGAAAGGAAGGTTGGTTGAAGATAAGGATCAGGGAATGAGGGCTAATGGCAAGCCTTGGATGGTGATGAAGTATAAGCCGATCTGGTGTTTGAAAGAAGTGCCGATGAAGATGATGCCCAAGGATGTTTTAAAGAGTCTCAAGTGGTGGTACGTTGATAGTCAGACAGCTGAAGCTGTTATGGAAGATGAGGACGAACAGGAGATTCTGAGAGTGTATGATCCCATGCATTTGGTAAATTTTTCTCAAGCTGATTTGCAGGTACTAAACGATAAGAAGATATTCTACATTCCTGCGTGGAAAGATGAAGCCAAGAAGTACCAGAGGGTGGTCTCTGTCTGTGTAAGACAGGGCGTTCATGCTTGAAGACGGGTGGCACGAGATTTTTGGGATTACTAGACACGAGAAAGAAGATAGAGATATGAAGCTACTGTCAAGGGGGAGTCTGTTGGTGCATAATGTCAGTAGTTCAGTATCTTGTGTTTTGTCTGTGTCTGTAATCGTTTAGTTTGTTTGTAATGTTTTGAATATTGTTTATTGTATGTTCGCTAGTGTTAGGCGAACTTGGAGGATAAGCGAAGTTATGAAAACTTCGCCTAGTATGTTAGGCGAAGTTTTCGAGGTCTATTTAAACCTCCACTTCGGCTTTTAGGGTTGAGTTTTTGGAGAGAACTTGTTTTTGGTGATCTCGTGCATCACGTGTTGGCAATAGAAATACATCAAGTTCTCAAGTATTATCTCGTGTGTTTACATACTCATTTAACGTATTGCTTATCTTACACTCGTATCGTATTACGTGGGGATTCCGCACCCTCATGTTACGAGATACTCCGGTGTAGATCCGGCTGGGAACCTACAGTGCCATTATCAGATTTGCATTTGGAGCGTTATTTTAGCTATTCAAAGTTCTGTGCTATGATAAATTTTTTTAAAATTTTATTTAAATTTTCCTTTTCCTCAAAAATCTAATGGTTTTGTTATAGTATCATTTAATTTCGGGACGAAATTCCCTAAAGTAGGGGAGACTGTAACAACTCGGGTTTCCCAAATCTAAACTACCCAACCCGTTTTCATTTTAGGAAAATTTTAATTAATAAACGTCACCTTTATCGAGTTAGTATTATTTTATCCTTATTATTTAATATTATATTGTTTATTATATATATTATTTATTATATAAATTTAACTTTGACTTATATTCAATTTGTACCATAAGCTTAAACTTTTACCCATTTATGTTTCCACTTTCAACTCCCGGGGACTAAAGTGCAAAATCCACATTTTATAACCCATCAAATTTGTAACCCGGATCCATTACCCAAACCCAAGTAACCATATTCATGATCCAGAACGTATCCGCGACCCGTTTAGGATTCTTGCACCACAATTGTCGCTCTAAACAAGGAATTGATTTATGTTTGTGATTACTCTTACCAAATGCGGCCTAACTGTGACATCCGTGGCAAAACCGAGTACACCTTAGTACTTACAAACTCGAATAAGCGTTTAACCGCTTATTGCGTAACGAACAAACGAATAACCAAACGGGTCTGGTTATGGTCCGGATATCCCAGGGTGCTATCTATAAGCGATATATGTGACATTCGTGACAAAACGAGGTATACCATTACGTAACAAGTAAACGATAAATCGGTTAATTCGTAGTGCTTAAACGAGTAACCGACCGATACTAATTATGACCCGTATATATACTGAGGGGTCATATACGAGTTATATATATTATAGAGGCTAACATATTGATATTTAGGCCCCAGTACGTTTAAAACTCTTTAAACGAAAAAGGTTTTGTTTATCGATACGCTATAAGCTTAAACGCAATCGTTAATATCAAAACGAGCATTGTAGCATCCGTTAAGCCGAAAAAGATTTATAAAACACTTATATGACATGTTCTAAGAAATTCGTGAAAATATTTTGGAATTTTACAACGAGTCAGTACGTTTTTCTTATTTTACAAAAAGAAGCTGAAAAACACTCGTTTTCGCGCTGGTTTTCGCACTCGAACTAGTTTTCTTGCGAAAAACCGAACCCGAATTAAATTTTGGACCGACGTTTACGTGTGGCACGAAAACCGAGGCACCATTGGGCCAAAAAGAGGCCCAATGGGCCTTATATACTTGCGGTCGCCCCCCTTTCATTATTCTACCAAATATATTACCTTGAAAGCTTCTTGAATAAGCCACCTATTTTATACATTAAACATAAACACCAGACCTTCTTCAGCTGTGTTCTTCAAGTTCAGCCAAAGTTTTGAGGTAAACCCTCTAATTTTCATTGATTTCATACTTAATTAACATAGTTTAAACATGAAAAATTAATCCTTGATTAGTTTTAAACATGTTTAACCATCCAAAAATCATAAAAATCAAGTAAAATCATATTTTGATGTTAAACATGTTTACAAACCAGGAACATATACTTTTTTGGTCAAAAACGCGGATTAGAACATGAATATAACGTTTTTACGGTTTGAAAGTTCGGTTTGAACCCAAAACCGAAACTCTAATTATCAAGGCTGTCACATGGATGATTTATGCTTGGTTTGATGTTATATGATATGTAGATACACTGAGATTGCAACCCGAGACTCGGAAAGTCGTTTAAGCTAGCAAAACTCATCGAAAACCGACAAGGTAAACCCGTTCACTCGTTTAAGGGCTGTTTATGTTAAGGTTTTGATGTGCATATTATTAGACCTTGAAATTTTCAGGGACATCAGGGACCATGTCATTGAGTCCTTGTTAAAATTTGGTAATTTTTTGACCATCCGAGAATATTTGGCGAATTTATCACCGAATTAGGACGTTTATTTGGGAAAAATAGCTAAAATACTTCAAAAATTATGAAATTTTTCTGGCAACTCAGATTTAATGTATTTTGATCACATTTGAATTTTGAGATCATTTGGAGAAGTCTAAGGGTGTTTTGTACATATGCCTTCATGCGAATTTTTAGAGCCGAATTTGGATCGAAAATAATATTGAACAGGCTTTTTACATTCTGGAATTGATACAGGTTGTTTTGGGACATGATTTGAGTATTCAGGAAATTTTGTGGAATTTTTGGAAATTGTTTGGGATAAACAGACGATTTTCAGGCGAAATATAGCTAATAAAATGAATTTTTATAAATTATTAAATCAGTAAATAATTCCAGAAATATTTTTATAAAAATCTAAATATTTTAATTGATAAGTGGCTAAATTTTCATAATTTAATGATTAATGGTTAATTCATTATGCTAATTTAAAGATTAAACAAATTCAGTTTTTATAAAAACCGGCAAGTTCGCGACTAACGAACCTGCGGGAATATCAAAACACCAAGAGTGATCAAAAATCATATTTTTGGACTAATTAAGTAAAAACGAAATTTTCTATGAAAAACCTGGACAATCCGGATAGATTGTGTGCGTTTATTCTTAAATCAAACTGAATAAACGGAAACGGACCCCGAGGCTAATCCGGTACCTCAGTATGTGATCCTTCTTTATAAATTAATCATTTTATTAACCAATACATTTACCCAAGCATATTTTCCCATAATTGTTTTCTGAACGCGTAAACAAACAACTTGGCCCAGCTGGGAAAACGGGAATCTGAGCCAAGTTCAGTTTTAAGTATTAGACATTAAACAACATCACAGCCTAAGCATATTACCACTTTCTGGGCGTACCAGCTATACCCAGATTAGTTATACAGCCCAGTTTAATACTGAGATTATAATAATATTAAAATATTAATATTATTATAATATGGACTATAGGGACTAAGTGATAGCAAGGGAAACGAACCCCGTGCTGATCTCGCACTGAGTGCCTACAAAACCGTGAGTTTCATGACCCCACTTTTTAAACTATTTTACGAACTTTTGGGGTGGAAAGCATGTTTTACACGTTATTTATCTAAACATGGATCAGAATATAAAATATCTGAACATTTATATACGAAAAGTCCCTTCAAACATAATGACTGACTACGTGCTGATGAAAGATGATTATTATCGTTGATTGATATATTGAGTGGAGATAATACGAATTGCAAAACATAATGAAATTACACTTGACAGCATGTTTATACAAACACGTTATGTAATGTTAAACATAACTAATTTGTGAGACAACGTGGTCAGTAATGGCCATGGGGATAACGTGGTCTGTGATGATTATGGGGCTGTTGTGGGCAGAAGGGGGGCCACAATAGTAACAAACTAAAGTTGAGTATAGCCTATGAGCCAAGTTCTGCTGCAACTTACTAAACTAAAGTTGAGTATGGCTTATGAGGCAAGTTCTGCTGCAACTTAATAAACTAAAGTTGAGTATGGCCTATGAGCCAAGTTCTGCTGCAACTTATAAACTAAAGTTGAGTATGGCCTATTAGCCAAGTTCTGCTGCAACTTATTAAACGAACTAACTTGATTATGACATGAATGTTAAGAAAATAATGTGATTATGCGTATTGTGGGCGGATGGGGAGCCACAGTATTTGGTGATACGTGATAAATACTATATGTGTATATGTGTCTATATACATGCTATGTGATTAGCCGTAGGAAATACTATGTGTAGAATATACTAATTATTTGCGTGTACACTATATAATGTTTGAGTTTACATGGAATCATTGTGGGTGGAAGGGGGACCACAGTGGTTGATGTTAATGCGGAACCGTTGTGGGCGGAAGGGGGGCCACAATGGTTGAGTTTATGTGGAACCGTTGTGGGAGAAAGGGGGTCCACAGTGGTTGGTTAAACACGGAAATTGGAAACAGGTAGTACGAACAAACAATCACGATTTTACCGAAATTTCGAATTTATATTATAAACTTACATGTGTGCATATGCACACACAAGGATATGGCTGTGCATATTTATACAACCGTAAATACATATTTTTACATACGCGCGTACATACAAACTATGACTGTATGGTGCGCAGAACTGATTTTGTTAAAACTTATGAAACTCACCAACTATTCGTAGTTGACCTGTTTTGACATGCTTTTCAGGTAATCAGATATGAGAAGTAATTTCCTGTGCGTTACGTGTCTGATTGGTGATTGATGTCGTGGGCATTTGAGTTAGAAGTAAAGTGATTGAAGAACAGGTTATATTGTATCACTTAGTTTGTAAAAGATGTTAGAACGATGTAATAAATTGTAAATTAGTTAGTAATGTTTCTTTATGAACAATGTATTTGATACCAGTTGTATCTGTTGCATTTCCGTTTTACGCTTCCGCAATTCGCTTAACGGGGTGTGACAGAAGTTGGTATCAGAGCCATTGGTTATAAAGAATTAGGTTATCCCATAGGATACCTATAATATAACAGTAGGCTCGATTATCACTGGGAAAGTTAATAATGAGTAACGATAGATACTGATGGATGCCGGGATGAACTCGAAGGGCAAGTGAGTTATTATGGTCGGGAACGTAATAACAGACTTGCTTGTACGAGGGAATTCGGATAGAAGTCGCGGAACATATTGATAGGTAAAAATGGCAACATACGTGCATAAAGGTGATGTGAAGTATATATGACATGTGCATACGTGCTTATTTGAGACGAGGTATAGGGATACGTGTACGTACGGTACTACGGATGACATTGAATCTTATCATAACCAATATTATATTCGGTTATAATCACTATTAATTCCTATTCTAATCAAAATTATATCTTACCAAAATTAATATTATATTTATTGTAATTAATATTATATCTGTTCATAACAAATAAAATATTTTATTTCTACCCTAATTAATAATATCTTTTGTGCGGATCTAAACTATCGAAAAACATTCTCTTCTGATTAGCGATTGCACCGAAAGATGTGAGTAGTTTTAGAATTGATGAAGAACCGGTGTTGCCCGTGAGTGAGAATACAAGAGTGAGTGAGAATACAAGAATGCTTCAATAAGTTTAAACTAAATCTGGTGATGTGACGGAACCACAAATGGGGCTTAATATATAAGGCCCGGGAACGAACCGTTGGAGGTGTGACTTACATATAATAATTTCAAGAAGACATATATATATATATATATATATAATACTCCACAGTTTGAATCCAATCCTATCTTATAAACTGGTTCCTTTGACATTAATCTAAACTATTTTCCGGTCATCCTTCCAATTCTGTTGTTCAGAAACAAACACCATCCCTAGGGGAAATACCTAGTGATGAGCCCGATTTATCAAATTATAAATATGATAATTACCAAAACTGAGTTTTCAATTATAATATGAGCAATCGTTACTACCAGTACATATAATGTACTAATAATATTAAGAAATATTAATAATAGTAATTTCCTTTACGTATCACCAGTACAACTAACTCTAATGAACCTCCCTAACTAGCAAACTCTTCGAACCATCTATGAAAGACAACCTCCAACCTCTCCTGTATTTTGCGAACCATCTATGAAAGACAACCTCCAACCTCTCCGGTGTTAGTAAAGTTTTTTTAAGGTTTTGATAAATATTTTAAAAAGGTTTAGTTTAGAATACATAATACAACTTTGTTAATTCACATATTAAACATATAGCTTACGTAATAAAAGATCTTATTTTATATAAATATAATTTGTTATCTACGATATTAATATAAACGAAAACTTTATTATTAATAAAAATATAGATGAATACATGTAACGTATTTTTGGATTAAAATTCTCTTTGTATAAACTATACAGTTTTATAAATATTTAATTAAGTATTTTTATGTATTTTAAATCATATTAGCTATGATATTATAAATAATAAAGTTAATTATAATTTAAAGCAATAAATGCTTCCGTCAAGAACACCCGATTAATCTCAATCTCTTTAATGCATCTATTGATTCGTTGTATCCTTTGGGTATCTTTATTACTTAGGATTCGTTCTTTGATACACCTCGAGCGTGACGTTACTTTATTATTTCGTTCATCCAATCAGGTGAGTACCACATTCCCCTATTTTACTCGTTTTCTCACGTTTTGGGGACATATGCGTAAATATATTTCTCATATATACTTATACACAAAACTGCAACTTTGTCTTATGTGCTAACAACTTATACCTTACTTGTTTATGTGCTTATTTGCTTTGTGTGCTTCCGCATTCAGAGAGTTCCAACATAATCTCAGTCTAGTGTGATCATACGCCAGTCGTTAGCCTTTGTGCTTCTCGACATCTCAGTTATACTTGCTCATTTGGTTATTTTGTTATTCTCATATGACTTGTTGCAGCTACGTATTTTGTTATATATACTATATGTACAACTAAACTGGTGTGTTGCACACTTAACATTTGTTGTTGACAAAATTCTATTTTATACGCATATGCAGGTTATCGTAGAAATTTAGTGCAGATTGGTGAAGACTTATTGAAGAATTTAAGTTAGGAATGATACAATCAAGAATTTAATTTGTAATTGTTGTCTGTTTATTAAGTTGTATTTTGTACTTGAATTATTAAATCGAATTCAATAGATATTGTCATTTAAATAATTTTGCATGATAGTAACCTTTGAAAAGCTGTGAGCAATCAGTTCGCCCCGGCATTTCCGACGTAGGTTGGGGTGTGACAACTTATACGCTGAATTTAAGTCTTATACATCAGGATACATATACGGCCCATAGGCAGTTGTATGAATAACATGTTAATGTCATATTTTAAACAGTTTTTTAGAGAATTATGATCAGAGAGAGACTACATTGTATTTTGACAATGAAATCTAACAAGTTCAGTACGTTTAACTATACATGACCAAAGCGATAGACATTTTATGTACTAACAAATCCCCCTTGGAAATTGCTTGGTCTTGCTGTCTAAGCAGTAGACATTCATGCTTCAACAGACTCCCCGTCGGATATTGGTTAGACTAGGTTCTCAAAACTTCGATCATTAAGTCATCTTCAATAATTCTCCCCCTCAAGTCAATAGTTTTAGAATCTTCAGGCGTATTCGTTAAATCACAACTCTTGATATCTGAAATTCCAGAATTGACATTTAAAAACCGTTAAATTTTCTGAACTTTCGGATTTGAATGATATGACATTGTTATTCGAACTTTCAGAACATGACTCTTTTTCAACACGAACTTGATCGGATGAGTACTTTTTCTTAATGATCCAATGATATAACTTTGATTTGTATCTTTTCACATAAAATTTCAAACTTTCAAACCTTTTTACATCACAATCTTTCAAATCAACATTCTCAACAACTTTTGGTTTCCCCGAAACATTCATAACGGTGACGTCTTTTCTTTTGAAAGTTTGTTTCGGAGGATCCTTTGGAATGCTTGATTTGACGTTTGAACCCGTATTTTAGATTTTAAATTTTGAAATGTTTTTTTTTCTGTTTTAAGAACATATTGGTTGCCTTTAGATGTAACAACATCTGATTTTGTAATGTAAGCAAACTTAGGACTATTCTTATAACAAGAAGGTTCCTTAGTTTGTTTACGTTTGTATTTTTGAATAACGAAATCCTTATTGAATTGATTTCGATACTGGATTTATTTCTCGCTCTTAGATGTCGTACCATGTGTGAATTCAACCTTATTAACTTTCTCATGCCTTTGTTTCCAAGAACATGATCCACACCAGTGTTATTCAAGATGATCTTGAGCAAATTGATGTAGATGACCTAGAGGACATGGATCTAAAATGGCAGGCTGCTATGTTGGCATTAAGGAGCAAGAGATTGTTTAATAGAACAGGAAGATCTCTTGTATATGGTCCTAATGAAAGAATAGGTGTTGACAAGTCAAAAGCAATCAACTACAACTATCAACAACTTGGACATTTTGCAAGGGAGTGTAACCAACCAAGAAATTTCCAAAAAAATCAATTTGTTCAACCAAGAAACCAGTACCAATACCAACAAGGTCAACAAAGAAACTACAACAATTTCAACAACAACAACAACTTCAACAACCAACAACCACAACATAACCAACAAGTTATTCCCCAAAACAAGATTATCAAAGAAACAACAATTAAAACCCTCCACAAGCTCCTACCAACAACAACAGAAACAACAATGTCAATCAACCCAGAAACCAAGGCAATGTGGCAGTGACTGCTCAACAACAAGAAGGAAACTTTGACTGGAGTGATCATGCCAATGAAATAGAAAAGGCAAATGTGGCATTCATGGCCAAAATTGAGAATGAAGCTGAATCTTCTACTTCTCAGGTACATTCAAACTAAACACTTGAATTACTTGAAACAATTTAATCATTAAAAATGAAAGTAAGAAAGCTTGAAAGTGAATGTTTCAAAAAGCAAAGCATGATCAATGTGTATGAATCACGTGATATGACCTATGAGGAGAGGATCAAAGGCATAGAGCAAGACTGCATGAATAGTTATAGAAAACAGTCTAGGTATGTGACTGAGATTGATGGTTTGAAGAAAATGGTTGTTGATGAGAAAGTGAAGAATACCACACTTCAGGTTGAGAATGACTTCTTGAAGAATCTTGTCTAAACAGGAAATATTTGTGGGATTCTGAACAAGATTAAAGAAGAAGATAAATATAAGGTAGTACCCCCACCTTTCAATGACAATTATTCATTAAAGGTCGATATGGAGAAAAGGGAGGCATACCTTAATCAGTTTAGAGATGTGTTCAAAGATTAGGAAGAATTCCTTGAAAATATGAGTTTGTGAAAGTTGATGAGAATGGAGAGTTTGTGGTGAAGGAAGATATGAAAGAAGAAAAGTCTATTGGCATTCAAGTTTTTGAAGATGACTTTGATGAAGAATGTTGGAATATGGATGACTTGAGTGATTCCAGTGTTGATGGTTCCAATGAAGAAATATCAATGCAAGTCCACCAAGCAAGATCCCTAATCTACCAAAAATCACACCAAATATGAGAAAACATCATGAACAGATGACAATAGAACATGTGTCATTTGACATATGTGAAAGACCAAATATTAATTGTAATTCTGTGAAGCCACCAAGTAAAGAAGTTCTAAAGAAGAAAAAGGGTAATGACAAGAAGAAGATTGAAGAAATTGTTAACATTGAACAGTTCATTCCTGTTTACCCTGTGTTTTCAAGCCAAGAATTGTTTGATATTGGTGAAGTTGAAACAATGGAAGAGTATGAGAGAAGACAATCAAGATTAAGAGGAAGTATTGAAGATAAGACATTCAATATGGAAAGAATAACTTTTGTGAAAAGTATTGTTGATAGGAAAGAGATCAAGATTGAAGAATTTGTGCCATTCTCAATTTACTTTGATGGTCTTAAAACTTAGAGAACAATTGGTATTGATCCCCCAAGACCAAGTGGAAGATTCAAGAAAGAAAAGTCAAGTGAGAGCTTCAAGGGAAACGCTTTGTGAAAACATTGTGTTGAGTATGGTCATCACACTGATTCTTGTCATGAAAGGTTTAATTCACACAAATTAATGTCTCAAATTAAACAAAGTTTGGACAAGACTTTGGTTACTACAAAGAAAAGTATGATGACGATTTGGGCAAAGGAAAAAAGCCAACTGATAAGGGAGTAAAGAAAGTTGAAACAAAAGGTGAAAAGAAGATTGAGACAGTTGAAAAGATAGTGAAGAAGAATGTGGTTCCACAAGTGAAAAGGAAACTTCAAGTAAACACACAACCCATGAGAATTGTGCCTAACAAAGACTCCTAGTATGTGAAGTCTGATGAGTCTGAAAGGTCACCAAGAGTAGAAAAGAAGGATAAAAAGGTTGTGTTCTCAAAGAAGAAGCCAAGAGAGCTTAATGGTGATGAGAAATTCTTAATGAAACATGGGTTTGAATCACAAGGTTTCCTTTGGAAACCTAGAAATGAAACACAAGTGGGAAGAGAACCAATTAAGTCGAGTGATACTGTTGTAACTAGTGTGAAGAGAAGTTATGTGATTGAAGAGTGCAAGAGTATCATTCCATATGTGGGAAGCACAAATGATCAAGTATATGAATCAGATGAGACTGATTCTTGCGAAGTTGTTTATGAGGACCCTAAACCTATTCCCAATCCTAATGCAAAAATTGTCCAAGTCACTGATGATTTGCAAGTTGATCAAGCTTGCACTTCATTACTTAACTAATCACTTTCTTTGATTTGTGCAGGAATAGTCCACACCAAAGAATGAAGTATGGTATATGGACCGTGGATGTTCCAGGCACATGACATGTGACAAGAGGTCACTAGTAAAATATGAAGAAAAGTTTGAAGGCCCAGTTGCATCTGGGAGTGACGAGAATGGAGGGAAAACTGTGGGAAAGGAATACTCACAAATGGAAAAGTCACTTTTTATAATGTTTTCTATGTTGAAGGATTGCAATATAACCTATTGAGCATATCCTAGATGTGTGATAAAGGTTATAAGTTTGGGTTTGATGATTCTCATTGTTTTATACTCAAACCTGACTTTGTAATTCCACCAGACATGATTATGATGATGGCTCCAAGAAATGGGAATTTATAGAAATTGAATATGAAAGATGGCATGTCACACCCTCAAAATCCACCAACAAAATTTTACCGTTAGAGTGTGTGAACTAACAAGATCGTAGTCATTAGTTATATCAAACATCATTACTAAAGTTTAAATTCAAACAAAACATACAAGTCTGAAATAAATGCGGAAGCGTAAACAATAATGTAAATTGTTGCGTCAACACAGGATGACTTAAAGCAACAGTTGGTATGATAAAGTTAAAAGCAATATAAAACATATGAGAATTGTGCATGCATGACCTAAACCACGCGCCCGCCTCAGCTACCTGAGATAAACATACTAAAAGTGTCAACACAAGGTTGGTGAGTTCACATGTTTAAATAAAATAATCATTGCGTTTTAGCGTTACCAGATTGAGTTATTCAAATATATATCAAGCATGTATTACTAAGTGTTCGACATCGAAGCTGACTGATTATACGTTTGCCTTGCCCCATGTCAACCATAACCATGGTAATGTGTCAGCCAAAATTACACCCACTCGACCTACAGTCGAGTTTAGAGTCGTGTGAGGTTTGTCAAACCCAGTAGTACTACTCAACACTGACCCGCTATTATCCAATATTTACCGGTTCGATTGTTTCTAAAGGACTTAGTTGGTTTGTTGCCACTTAGTCTTACAAGTGATATATAAATAATAAACAAAATCTATAGTGTTTGGAGTATGTTATCTCCCCCCTAATAAAACGTTAAAAGGTAAAAGGGGTCGTGAAACTCACTATTTGCGAAGTTACTGAAGTCCGAGAAAAAATCATGCGTAAATGAAATCCTCACTAGTGCTCTAAAACAAAATGAGATTTCTAAGTGTTTTGAACCATGAGTGAGTCTCAAGACTCGACACACAAAAGTTATGCATGAGGTGTGTTCGTGTTACATTTGTGAAACAAGTGCGACTCAACAACACGTTAGTGATAAGTTACGGGCATGATCAAGTATGGCATTTAATGTCGCTACAATATATTTTCAGTATATCATCAATTACAAGGGCATATATGTCAAGCAAAACTCAAACATTGATCGAACAATCAACTTTTCAAATTACAACAAGAATTCAGCAGCTAAGTTTTCGAGGCAGAATTTAGCATGCCAAGAAGACTCTATTTCACTATTCATAACATGCATATAAATCACCAAAGTTTTATCAAAGAAGCACACGTGAGTTAGGTTTCGGGAAATATTTTTATTATATTTTTAGCATGTACGGTTTTATCACAAGAGTTAAATCAACACAGTAGGTACACAGCAGTCATTATCAGGCGCAACAAAAGGTTCTCGACTAGTCCCATTACATGGGTAATCCAATTAATGCAAAGACAATTGGGTTAGATTCCAAATTCAATTTATTAACTTCTGGAGGTGAAATCAATTCAATTGGTCTTGTCATTTGTGAGATATGCTATTAACAAATCAGTGTATTAAAAGGCTTCCCGAACCAGAACTGCACAACTAATTTATAAATTCATAAACAGTGACTTCCACGTGTCCAAAAATTATAAACTTGGATTCCCTGGAAACTAGACTCGACATAATACATCAGGGAATTAATAACCACTTCAAATTATGTCATTAAAACCAACCTACAGTCAAATAGAAACGGATTTTTAGTCCAATCAGCATCCTGTTTTCATCTAAATTCAATACTAAACAAGTTTTTCTACCACAATCCAAGCATAAACCCTACTAGACACATAATAAATCAAACATGCTTTTCAATTTCACTTTTCATGCATATATAGGGTTTACATAAAAATTCAATTTAGAACAAACATGCAATTGACAATTAATTACAACATAACTAGTAATCAATTAACTTGTATTTTCCAACAATTGCACAATTAAACCCTATTTCATCACCATTCATCAATTTTGAGATTTAGGGTTTTGATTAACATGATTAAATGATGAAATTGAATCAATAGAAAGGATGGAGAGGGTGTTAGTTACCTAATAGCACCTTGGATCTTTCAATTACACTTGAAATCAACTTTTATGTGTGTGTGTGTGTGAGGTGCGGCCGAGAATGGAGAGGGGGTGGTGGTGGGGGTGGGCAACCGTGGGAAGGGGTGGGGGGAATTAGGGTTGGGAAATAAGTTGTTTAAATATATTAACATGTTACAATTCACACCCTAATCTTCTAGTTAACTTAATTCTAGAACAATTTAGTTTATTTCATCCATGATATAATGCTAACTAGTCCCTCTAATATTAATTCATAAAGTACTTCTCCTTTTGTTAAATGGTATTAATCATTAGTCGGAATTGTACGTAATCATCAAAATAACATGTAGCACACTCGTTACACATGCAAGCACGTAGTCACGTATAAACATATATTATTACATCATAATACGTATTTTTACCAAATACTTGTTCAGATTAATTATTGTTTGTTCACTAACGCTTTGAGTCGACTCGTGTGCGGTTCGGTAAAACTCCAAATGACTATTTGTGTAATAATCGACACATTTAATTTATACCCTAATTAAATGCAATGAGCCGCAAGTGTAAAGTTGGATAAACGACAAGAAGCCTCAAGTTCAAGGAGATAAGATTACTTTTTTAGCTTAGGTTTACTTTGTAATGTCCATGGGACAGAATTTCCAACTTGTAATATTTTGATTATGATATGTAATTTTCTTTTGAAATTGAATGTTTATTTTGGCTAAGTGTATGTAACCTTAGAAGTGTTTTGGTACAGTTGAGGTGTTCCATCTAGGGGAGATTGTAGGGTCAAAGATTTGACAAGAAAAGACATAAGGGATTGGAATCTTCTCAACACTCTCTGAAATTAGCTAAGTATGGATAACAAGCACACTTAGGCCTCCCAGCAAGCTTTTACTTGTCCTAGCAAGGTATTTTGCTTTCCGGGCAAGGTTATCTTATAGAATTCCTCTTAAGTGTTAAATCGAGCAAGGTTCACTTTGTCTAGCAAGGTTGTTCTTCAAGTCAAGCAAGGTTTGCTTTCGAGCAAACCCTTGACTAAACCAAGCTGATACCAAGTCTTTTGGAGATCTAGCAAGGTTTATTCTTAATAAAAAGTGGTACCAACAAGATTGAAGGAAGTTAACAAAGAAATTTAATAAGGACTTCTTCTAGCAAGGTTCAAACCAGCACAAGCTACAGTGTCACCAGCACACTTTGGTTTGTTCAATAAGTTAAAGTATTAACAAAGAGTTGAAGGGACTTTTGAAGAACAAGTTTGCTCGTAGGACTATATCGAGCAAAGCTTGCTATGGTCAAGAAGATTGAAGCCTGCTAGGTGAATATTTTATTAGGAAAATATTCTAAGTAAAGTTTGCCCGAAGAACTGTTCCCCAGCACACTTTGATTACTAGGTCTTCTCGAAGACGACAAAAGTTGCAAAGCTTGCCCGAAGACCTGTTTACACTTAGAATCTTTTGTATTTTGTTTGAATATGTAATGTTATTATTATTAGGGTTTCTAGAAGGAATGTCAGGTGTCAGGGTAATCCTATGAAAGGAATAACTTAGGGCACGCCTATGACACACGACACCTAGAGCTTACACCTGATAGTGATTTGACGGCTGATATATTCCTGTACGGAGATCTGCCCTAGAATCGAAACATTCCATTCTAAAACCCTTATCAATTTCTGTTTGATTCTGAAACTTATTTTAATGGAAATATTTTGAGTTACAGCGTGTATTTTTTTTACCGTTGTGTCTAGTAAGCAACATTTAGTGTGTTAGTGTTTCCACCATTAATACTCTATTGTTCTTTCTCAAAATAGCAAGTCATTAACCTTCTTGTCAACACTTATGTGTGGGTTACGATAGTGAGATATTGAGTGATTGAGCGATATAAAACGGGACCGACAATGTACTCGTGGAGTAAAGATTGCTCGAAAGCACTTGAAATTTGCAAGTATGCTTGGAAAAACACTTGAACTATTGTAAGAATAACCAAGTGTGCTCAAAGCATGAAGTTTGCTCGAAAACATATGCAATTTCAAAGAAAATATTCAGACATATTCAATAAATAGGTAAATCAATATTTATCAAGTATGCTTGACACATTTACAATGTTTGCTCGATAGAGCTAAACATTAAGTAAATAGTGAAGTTTACTCGGAAAACATTCATTTTAATAATTCTAAGTGCAAAATCATAAAGTATGCTTGATAAACACATATTTCAAATAAAAACACTTAAGTTTACTCGAAACACATATTTAAAGCATATTCAGTCATGTATCACATGTATCACGTGTACTCGAATGAGATAACCTTCTAAACAATCAAGTGTACTCGAAAATACATAATTATCAAAGTGTACTCGAAAATACATGAAAAACCATTTTCAAAGAAAATAAGTAACAAGTATGCTCGAATGTATTAAAACTTCAAATAATAGCAATTAAGTTTACTCGAAGGTTTGAAAACATCAAAGTTTACTCGAAATAACATATGCAGACATATTCAAGGTAAAATGTAATACTTTTTGACGTAAACTTTTCATAAAGCAGTTTTCTCATTAAATTTCAGAGATTAAGAGAAAATGGCGCATTATGAGATCAAATTTCAGTTATATCCTTCCAAATATTTTTTTCTTTTATGAAAAGATCTCAACATGGGATCATATTGATTAAGTCAACTTTCAATACTTCATTTTCAGCGTTATTATGACAGATTAGGCAGGTAAATAGCAGATCTAGACTTAGCATGAATTTCATTACATTTTGGTGATATGGTTAGAGTTCACTTAGTATGCATAATACAAAAATGGATAACACTTATTGCACTATGATGTCCCATATCTTTTCTCAAAGCTTATTTGGGTTTCTCCAAATCATCCCAAATTGGTTTTAACCCCTGATATTTGGTCAACATATTTTTATGACAGAACATATAAATTTTCTTTATGGATTTTTCTTTTAAAAATTTTCAAACATATTGAGGCTGAACGTTGGACTTACATGCCACGCAGTTTGGACTTACATGCCTTTCATTCAAGGTGTCAACGGACTTATAATGATGCCCCACCTCTGTAGTTCTAGTTTTAACCATCATGCTTGCATTTCTTTCAAAATTTGTGAACATTTATCAACTTTTGCTTGATGTTAAAATCTTTTCTCACATTTATTCTTTGTCATATACATAAGATGTTTCATTTTTGGTGACCAAATACCAATAGCCAATAGGCTTGTGTATGACTGGGTAATCACTTTTCTGCCTATCATTCAGAGAGATTTATCTTGAAACATACATATTCAACAATGTATCTCCACATTAAGCATAACATTTTCATTATGTTTATTTCACCTCAGTTTTTACACATCATGGAAAGCAACCATACATATTAATGACTGCTGTAATGGTCTTTTTAGCCTATTAAATCCATATAATTGGCATAAATAATTATTCTTCTATCATTTCTCAAAGGTTGGATCAATTTTCATTGAAAACCTTTTAAGCTTCTACAAAGCTTGAACTGAATAATCTTATCATATCTCAACACCATCAACTTGCTAAGTTTGTCAAAAATGATTTTTTTGGAAAAACTTCTTTTGCATAATATTCCTTTGAGCATACAAGTTTATCACAAAACATAGTTTTTGACTCAAGCAATTAGCAACGTATTAAGAAAAAATAGTCAGAAACTGAGTGATATGCATTAAATCAATCAGATTAACATAATGTTCAATTAAGATTAACTATGTATAATCTAACTTGTCCTAAGAACTTCACCATTTCAGATCATTCAACATATTCAAGATATCAGATAAGCGTACAGATTTATCATTTCAAATCACATGTAGACACACTGATCAAGATATCATCAACAATTACAGAAATCAAATCTAAGCATCATAGACACCTAAGTTACACATATTGTCATTCAAAGGGCACATATCATCTAACAATTACATATTCAAGCACTTAAACACAACTTTCACTCACAAGACCATTTCAAAGATAATCAGTTAGCATATTGAGCACATGTAATTAATCATACTTCATCAGAGTTGATCATCCTTAAAGCTTTCAGGAGAAAGTGAAATCTAGTTATATCCATTGGCTTGGTGAATAAATCTTCCAAGTTGACACTAGTATAAACTCTTTCCATTTCAATAAGACCTTTCTCACTGCAATCTCATATGATATGGTGTCTGATTTCAATGTGTTTGGTATTTGATTGTTGGACTGGGTTTTTAACTATGAACAGAGCAGCAGTATTATCAATAAGAATAGGAGTGTTCAAGAAATTCAAACCATAATCCAGCAGTTGATTTTGAATCCAAAGGACTTGTGCACAGTAGGAAGATGCAACAATATACTCAGCTTCAGCAGTAGAGATTGACACAGTTATTTGCTTCTTGATGCCATGACACCAGCTTGTCTCCCAAAAATTGACATCCACCAGATGTAGACTTCCTACTCATGTTGCAGCCGTCATAGTCTATCACTGTAAACAAGTAGATCAAAGGCATGGTTCTTAGGTTACCATATCCCCAAATCAAGTTTTCCTTTCAAATATCTAAAGATCCTCTTGAAAACAGTCATATGAGACACTGTTGGACATGATTGGAATCTTGCACACACACACACAACAAACATAATGTCCGGTCTTGAAGTATTCAGGTACATTAGTATATATTCATGTTCATCAACAGTCTCTCCCTTTTCATCAGCTAACATCTTCTCATATGTGTCTATTGGAGTAGAAGCAGTCTTCAAGTCTTGACATTTGAACTTGTTAAAAATGTCTTGCACATACTTTGATTGGTAAATGAATATACCGTCCTTCTTTTGTTGAACTTGCAATCCCGGAAAGAAATTCATTTCATCCATTGACTAATGCAGTATTTAGACTTCATAACTTCCTCAAATTCCAAACACATATTTTCATTTGTAGACCCAAAGATGATATCATCACATAAACTTGAACTAGGAGCAAATCTCTTCCTCTTTTCTTCTAGAAGGGGGTCTTATCAATGGCTCCCATATGAAAACCATTCACAAGCAGGTGGTTTGATAACTCATCATACCAAGCTCTTGGAGCTTGATGTAGTCCATGTAGAGCTTTGTTCAATTTATAGACTCTATTAGGAAATTCAGGATCCTCAAAACCTGGAGGTTGAGTCACATACACCTCCTCTTCAATCTTTCCATTTAAGAAAGCAGATTTGACATCCAATTTAAATACTCTGATGTTCTTGGAAGCATCATAGGATAGGAATATTCTGATTGCTTCTTGCCTTGCAACTGGAGCAAATACTTCATCAAAGTCTATTCATTCTTCTTGTAAGCATCCTAGTGCAACTAGTCTTGCCTCGTTCTTCATTACAACAATGTCTCTTTCATCCCTTTTGTTTCTGAAAACCCATTTGGTGCCTATTGCATACTTTCCTCTAGGCTTATGTACAAGTTCCCACACTAGCAAGTTTCTGAATTGAGCCAACTCCTCTTGCATTGCTTCTTCCCAACTATTGTCTTTTAAAACTTGAACAATGTTCTTGGGTTCTATTTGGGATAGAAAGCAGGAGTACAAACAAATGTTTGCAGATTCAGATGCACTTCTTGTTACTCTTTCATGAAGGTCACCAATTATGTTCTCAGTTGGATCATTTCTTTCCACAAAGGAAGTTTGGATGATTTGATTTGAAGTAATATTTGAGTTAAGATTTGTATCATTGAGATCAGGTTCCTCAATGACCAAATCTGATGCTAGATTGTTCATTTCAGCCTTTTCTTCATCATTATGTTGAGATGTTGAAGCAATATCATTTCTAATGTTCAAAGTTTGAAACAAAGTTTCAAAAGGTGATTGTCTTTCTTCTTGTTCTTGATCATGCTGGTTATCAGGTTGCACATCATTCATGACAGGACTTTCTTGAACAGGTGGTTACTCAAGATATCAATTTGCTCATCTTTTGATTCAATGTCAGTATCATTTTTATCAAAAGAGAATTCATCATTTCTATCAGCAACCTTTGACCATAATTTGTCCAAATCAACCTTCTTTTCTAATTTTTCTTCATGGACACGTGCTTAGTACAAAGTTTCATCAAATAACCAAGATGTTCCATCAACAATATTGAATTGATTTTCATTGAATATCACATATGAAGATTCAATTACACTCAAAGGATCTTTCACATAGACTCTATAGGCTTTTGAGAGTGTGGAGTATCCAACAAAGAAATAATCTAAAGATTTTGATTGAAACTTGTTCAGGTAGTCTTTGGTACTCAACAATGAACACTTGCATCCAAAAGGCTTGTGTGAAAGCCTCGGATCTCATATCTAAAGCTTAATAAATGATTAACGGATCTAGTTCATCATTACTCTTATCGGTTATATGTTATGTATATATTAATATTAGTTGTATATAGGTGTATATATATATTATGGAATAGATTAATTAGATGAAGCTTTGATTGAGAGAAAACTTGGACAACAATTCAATAATGTTAACTCAAAACTTAAATTATACAGAGGATAACACCTCTATATATAGAAGGCAAGTCTAGTTCGTTACACATTCCGTAACGAACTAGACTCCTGCTTCGTTACATTACAATAAATAGTAAACTATAACGAACCACCCCCTGATTCGTTAAACATCCTTAACGAATCGGAGGAATCTTAAATTAATGTCCAGTTCGTTAAACATCCTTAACGAACTATACTGTTCCTTTAACGAACTAACTTAATATTATAATAACTTTTACATTAAGATAAACGATAAATACAAAACGATAAATACAAAGACTCGAGACGCAAAACCGTGTACTAACAGACACCCTCTCGTCCTGAGCTCTTTGTCTTTAAATTATTTGAAGCATTTGGTCTGCCAATCTCTGCAGCTGTGAATACCATGTTCATGACACACACGAACAACACGTTGAAATTGCATTGCTCGATCATAGTCTTCATGACGCTCAATTAATATCTTATTCTTGAACAGCACGTCATTGTCGGTCTCTGTCAAGTTCACGAGCCACATCGGATCAATGATATTTATCAGCTCGGTCTTTAACCCTTTACCCAACACAATAACGGCCTCGCTCGTTCGATTTTCGTAGTACCAGCGGTTGAAAGATAAATACATATGCTGATTCAGCGTCTTTACCGGTACAAGCTTCATAGTATTTGGAGGCTTTACCTAAAGCACCAACTTCCTCCAACCTGTTCTTGGATCTATCTCATCGATGCGCTCGCGAGTTGGAATCTGTGGCTTGAAAAACTTAAACCCATGGTTAACCTCGAACAACAGATGTTGATGAAACCAATCTGCATGTCGATTTCCCCCATGGTTCATGAAAGGTCGACACGCAAGGGTCCGAACGTCCCAACGCGGTAATGAAAGAACATCGATAATCTTTTCATAATACTGAATGCCGTTCTCCCATTTGATAATACGGACCTTTAAATATGAATCATAAAGCCATGAAATAATGTCACCTCGCACTTTAGATAAGGCCTTAAAAGATGTCATCTGATTTGCTTGAGCACGAGTGACAACTTCAACTTTCTGCTCATTGTACACATACCGGTATGCATCAATAATTTCACGAGCTTTCTTGTTCGATAAGCAAACCAACTCTGAATATCAGCTACAGTCGGATCTCGCTTTGAATTAAATCTTATATCAACAACATTCTTGCCTTTTGATGCCTTTTCCATATGATCCTCGGCTGCTTTGACTGTTTCTTCATTAGTGTGTTGAACTAAATCAGGGTATTCCTCAGCAGTCATATCCTCAATCTCCACCTCCTCATCCTCATAAATAAAGGACGTGTTGATCTCAATAGTTGGATCATTTAAGATCTCTTCATCGTTCTCGACCTCCACATCGTCGTCAGCCTCTAACACGGTTAACTCATCATCATTCAGACCTAGCAGTATGGAAATCTGCTCTCGTGTTTGGGACCTTTCAACAAACTATCCCACTTGAGTTTCGCCTGCCTTAACAATAATTCTAACCACCCTCGTACCATCAACAAATATGACAGTATCAGTCATGATCATCTCAATGGGTTTAGCAGCTGTATAATCATGATAAACAATTATCTTCTTTCCTGAATCACCAACAGCACTCGTACCAGCACCAGAGGACGAGCCGTGAGTTTGTTTCGGCTCACTTCTTCTAGTACCCGATGCATCTGGATCTTCATCATCGTTCTTAAGCTTTTTCAGTGCGTCGTCCTTGCATGTCAGCTGCAAGATAAGATCCTCTTGCTCTTTTATCTTCACCCACTGAGGTGTAACAATCTCAAGAAGGGCTTCGGTATCCTTTTGGCAAAATGAGACATAACTCAACAATTTCTTCTGATTTTCCATCAACCGCTCTTGATTAAGACGATCAGCAGACATTTGATTTTCAAAAAGATGAAGTAAACTCAAAAGCATATTCGTCTGCTGATCCTGAGCCATTGCATAAAAAGAAGGAGGGATAGGCTGAACTGGACATTGAGGACGGTTAAGCCTCATAAATGAAATATCCATAGGCGGTGGAGGCATCATCATCGGTGTTGGAGAAACCACCGAAGTAATAGTCGTAGGTCTTGGTATTGTAGATAAAACAGATTGAGGGATCATACCAAGCCTAGGATCAGATGTGAGCGTGGTCGTCAAAGTGAGTTCCGGGGTGCAAGTAGTAAGCGGCACCGCCGGTCTTTGAATAATGGACGACCTTGGAGGCTGAACTCCAAATGATATGCCAGCTCCAGCAGTCACTCGACGTTTCGAGGATCCTTCACCAGCTAACTCCTTTCCTTTTCTTTTATGTTCAGCAGCTGCAATAACAGCTGCCTCAGCCTCAACACATTGTTGTTGAGCTGGATCACCACCATCACCACCATCATTATCATCACCCTCATCTCCATCGTTCCCACCTGGTCCTTCCTCACGCTCAGAATCTGAGTCATCATGGATCCAACGATCATTGTCAGGACATACATAATCTGGATTCACCATATGACCAATCAATCTCTTGAATGGTGGATGTGGAGTCTGCCTATAACTCTTCATACGATGAACGGTATCTGCAGTCATATGATCTAGCACCATCACATCAGCTTATACTGTCTGATCAATCACCAGGTCTGGAATCAAATCTTGGATAATAAGTTGAAGAAAACAAGGATACATAAAAAACTTCTTGTGTTGAGCCACCATAAGACATTGTTCTTTAAGATGATAAAAAATCATCTTAGAGAAGTTGAATGGCTTATTCAATGTCAAGGAAACAAATGCCGATTGTAACATAATACGACATTCATCGAAGCCACCTTTACGTCCACCAAGGCAATGACATAATACATGAAGTAAGTATTTTTATTCTGGACACAAATACGCGTTGTTATATATGGACTTGCCCAATTCACCCGTATAACGAACACGGGCAAATAAACCACGAATCAAGTCCCGACTATATTCACATGGATCATCTATAGTATCCCCAAAATGCAACACCCGTCTGGTAACCCCTCTTTTGATAGTAATAGACTTCTCGTTGATAGTAGCTATGATGTGATTCTCAGCCTCTATAAACCGTGCTGAGTTCCAGAATTGTCATATAATACTGAAGTAGACTGTCGGTTGTGCAGTCACAACATAGTGAATAATTGATCGTCGAAGAAACGTCACTATATCTCCAAACATGTCTTCATCAGCAAAATTCGTACCGACAAAAGCACAAATATTATGCTTTTTGTCGTACGGAAGCAAAGGCAGATCTTGTTGTTGTTGTTGATCGGCAACAGGAGGATCCTGATCCATATTTTCTGCCATTGCACTATATAATCAAAATCGAGAATCAGTGACAGTGAATAATAATAATAACACTTATAATGTATAATTAAAAAATTAATATTTGACAATTTTATAACTTTTCAATATTAAAAATAATTAAACATGTCATTCGTTAAAATTTGAATTCGTTATAAAGAATTGGTGGTTTGTTATAACCAATTACTACTTCGCTATCAAGTAAATGAGAATTAAGTAGGTCTAACGAATCAAGAATAAAAGTTAAGGAATTATATCTAATTTGTTATAAATAACGAATGAAAATCTGATTAGTTATAAATTATGATTAGTTATCCTAATTCGTTTGATTTGTATAACTAATTGGACAAGAATGAGTTCCAATTCGTTACACAATAACGAATGGCTCTTAAGTTTAATGTTTGACTAATTTGGTATCACCAAGAACAACAAAAGTAAAAAATGCAATTCTGAAATCAATTCCACCATAGTCAACGATGTATAACCGAACAAAAGATCACATGGATCTCGGAAACACATCGCGAATGTGTGTGTATTGACCTTATGTACCAAATGATGGTACAACTTGGTTAAATTAAGGGTTTAATAAAAGTATAAAATCCGATAACAAAATCCAACAATTAACCCATCAAATCGTCATCAAAGTTAACAAAAATCATGACATTGTAACCGTCTATACCTTATGAATCTGAAAAACTGAGTAAAGTAGTGTATAATGTGAATACAAATTTTAGAGAAAAATTTGGCAGAGTAACTGCGTGTTTGTGAAGAATAAGGTGAATAGTGAAGACGAATCGCCTTCACTAATCCCTATATGGTCTGACACGGCACAATTTTCAATGTAACGAATCAGGTGATTCGTTATCTTAAATAAACACGTGGCCTGACGAATTACAAATAATTCGTTAAAATCACAACAAATTAGAAGCCATTCGTTATAGAGTGGCGAAAGCGAATTAAATTAACGAATTGGAGCTCAATTCATTATAAATGGCTTTAATTCGTTATTTTAACGAATCATATTTAACGAATTACATTATGTAATTTTAAATTAAATAATTAAATGAATAAATTAATTAAATAAAAGAATAATTAAATATTGATACCAATCGAATTAACTTAAATAAATCAACGAAATCACATATCTCGATGATCAAATACCTTAACGTGTTTTACGTTTTGGAACACTTAACTTAAACGAATTAAATAATATGTAAAACGAAAAAGAAAAATATTTTTGGTATTTTGAACTTTTAAAGTAAAATATTTACAAGAAAAATATCCAAAAATAAAAACGTAGAACAAAAAATATTTTTGTGTTTTTGCATGATTTTTCAAAAGCAGTACATATTTTTGGATTTTTGTTGAGTTTGAGCAGAGAATCATATTGACTAAATTGCCCTTCCGTCACAGTTTTATATTTCAGCGATATTGTGACTGGTGTTAAGTCGGTCATTTATATTGTTGTCCACTTAAATCTTATAAAAAACCTTCAAGCCTTTTTGTGATATGATTAATTGTTCAACTAGAGCATAGAATATCAGAAACTATCAGCCTCTAATCTCGGTTCAAGCTTAATTTGATTTTTGCCATATCACCCCAACTTGACTTAAACCATTATAGTGTCTATCAAAATTTGAATTTAAAGAATTTTTGAGCAATGCATCAAGTTTCTTTTACTATGAGTGAGTCTGCACGAGTCCATCTGTCGGCTTACATACATTGTATCCCCTGGGGTCCGTTTCTTATTGGTATTGAGACGCACGCAAGGGAGGAATAATTGTATGACTAACAACAGAGTTTAATGACTTTGGGTTTTCTCAAAAAGTGGATGAAATATTCATGCATATGAATACCCATACGATTAATGTAACATCCTCAAAATTTTGGTCCAAATTTGACAAAATAATAAATTTAAAGGATAAAAAATAATCTCAAGACAAGTCATGGGAAAATATTAATTAAAGAAATATAAGAAAAATTAAGAAATAAAAATATTTCCTAAGTTAAGTATTTCTCTATCCCACATGGAAGGATGTAAGAAAGTGGAAGCATTCCACTTTGATATAAATAAGTAAGATGTAATCTATCCCACTTGGAAAGTGGTAAAGAAATGGAAGCTCTCTATAAGAGATAAAGTTTCCATAGTTATATCCTTTTATGCCAAGCATGCACCTAGTGGTCCTAGCGGAGGGTGCGCAGCACCCGACGCTCATGCGCACACGCTCGGGCTCGGGCGAGGACGAGGGTGATGGCGAAGGCGACGGCGACGACGAAGGGCATTGGGAGTAATGTGGCGCTTTGATGGCGCACTTTGCACTTCGCACGCTCGCATCGCCGGGAGACGCTTTAAGAGTCGCCTTAGTATTTTTGGACAACAAGAGTTAGACCTAGATGTGACAAGCTACCAAAAGACAAGGGACCAAAATGAAAAATAATATTCAGGGACCCATCACGCTACGCGATGAGTCTAAGAACACGGCCATCGCATATCGCGATGGTCCGTGCTGACACAGAGACACGTGTCACACTCTGGTGACACGTGGCAGCAGCATAGGACACATGGCAGACATGTCACGCCATGTGGCGTAACCCCAGAAAAGGGGGCGTCGCGATACGCGACGCCGTTAAAAGAGTTGCCCATCGCGTATCGGGATGGTACTCAATTTCATCTATAAAAGTGTGAGTGCTATGGCTCATTTCCCACACCCACATCCACTCTCTCTCTAACTACTTTCTCTTTACCTCGTTTTACATGACAAACACCGTTTTGCGTGCCACCAACCCGACAATCATCACCTTGTAAACCGTGCCAAATACCCGCTGTTTTCCTCGAAGTGCGTGCCACCCCAAAATAACCCGACATTATGCCTGAAAGTACGTGCACGGCCCGGCAACACCTGAAAAATGTCTCGATTTGTGTGCCAAGAAGGGTTGATCAAGAATGCCTCGATAAACATGCATATAGAGTAGAAGTGCTGCCCGCATAAACTTAGGAATACCTAACTCCAAATGCCCGTGCGTGGTAGGGGTTCTGCCTACGTTATTATTTTATTATTATTAAGGCTTAGACCATAGTCAAGGGTATAGCCCAAACCTTGATTTCGATTAAGCATAATATAGCTTTTCTTAAGCGAAGGTTATAGTCAAAATAGTATTTCTTTATGACTTAGAAATATACTATTTATACAAGAGATTATAGATAATAAATTAATGTTTCTTCTTGTTGAAGAAACTCAGCCTAGATGTTTCTTCATGAAGAAGAAACGAGCATATAATTGGTAAATAAAGTAAAGGACTAAAGGTCCAGATGTTTTATATAAACAAATGATTTTATTAAGGTTAAATCTATACAAAACGGACTAAAGGTCTGAAGCTAGATCGATGATCTAGTTATTTATACAAAGCTTATTCTCATCCTATAGATCCGAGGTAACAAAACAAGAAGAAGAAAACAGAAAACAGGAATCAGTAACAGAAACTGATTATAAACAGAAAAGGTGAATACGCCCCAAACCATTTATATTGAGTCGGAATGTTTGCATAGGATTTACGAATCTTAAAACTTTGTGTTACAATAATAAGAAACAGACACTCTAATTAAGAGTATACATGTGTGTGGATCCATTCATTCATGGTGACTCGGCATTTCCCCGAGGCCATGCATATCATCAACATGCCTCTGGAAGTCTACGGGACTGTTCAGAGAAATGATATTGTGTATATAATTAATTGTACAAGGTACTTAGGGTAATTTGATCCCAATTTAGTTGGGTGCCTAAAGAGTAGTCACAAAGGTATATTGTTGGTTTCACAAAGGTATTGAAAAGATTTTTAGGAGTCAGTGTCATTCACCAGCTGTGTGCTGACGTATTTTCTAACCCATTTTACAGGAAAACAAGAAAGGTTAGAATAGACAAACAAGAAGGAATAGAAGATTGGAGTTATAGTCATTAGATGCTATCTGGTGGCTCAGATATTTTATTTGAAAATATTATAAAGAATTATGTTTTCCAAAGAATAGTATTTGTATTACCAAACGGGTAATTAAACCCGAGTTTTCAATATAATAATAATTTATTAAAGTCTTCCGCTAAAATAAAACCCGCAACTCTGATGTATTTACAAAACAGGTACTAACTATTGGTCACACGCCTAGGCCCTAAATCGGTGTGTGGCAGGTTGGTATCAGAGCTATCAATCTTTGCGAATTAGGTATTTAATTATACCTAGGCTTTGATTAAGGATAAGTTTTGAAAACTTATTATATA
Organism: Bidens hawaiensis; assembly: GCF_021521415.1. NCBI lineage: Eukaryota > Viridiplantae > Streptophyta > Magnoliopsida > Asterales > Asteraceae > Bidens > Bidens hawaiensis. The sequence continues at coordinate 194,907 of NW_027492646.1, forward strand.
AATATTGATGCAAACAAACTAGGTACTTAGTTAAAAAGCATCAAGAAATTATTCAAACTGATACGGATAAGATATAAATAATACGAACAAGATAGGAGCGTCTCCCTATCCTTAAAACTAAACCTCGCGCAGATGCCCGATTGTCAATCTAGCCAAGGATCATGTCAGCCTCGATCTGGTAAAGGAAAAGAATTTATGGGAACATGTTTTCTCCCAATTCCTATATCTAGCGATGAAAATTCATACCAAACAGTGATGGAGGAAAATTCAGATTCATATGATTCAGACATTCTTCTAGCTCAAATAAATCCAAATCAAAACACATATGGAGTAGGATCAAGTAGCTCCTAGAAACTAATGATGCCAAAGGAAAAAGAAGTAATGACTTATTTGGAAGAATATCCTCACGGACAAGAATATTTTATTTTTCCGGCAACTCAAGATCCTTACCTTACTTGCACTCAAAATGAAGAAACAATGAAAGAGACGGAAGTGGAAGAAAAAGAAAAGGAGACTAGCAAAAATATCAAGAAAGATAGCATGATTAAGAAATTAGTCATTCGCTGGAAGAAATAAAACCTTAGTAATTATAGAGAGTACAATTGTATCAAATAATATGCACTCTTGTAACTATAAATAAGATGAATAAAAGATATGATTTAAATTCTTCGAATATTGGACTTATCATTTAAAATTTCATTGTAGTATGTCAAGAGAAGAAAGTGCAAACTCTCACAACAGTCCTCCCAAGAAAACTGTAAATGAAGAAAACGTTGAAAATAAAGATAATGAAATTCCCGTCCAATACATAGATAGAATTGAAAATATGATTAAGGAAGCTATGAATCCAGTTCTTGACGCAATCAAGGATATTTCTACAAGTCAAAGTCAACCAAAATCTAGCAAGAGAAGTCGAAGTAAGTCTGTTCGTTCAAATGAAGAAGAAGCTCATGATAGCTCTGCATCTAATAATAATTTAAGGAACAAGAAACGAAAGAAACGAAAGATCCAAAAAGGATGTAACTTTAAGAATTTTAAAGTAATCCTAAAGAATTTCATGGAGACTCGGATGGTATAGCCGCTATGAGATGGCTAGAAGAACAAGAATCAATCGTCGTCATAAGCAAATGTACCAATGAGTAAGCTATCCAGTATTCATCACAAATGTTCAAGGAGAAGCTCTTGAATGGTGGAACACCCTGATTCAAACCAAGAGTCAAGAAACAATATATAATTTAAGTTGGGAAACATTCAAAGGTCTTATATTAAAGAAATTTTTCCCAACTCATGAAATGGATCGAATTCAAACAGAGTTATGGAATGACAAGGCTGTTGGCAGAAATCTTAGGGAATATAACACTAAATTCCTAAAATACTGCTGACTGGTTCCACATTTAGTAACTCCGAAATATAATAAAGTAACTCGTTATATATATGGATTATCAACAGAAATAAGAGACATGGTACGATCCAATATGATAGAAACAGTTGATTCGGCTATGGAATTGGTCGGATACTTAATCAATAGTATGATAAGGAATAAAGAAGAGGAAAAGAAGAATGACAAAGAAACTAAGAAACCAAAAGATTCCGAGAAGTTAGAGAAAGAAGAAAGTACTCCCAAGTCAGTGTGTAAGACTTGTGGAAGAAAACATACTGGGAAATGTCGACTAGAAAATACAAACAAATGTGCATACTGCAAGAGAGCAGGACACACAATAAAAGAATGTCGTAAAAAGCTAGGAGTATGTTTTACATGTGGAGAAACGGGTCACTTTAAGAATGAATGCCCGAAAAAGAAAAGCTAATCAAGACTAATGAATGACAAGATAATATCAAAGAAATGTCAGATAGCTTAGTTAAATTTATATTAATTGTAACTCGTTTTCAAACGAGAAGTTTTGTAATCAAAGAAGGGTATTTAAATCCCTAAGTTATAAATAAAATATTAACATATAGACCGTGTTAATACACAATAATGCTTATATTCATTACCTCTAAAGGATAATCAAGAGGTTCAAATGTTGAAAAGTTCATCCGAAACTTAGAACAAATAAAACATTGAGAAAACTTATCATCTAGGAGGATGATATTTCAACGTTAGAAGATATCTAAATATACAAGGACAATATATTATCGAAAGGAGTTCGTGATTGACCACAAGACATTTAAATACAACTGATGGAATATTATTACCTACCTAGTAAGGTTGACCAAAAAGTCAAAGAAAAAGAACTCAAAAATATTCAGGATAATACAATCGCTAAGTATAGCAAATGTGATTAAAGTCAAAGTACAGGGGTACTGTTAGAATATAGAGAACATCATTGATCAGGGTCAAAGAATGGAATAAATTCGATAGATTGAATCTAAAGAAACTTAAGGGAATAGATTCAGTTCTGAACTATTAACTGGTTATATCATTCAAGGATGTAAGTTAACAACAAAATAAAGACCTAGCTATTCTATATACAGATTGAAACAAAAAGAATCAAATTAGATAGGATCTAATCATTAACCAAGACGTAAGAACTGTTCACACTTCAAACAACGAATCTCGAGGACGAGATTCATTCCAAGATGGGGAGGATGTAACATCCTCAAAATTTTGGTCCAAATTTGACAAAATAATAAAGTTAAAGGATCAAAAATAATCCCAAGACAAGTCATGGGAAAATATTAATTAAAGAAATATAAGAAAAATAAGAAAATAAAAGAATTTCCAAAGTTAAGTATTTCTCCATCCCACATGGAAGGATGTAAAAAAGTGGAAGCATTCCACTTAGATATAAATAAGGAAGATGGAATCTATCCGACATGGAAAGTATGGAAGTTCTTTATAAGAGATAAAGTTTCCATAGTTATATCCTTTTATGCCAAGCATGCACCTAGTGGTCCTAGCGGAGGGTGCGCAGCACCCGACGCGCACGCGCACGCGCTCGGGCTCGGGCGAGGACGAGGGCGAGGGCGATGGCGATGGCGAAGGCGAAGGCGACGGCAAAGGACGTTGGGCGTAATATGGCGCTTTGATGGCGCACTTTACACTTATAGGACATGTGGCAGACGTGTCAGACCACGTGTCACACTCTGGTGACACGTGGCAGCAGTATAGGACACGTGGCAGACGTGTCAGACCACGTGGCGACACGTGGCAGACGTGTTAGGCCACGTGGCGAAACGTGGCGTAACCCCATAAAAAGGGGCGTCGCGTATGTTAAAAGAGTAGCCCATCGCGTATCGCGATGGAACTCAATTTCAGTTATACAAGGGTGAGGGCTACGACTCATTTCCCACAACCACATCCACTCTCTGTCTAACTACTTTCTGCTCTACCTCGTTTTACGTGACAAACACCGTTTTGCGTGCCACCAACCCGACAATCATCACCTTTTAAACCATGCCAAATACCTGGTGTTTTCCTCGAAGTGCGTGCCACCCCAAAATAACCCGACATTCTGCCTCGAAGTACGTGCATGGCCCGGCAACACCTGAAAAATGTCTCGATTTGCGTGCCAAGAAGGGTTGATCAAGAATGCCTCGATAAACGTGCATATAGAGTAGAAGTGCTGCCCGCATAAACATAGGAATATCTATCTCCAAATACCCGTGCGAGGTAGGGGTTCTGCCTAAGTTATTATTTTATTATTATTATGGCTTAGACTATAGTCCGGGATATAGCCCAAACCTTGATTTCGATTAAGCATACTATAGCTTTTCTTAAGCGAAGGTTGTTGTCAAAATAATATTTCTTTACGACTAAGAAATGTACTCTAATTATACAAGAGATTATAGATAATAAATTAATGTTTTTTTCTTAAATAAGAAACTCAGCATAGATGTTTCTTCCTGAAGAAGAAACGAACATATAATTGGTAAATAAAGTAAAGGACTAAAGGTCCAAATGTTTTATATAAACAAATGATTTTATCAAGGTTAAAGCTATACAAAACGGACTAAAGGTCTGAAGCTAGATCGATGATCTAGTTATTTATACAAAGGTTATTCTCGTACTATAGGTCCGAGGTAACAAAACAAGAAGAAGAAAACATAAAACATGAATCAGTAACAGAAACTGATTATAAACAGAAAAGGTGAATACGCCCCAAACCATTTATATTGAGTCGGAATGTTTGCATAGGATTTACGAATCTTAAAACTTTGTGTTACAATAATAAGAAACAGACACTCTAATTAAGAGTATACATGTGTGTGGATCCATTCATTCATGGTGACTCGGCATTTCCCCGAGGCCATGCATATCATCAACATGCCTCTGGAAGTCTACGGGACTGTTCAGAGAAATGATATTGTGTATATAATTAATTGTACAAGGTACTTAGGGTAATTTGATCCCAATTTAGTTGGGTGCCTAAAGAGTAGTCACAAAGGTATATTGTTGGTTTCACAAAGGTATTGAAAAGATTTTTAGGAGTCAGTGTCATTCACCAGCTGTGTGCTGGCGTATTTTCTAACCCATTTTACAGGAAAACAAGAAAGGTTAGAATAGACAAACAAGAAGGAATAGAAGATTGGAGTTATAGTCATTAGATGCTATCTGGTGGCTCAGATATTTTATTTGAAAATATTATAAAGAATTATGTTTTCCAAAGAATAGTATTTGTATTACCAAACGGGTAATTAAACCCGAGTTTTCAATATAATAATAATTTATTAAAGTCTTCCGCTAAAATAAAACCCGCAACTCTGATGTATTTACAAAACAGGTACCAACTATTGGTCACACGCCTAGGCCCTAAATCGGGGTGTGACAATTAAGCCGCATAAAGACTCAAAGTGTCCAGAACCCTAACGCTTGTTATTTTCTTTATTTTATTTTTGGTGATCAGACATATATAAGGCTTGAGTATGACAGGTTATTACATTTCTACCATCCTCACAGAGATTTTTGTTAGAAACTAACACTTCTTTCAATTTGGCATATTTTATGTTTATATCACATATATTGCTCTAACAGGTTGTTTAAGACCTATCAATGCACCACCGATTAAGCACACAGTCTTTTAAGCTTATTTCTTGCCGGATTTGGGGTCAAATAATCAATGTACTATCATTTTCTCTTTTTGCTTCAAAAACTCAAAATTTTGATGAGCATAAATATAAATTCAATCGCCCCGGTCACTTTTAGTCTATAGATTAATGGCTATCCTATCAATCTACAAGTAGATATCAGGACCAATACATGCAAGCATGTTCCACAAACTTAAATAACCGACATAGTTTTCAGCGAAAGAATATAGTAAAAACGCATAACAAACGCCCCAAAAACTTTCCATTATCATGTAAATGGCTATCCCGAACATTTACAAGTAAATCTCAGTACCAAACATATACAAGTATATGTCCTTCAAATGTAGGTAATTGACATAATTTTCAGCAAATGTATGCAAAAATCTCTTTGGTTTTCTCTTTACATACCTAAAAACACATTCTTTTTGTCTTTTTAAATTTTCTTATAAATAAAATAAAATAAAACTTCACAATCTTTTTGGATTTTCGGATTTTTCTGTACAAACTGAAAACACAATATTTTTGGTTTTTCAAGATTTTAAAATGTCTTTGGATTTTCAAAATGTTTTAAAGACGTAAAAACAAGAAACATTAAAAACAAGAAAACACAATATAAAACAAGAAACCTTAAAAACAAAATATTTTTGTTTTTTACTTTTTTAATTTTTTCAATGTTTTTGGGTCTTAACTATGCAAACAAAAAGCATAGTATTTTTGTATTTTCTATTTTTCACCCCCTAAAATCCAAAACCAAAATAAAATTTAAAAGAAAAATAAACCGAAAATAAAGATATTCATCCTTGTTTCAGGATATCAGCAAGGGTTTTTAATCCATTTAAACCAAGCAAAAATTTAAAACGCGTTTTGTCAAATGCTTTGGTAAATAGATCGGCTTTTTGAAAATCAATATGTACTTTCTCAAGATCAATCAACTTCTTTTCAAAACAATCCCGTATGAAATGATATCGAATTTCGATATGTTTCGTTTTAGAGTGTTGTACGGGATTTTTGGTGATGCTAATGGCAGCAGAGTTATCAATTAAAATGGGAGCAGTAAGAAACTTCAAACCGTAGTCGCGAAGATGTTGTTGTATCCACAAAACCCGGGAACAGCAACTCGATGCTACAACATATTCATCTTCGGCGTATGAAGTGGAGACCGTTGTCTGCTTCTTACACTGCCAGGAAACAAGCCGACTTCCTAAGATTTGACACCCTCCTGAGGTTGATTTAAAGTTAATCTTGCACTCTCCATAATCTGAGTTAGAATAGGCGGTAAGTTCAAAATTATCGTCTTTGGGGTACCATAACCCGATGTCTAGATTGCCCCTCGGATATTGAAGAATACGCTTGACCGCTGCCAGGTGAGTCACTCGGGGACTAGCTTGGTACCTAGCACATAAACTAACAACAAACATTATATCAGGGCGAGAAGCAATGAGATACATCAACGAACCAATCATTGCTCGATAGAGGGTAGGATCGACGGTATCCTCCAATTCATCCGGTGATAAATTGTGACCCACGGGGAGAGTAGTTGAAGGGATTTTTCCGGCAGTAATCTTGAATCGGCTCAAGACATCATTCACGTACTTAGTCTGGTGAATGAAGATTCCTTTCGCAGACTGGTGAACCTGCAACCCTAAAAAGAAGTTCATCTCGCCCATCGAACTCATTTCGAACTTAGTCTGCATCGACTTCTCGAATTCCTTACATAACGTGTCATTTGTTGACCCAAAGATAATGTTATCGACATAAATCTGAACAAGGAGAAGATCATTACCAATGTTTTTATAGAATAGAGTGCAGTCAAAAGTCCCTCGCTTGAAGCCATTATCCGTCAGATGGTCGGCAAGCGTGCCATACCAAGCTCTCGGGGTTTGATGTAGACCATATAGAGCCTTGTTTAAGCGATAAACTCGGTCAAGATAATCAGAATCCTCAAAGCCAGGAGGTTGTAACACAAACACTTCCTCGTGTAGTGCACCATTGAGAAAAACACTTTTCACATCCATTAAATAGACTTTTATATTCTTGTAAGCCGCATAAGCCAGAAAAATTCGTATAGCTTCCAATCTTGCAACCGGAGCATATACCTCAGTGTAGTCTACACCCTCTTGCTGATAGAAACCTTGCACTACAAATCATGCCTTGTTTCTCATGATCACCCCGCGATCGTCTTTTTTACATTTAAATACCCACTTAGTTGGAATAGGCTTCTTAACTCTAGCGGGTTTGTCGATAAAATCCCATACTCCCAATCGTGCAAATTGTTGCAATTCCTCTTGCATTGCTTCTACCCAAGAAGGATCTTGAAGTTCCATACGAGGCGTCGTTGGCTCAACTTGGGATAGAAAGCAAGTGAATTTAGCAACGTTTATAATTCCAGAAGAATGTAAATCTGAGTAAGCAAAAAATACATTATTCTCACTCGAAGAAGCAACTTGATGACGTGTTTGAACGCCCACATCAAGTTCCCCAATGATGTTTTCCTTTGGATGATAATTATGAATCCTAAGAGTAGGATTCTCAGGAAAAACAACATTCTCGAATAAATTAGTGTAATGTTCTCCAAGCTCATGAAATGAGTCATCACCGTCAACTGTATCAGGCTCGATAACATGATTAGCAACTTGATTATCATCAGAAGAAGTATAAACATTATCAAATGAAGCTGGAGGATCATCATGAGGATCTTCAGGTGGAGCTACAGTTGGAGCTTCAACATCATTAGAACTTGAAAACCTTGGAATTTCCAAATGATCTTCAAAATATGCACGAACCAGATCTTCATCGGGTTGTTGAGTCGTTGGAGTAAAAAAATTAAATAAGCCACCATAATCAATGTTAGTACACGGTTTTGCGTCTCGAGTCTTTGTAATTAACGTTTTTTATTTATCGTTTATTAATGTAAAAGTTATTTATATTAATTAAGCTAGTTCGTTAGAAGAACCGTCTAGTTCATTAGGGATGTTTAACGAACTAGACCATAAGTTAAGTTATGTCCTGATTCGTTAAGAATGTTTAATGAATCAGGTAGTGGTTCGTTAAATTTATTTGTTTAATGTATTGTAACGAAGTGGGAGGCTAGTTCGTTACGGAATGTGTAATGAACTAGACCCATCTTCCTATAAATAGAGGTTCATCCTCTGCGTAATTTAAGTTTTTGAGATTTAACGTATCGAACCTTTGTCCGGATTTACTCTCAAGCTTCACCTTAATTAATCCTCTTATATTATACATACACATACATATACATTTAATACTAATACATATATATAACATATAATTATCAAGAGCAACTATGAACTAGATCCGTTATAGTTAGTTAACCTCTAGATCTGAGATCGGATAGGGTTTTACAATCAAACATCCAGTCGGGACCTTTCCCTTGAGGATGTGAGGTGTAACTTTAACAATACACATGGTACCACTCCTCAACACAACCGAAATTGAAATTAAATACTTGTTTTTTTGGAGAAGCATAACCCAAGTGTTGGTGCATAAATGTCAGTAGTTCATAGTCTAGTGTCTGTAATCGAGTCTGTAATATTATTTATGTTTTTGTTTAAGCAAAGTTGTTAACAAGTTCGCCTAGGCGAACTTGTTGAACAAGCGAAGTTATGGACAACTTCGCCTGAACATATCAGGCGAAGTTGTCGTGTATATAAAGTCCTAGGTTACGGGCTGTTTAGAGTTGATAGTGTATCGTGAAGTTAGTCGTTTGAGTTAATCGAGAGTCTGTATCAGTGATTCATATCACGTGAGTTCGGTTATTAATATATAACGTGTTTCGGTTTATTCGTGTGTGTTTGTTTGGTTTGCTTTCTACGCTCGTAACGATCTACGCAGGGATTCCGCACCTGAGTAGATCGAGATATCTCGTGTGATCCGTCCAGGGAACCTTCAATTGGCATCAGAGCATTTGCTCGATTGTGTGGTTCGGGATATTCACGCGGGTGTAGAAATCGTCCCGTTTCGACGATTCGCGGGACGTGTTTTCTGTGTTTTTGATCATTCTTACCTCCTACCATCGTGTTCAAGCCTTTACACCGTCAAAAACCTCGTTAAAATCCGATTTACAGATCTGCAGAAACTTCGTGTTCATCAGGCGAAGTTGCCGTCACTGTGCGTAGGGTTTCGGCGAAGATATAAGGTTAAGCGAAGTTATCCACAACTTCGCCTACCTTCTCAAGTTCGCCTAACGCAAGCGAAGTTCTCTACAACTTCGCCTACCTCTTAAGTTCGCTTACCTCAAGCGAAGTTAAGAATCAGCGAAGTTAATCAGCAGTGTTATCAGCGAAGTTCTTCAGCGAAGTTCTCTACAACTTCGCCTACTTCAAACGAAGTTATCCGTAACTTCGCCTACAGTACTTTAATAAAAAAAAAAATTTCTTAATTTTTCAGGTTTCTTACTTTTCGGGAAACATGTCGTCGATCAACATCTCTGAGTTAGTGAAGATGGAAGTTGAAGCAGGGTCAGCTACCAAGGCCCCAAGATTGCTGAAGGGAACCGATTTCGTTGCATGGAAGGATCGGTTCATACAATACGTCAAATACCAGGATGCGAAGATGTGGGTATGCATCCAGGATGGTTATATTCCACCAGTTATGGAGTATGAAGGTCGCGATCAAATCAAAAAGTATAGTAAAATGGAAGAAGAAGAAGAGAAAAAGATGTATGAAGCCGAGAGCAAGGCTCATGCTGCTATTACTATGGCTCTTCCTCAAGAGATCCTTCATACGTTCAGAAAGTATATGTCAGCAAGAGAGCTTTGGGAAGCTCTTGAGAACAGATTTGAAGGGAATGTAGGAATCCGTGCTTCAAAGATAAAATTGCTCAAAACCCAGTTCTCAGTCTTCAAGTATTTGAAGAATGAATCCTTAGATGATATTATCACTCGATATTACCATCTGATGACTGAATTGAGCAACTATTCAATTTCCTACCGAGAAGAAGAAATTGTTGAGAAGCTTCTAGATGCTCTCCCACCAAAATGGGAGATGTACACTGTGCTGATGAGGGAAGACAAGGACTTTCCCACATATGATCTTGAAACGGCAGTCAACAAGCTCAGAACCTTTGAGCTTAACATGGTCAGAAAAGAGACACCTATGGATCAGGTTCAAGATCCAGGTATGTATGGAGCTAAAGTCAACACTAGCTCAGGATCGAAGACTGAATCTGCTGCCTACTACACAAAGGGAGAGTCGGGCCCCAACTCATCACATGAGGGGCATGTGTCTGTTAACACAAATGGGGATGTTTGCTATGTAGCAGCTGGATCGAGTGGTTCTCAACCCCAGGTAAGCAAGAGTAGTTGCTCTCCAAGTTCTCCCAGCAACAACTACTCCAAGATGCCAATGAGTGTCAAGTCTGCTGAAGAGCAGTTTGGTCTCTATGCTTCTTTCATTGCTTCCTATGAGAACTACATTCAAGGGAAGATTGTTGATCCAGCTATGTTGGATGAAGATTACGATCAGATTGATGCTGACGACATGGAAGAAATGGATTTACAATGGCAAATGGCCATGATCGTGAGAAGAGTAAAAAGGTTTATGAGAAAGACGGGAAGGAAGTTTGTCGGTGGAAAGCCGGGGTTTGACAAGACAAAGGTGAGATGCTACAATTGTCAACAAAACGGTCACTTTGCAAAAGAATGTAGGAATGAGCGTGTGGAACGAAGTCAGGGTAGGTCTCCACAGCAAAGTGAGGGTAGAAAAGATTATAGTGCCATGATGTCCAGAGAAGATGGTGAATACAACTGGAACCTGCTGTCTAAAGAAACTTTTGAGCAGGCAAATTTGGCAAAGGTAGAAACTGAAGAAAGTGAGAAGGTTACCGGAGAGGAAAAAGCTCTAATGGCAGACGTTAATGACCAGCTCTCCGAGGTATGTTCTAAACCAACTTGTTCAAAATGTGAGAACTTGTCTGAGCAACTAGCAACCATAACCGATCAGTATGTTAGGTTGGATGCTGAATTTAAAACCTTAAAAGAAGATCATCACTTTATTAAATCAAGAGAAAATAATTATAAAATTAAAATAAAAGCTTGTGAAAAAGATGTTAAAAGTCTAAAAACAAAACTTGCTGAAAAAATTGAAGTGATTGATTTAAGTTATGAAGTTTTGGAAGAAAAGACCAAACTAATTGCTGAGAGAGAAAAACAGATTGCTGACCACCAGGTGAAAGTGGTGGAACTGAATCGAAAACTGGAGCAGTTCAGAAATTCTTCTGCTATTCTTGATCACCTTGTTAGTGATCAAGGTTCCTCTGCTAAGAGAGGAGGAATCGGTTATCATGAGGTTCCACCACCGTACAATCACAATTACACTTTTAACCCTAGTGTTCAGAAATCTGTTGATTTTGAGGTTGCTCAGACAGTACCAATTAAAGTAACTGTTAAAGAACCAAATGTTAGTAGAGGCGAAACAAGTTCGCCTGTTTCAAGTGTTGAAATTTCTGATCAGAGTCCAATCTCGTCAGATTCGGATAAGTCATCCGAGTCTGGTAAGGTAAAAGAGGAGGTTGTGTTATCCAAGAGTGGAGAAAAAGATAAACTGAATAAAAAGAGTACTCCACTAAACCCGTACGTCCCACCATATGTGAGACGAACGGGCGGTAGTATAGCCTCGACATCTAAAACACCGGTTGATAAAAAAGTTGAGCATAGGTGTTGTTTTAGATGTAATCAATTAGGACATCTTGTTGCAAATTGCCCTCTGAAGCAGCGACTCAGAGGTGTGAGGACTACTAAAACTGAGAATAAGCCTAATAGTTATTATCATGCTGCTAAAAATGAAAACCATTTAAAATTCAAAAATGTGACTAATTCAGGTTTTCACAGAAACAAATCTCAGTTTTACACTGCTAATAACCAAACCACAAGCTATAATACTTTCAATTCACAACGGTTTGGAAGGCCTTACAATCAATCTTCAATGAGATATCCTAATGGGACTTACAGGAATTACCGAGATACTAACTTTGGAAAGCCTAAGTTTGGGATGTATAGATCCAAGACCAATTGGTCTTGGGTCCCTAAATTCTAATCTTTTGCTTTATTGTGCAGGAACAGTTGAACAGGGCTGCCAACAATCTTTGGGTTGTAGATAGCGGCTGTTCCCAGCACATGACGGGTAACAAATACTTGTTACACGATTTGAAACCTGTTCAAGGAGGGAGAGTTAGCTTTGCCGGTGAAAGTGGTGGCAAGATTACTGGAATGGGAACGGTGTCAAACGGAAAGATGACTTTGGAGAAGGTTAACTTTGTAGAAGAATTGAAGCACAATCTGCTGAGTATGTCGCAGATCTATGATAAGGAGTACACCGTTCATTTTACAAAGAATGAGGCGATTGTGTTGAAACCTGGTTTTCAGATACCAGAGGAGTGGATTGTGATGAAGGCTCCACGTGAAAGAAATACATATATTATGGATATGAGATCAACTGAAATGGCCACGGCAGAATCATGCCTCATGACAAAAGCGAGTGAATCAGAGTCCGAATTGTGGCATAGGAGAATGGGGCACATTCATCTTCGGAAGATGAACCACATTGTCAGGAATGGACTTGTGCTGGGCGTTCCCTTGAAGAATTTCAATTTTGAAGATAAATGTATAGCGTGCAAGAAGGGAAAGCAGCACAAGAAATCCCATCTCACCAAGAAAGTCAATTCAATTGCCAGTACTCTGGAGTTGCTTCACATGGATCTCTTCGGTCCCGTGAATGCAAAAAGTCTAGGAGGAACTTCTTATTGCTTGGTGATCACTGATGACTACTCACGATATTCGTGGGTGTATTTCCTGAAATCAAAAGACGAAACAGCTCAGATGGTGAAGAATTTGATTACCAAAGTTGAGAACGTTATGGATAAAAGGGTTAAGTTCATCAGGAGTGACAATGGAACGGAGTTCAAGAATTTTGAGATGGAGATCTTCTGCCTTCAGAGAGGGATTGAACACCAATACAGCGCTCCGTATACACCGCAACAGAATGGAGTGGCTGAAAGGAAGAATAGAACATTAATTGAAGGAGCCAGAACTATGCTGGCTGATTCAAAGCTTCCTGTGGTGTTTTGGGCTGAAGCTGTTGCTACAGCCTGTTATGTTCTGAATAGAGTCTTAACTGTTAAAAGACTTGGTAAAACTTGTTATGAGCTTATGCATGGGAGAAAGCCCAACTTGAGTGGTCTTGAACCATTCGGGTCCCCTTGTTCGATTTTGAAGACAAATTCTAAATTTGGTGAAGTAGCCGATGAAGGAATCTTAGTCGGTTATGTTGTTGGGACTCCCAACAGACGTGTCTTCAATACATCGACCAGCAAGGTTGAGGTGGTGTGTAACACCGATATCACAAGTTACCAACCGCCAAAACCAAGCAACGGACCTGCTGAGTTTTTCGACTATGTTAAACTTTTTAAGTCTTTTAACATACCGTATTTGGATATTGCTGAAGAAGAAGAGAGAGTTGCTACGAAGATGATCCTTGATGAGGAAGAAAACCTATTGCAAAGACAGCTGATCGATAAATGTCAACCTTCCTCATCAAATGCTGTCGATACCCCTGCTACCTCGACTGAAGAAGAATTTTTCAATCCATTTCACTCTCAGCATGAAACAACCATTGACGAGCTCTCTTCTAACTTGGAAGACAATTTACATGTCGGTTCTGTTCCAACCACGAGAATTCATAAAGATCACCCTTTGGAGAATGTGATTGGTGATGTGTCCTCCGGTGTACAAACAAGACGTAGCTTGAATGAGCACACCTGTGTTTACACAAGCATCAAGGAGACAGGGATAATCAACGAATGCTTGTACACCTGCTTTATCAGCCAGATTGAACCGAAGAATTATCAAATGGCTCTCAAGGACAGCTCGTGGGTCGAAGCCATGCAAGAAGAGTTGGCTCAGTTCAAGAAAATGGAAGTATGGGATTTGGTTGAAAAACCGAAGAATGTGCATGCGATAGGCACAAAATGGGTGTTTAAGTGCAAGAGAGATGATAAAGGGATTATCATAAGAAACAAGGCGAGGCTAGTTGTGAAAGGATTTAATCAACAAGAGGGTATTGATTATAATGAAGTGTTCGCTCCGGTGGCAAGGTTGGAAGCCATTAGATTGTTTTTGGCATTCGCTGCTTATAAGAAGATGAAGGTATTTCAGTTGGATGTGAAGAGTGCGTTTCTGAATGGGAAAGTTGATGAGGTAGTGTATGTTGAGCAACCTCCGGGTTTTCCTGACCCAGACTTTCCTGATCACGTGTACAAGTTAAGCAAGGCATTGTATGGACTACATCAGGCACCTCGTGCCTGGTATTCAACTTTATCAGATTACTTGCTTGAAAATGGGTTTGAAAGAGGGAAGATTGATAGCACGTTGTTGTTAAGAGAGAAGGAAGCGACTTCCTGCTGGTGCAAGTCTACGTGGATGACATTATCTTTGCTGCATCTAAAGTCTCCATGTGTCAGGAGTTTGAGGACGTCATGAAGAAAAGGTTTGAAATGAGTGCTATGGGTGAACTAACTTTCTTTTTAGGATTGCAGGTTGATCAGAAGAAGGATGGGATGTTCATTCATCAGACCAAGTATGTCCATGATGTGCTCAAACGCTTTAAGATGGAGGACAGCACTCCATTCGACACTCCAATCTGCGTCAATCACAAATTGGGTGCTGAGTCAGACGGTGATGCAGATGTGGATCCAACTCAGTATCGGGCTATTATAGGTTCTTTAATGTACTTAACTGCTTCTAGGCCTGATATAATGTTTGCTGTTTGTCTTTGTGCTCGTTTTCAGGCAAACCCAAAGGAATCTCACATGAAGGGTGTGAAGAGGATCTTGCGGTATCTCAAGGGCAAACCGAAGCTGGGGTTGTGGTACCCGAGAGGAGGAGACTTGGAGCTAGTCGCTTACACAGATTCTGATTATGGAGGGTGCAATCAGAGTCGGAAGTCAACAACTGGAAGATGTCAGTTTCTTGGTGGCAGATTGGTGTCGTGGCAATGCAAGAAACAGACTTCGGTCGCAATTTCAACCTGTGAAGCAGAATACATGGCAGCATCCAACTGCTGCTCCCAGGTTCTTTGGATTCAACAACAGTTGCGCGACTATGGTCTGAATTTCTTACTTACACCTATTTGCATTGATAACACAGCTGCTATCTCAGTAACTAACAATCCCGTGAAGCATAGTAAAACTAAACATATTGACATACGTCATCATTTTATACGGGATTGTGCTGAGAAGAAACTGATTGTGCTTGAAAAGGTGGATACGCTTGATAATTTCGCTGATCTTTATACTAAAGCGTTTGACAAAACAAGATTTCAAAACCTTATCGAGCTGAATGGGATGATCAATCCCGAGTAACCATGCTTTTCATGTTATATTTAAAATAAAAAAAAAACGTCACTACCGCTTAAAATATGTCGGTTACCTCAGTTTGAAGGACTTGTCTTCGGATATGTTTTGGTCCTCATTTTCTACTTGTAGATTTTGAGGATAGCCATTAACCAGATGACTGAAAGTGACCGGGGCGGTTTATGATGAGTTTTCATTCTTTCGCTTAAAATTAGTCGATCATATTAATTAGTTGGAAGGACACATACTAGTATGTGGTCGGTCCAGCTGATCCATTGGATCTTCGGGATAGCCGTTTACCTGAAGACTTTGTTTTGGTCGGGGCGATTAATGTTAAAAATTTTTTTGGGGAAATGAAATTATTTTTCAAGTCTACTACTTCGTAAGAAGTTCGTTAGCTATGTTTAACAGAAAATTGATCTAACCTTGGAAAATGATATATATACTGATTCTGTGTGCTTAACTAGTGAAGTTATTAGGCTTAAAAGGCTTTAGGACAGTCATTGTATGTCATGGTAACTTTTTATGGTGCGTAAAAGTAGATGTGATACAAACTAAAACTACTTGATTTTACGTGGAAACTCCTTACGAGTTTTGCATGTCTTCATATATATCTTTCCGAATGATAGGCAGAAAAGCGATTACCCAGTCATACACGAGCCCGTAAGTGTTCTGATTCCCGTGAAGATAGCGTTTCAAGAAACTGCAGTGATCCAGATTCGGGACTTGCAGTTGGTTACTACTCTGAAGTCTATGTAAATGTTTATCATAAAAAAAAAAAAAAAAAAAAAACTTATGAGTTATTGAAACATTCTAGAGTTCAACATATCAAGACTTCTTAATGATGGAGTAAGAGAGAGAACGGGAAGGAGATGAAGAGTAATTACAAACTTAATCAGACACTAAGGGTCGAAGTCAATTCGGGGTGACTTGGGGAAAGCCAAATATGCTTTGAGAATAGATAGGAGGCATCATAATCTCTGAGTTGTTGCCCACTTAAATTTTGAGGCTTAATTGAACCTAACTCGTATCACAGAAATGATGAAAACCATCTTAAGTTATTTACCTGCTTACAACCTGTCTCTATATGTCATAATTCAGCTAAACACGGATCTATGTGACAGTCACGTAATTAGTATGATTCCTGTTCGGATCTTTTCTAAAACGTAGTAGTCCCTATCGAGACTGAAATTTGATCCCTTGTACTTTAATTTTTTAAAAGTTTTTTTCGTACTTAAATAGTTTATGATTTTATAACTGGTTACTTGGACTTGATCGTGTTATTTAATTCTTAAAAGGAAGTTTTAAAAGTTAATTGCAAAATGTTCAAATTATAAGGGTTGATTTTGTAAATATAGGCGATGTTGTTAAACAGGCGAACTTGTGAATAACTTCGCCAAAATCCTTATATAGGGGCGAAGTTATACAGGCGAAGTTACGGTTAACTTCGCCTAGGCGAAGTTAACCGTAACTTCGCCTGTATAACTTCGCCCCTATATAAGGATTTTCAAAGGTCATCAGTTCATTATTTGAAATATCAGCGAACTTATCCTCGATTCACACAGCGAACTTATATCCGATTTTCATCCGATTATCTTTTTTTCCGATTTCAATCAGTATTCAAGGTGTGTTTGGGTTCTATATCTTATACTCGATGTTCGATGTTGTTAATCCTAGGTTGTTTCGACACCCGGTTAACGACCTCGGACGTTCGAAACCTATACCCGATTTCAAAACTTGTTTTACCTGTTCATGAGCAAACTGATCATCCGGACTGCCTTAATACCATGTGTTTTAGTCTCCTAAATCGTCAAAATTGGCTGAAACACCAAACTTTTCGATGTTGATTCTGCTTACTGTTGTCGATTCAGTTTCAGGCGAACTTAAGGTTTAGGCGAAGTTATCCGTAACTTCGCCTGAGTCTAAACTTCGCCTGAGGCGATGTTGTGGTGAGGCGAAGTTATCATTAACTTCGCCTGGACCTTTTAAATTTTTTAAATTATTAGACGAACTTAAAGATGAAGCGAAGTTGTTCCCAACTTCGCCTCAACTATAACTTCGCCTATACAGAAGTTATCACAACTTCGCTCATGGTGATAAGCGAACTTGTGTTACACCTTAACGTGTATCTAACTTGGTTCGTTTGTTGCAGATATGGCTGCAGTAGCAGGTGCTGGAGGTGCTGGAGGGGATGACGGAGATAACCAGAGGCAATTCTTCCCGGGTCACAACATGTTCATCACCTTAGACCCGGAAGCGAGTGGTGTGGAGGATTACCGGGAGATAATCACATTCCTCCTTCGCTCGAGGATATTCCACGCTATCACGACGACTCTGCCGATATCCTTACCCAATATCGAGGATTTCTGGCAGACTGTGGAGTACGATTGCCGTGTTGAACCCCCGGTTATGCGAGCAACCGTCAACAACCAAGAAGTTCAGTTCTCGTCTGAACAAATAAGGGTGGCGTTACGATTCGGTGAGGAGACTAGGAATGACCCTACGGAGTTTGTGGCTCCGTTCCGTGATGGAAAGTTTCTCCGAATGGGCTATTCTGGTCCATTAGGTGATACTCAGAGGAGGAAGGGGTTCCTGCTCGATCAGTGGCGCTTCCTCATGCACGTCATGATTGTGTGTATGTCTGGGAGGAAGGCGGGTACTGACGGAATGGGTGCGACCATGCAGTCAGCAATGACTGCTCTGACTTATAACAAACGTTATAGCTTTAGTCAGATGGTCTTTTACGAGATCGACAGACAGAGGAGGGCGATGGCTCGTGAGCGGTTCATAATGTATCCAAGATTCATCCAGATGATCTTGAACCATGTGGCTCCAACTTTGCCTCAACGACGCCCAATAAGATACGTGGAGAATGTGAGCAAACGTATCTTTGCTCAATGCCGTACTTCGAGTGCGATGAGCAAGCCTAAACGTCGTCCAAGGCATACTCCACTCTTTGGGTTCTTAATAAACCCGGGGTATGTGCCAGCTCGGGGGGATGAGTTCAGAGACCCTCAACCACAACAGGCAGGAGCAACTCGAGATGTACCTACTGTGCCTGTGGTGTCGGCTGAGGAGGATGTAGACCTTGATGCTGCATTTGACGGCCAAGGATTCTTCGACATGGATCGGTTTGATCCGCAAGAAGAGGTGCAGGTCTCTGCTGCACAGGTTCGGGAAGTGATTGTTACTAGAGCAGCTACGACGGTGGCTGACTCAGATCTTGATGAGGTTATGGATGAGGCGAGAAGGATGATGGTGAGACGGGAGAGGATGTTAGGGAAGAGAAAGAGGACAGTTGCTGATAGTGAGTCAGAAGAAGAAGAAGAGGATATTCACAAGCTGATTAGACGATCAAGACGTGAAAGGACAGGTGCAGGTATGGGAGCTGGAGAGACTTCAAGGGTTGTACGTTTCGCTCCATCCGCACTGTCAGGTATGTCGATTGTTCCTACTTCTGTACAGGTTACAAGCGCTGCGGATGTTCCCGTGGTGGCTACATCAGCTGTCGGCATCCCATCCATCACAATACAGACGACGACTCCGGAGATTGTGTCGTTACCACCTCCAACGCTTACTCCTTCAGAGGTGGTGGCACAATTTGTAGAGTCTACCGTCATTGCAATTGCAGGGTTGTCGGTCACGATACCACCTGCGGTTACGTCCACAACTGCTTCTGATGTCCCAGTTACATTCGAGATCCCTGCTGAGTATACTCCAGATACATCTAACATGAGGTTTGATTTCGATGCAACCCTCTCAGACTCGGAGAGAATAGCTGCACTTGAACGGGTCGTGGCAGAGCAATCAAGGATAAACTTTATCCAGACCCAGGCTATTCAGCGCCTTGTAGCAGAGAATCAACTACAGTCGTCCCTCCTGGTTGAACATGGGCGAATTATAGATGCTATGAAGGAGTTCTTGGCATCTCAGGGGGAGACAGGCTGTAGAGGCGACGAGTTAAGGACGAAGAAGAGATATGACAGAGACGATGATCCCAATGCACCGAAAGGTGCAGGTGGTGAGTTGCCAAGAACTACTCAAGCTCTTGGGACTTCCACAGGTCAGGGGGAGTCAGCAGGTGCAGTTGGTGGGGATGAGGTGGTGATGGTTGATGATGATGATGATGTGATAGATGCGTTGAAAGAACTGGATGATGATATGCTAGAGGATGATGTGATGTTTGATGATGATGTGCTGCCTATTGAGGAGATTGAGAAGATTGGAGCACAGATTGTGATTGAAGATGAGATTGAAGAAGGTGAAATAATTGAAGAAAATGTTGAACACGAGATCCCAGATGTTGAGAAAGCCGATATGGGTACTGAGACAGTAATAGATGAGACTGAGTGGGAGGAGCAGCCTAGGTGGAAGGAAGGCTGTGCTCATTGGTTTATTAAAACTAAGAAGCCTGCAGTTCCAACCATGTTCAAGAAGAGTTATAATATCAAAGGCTATGCTGAGTCGAAGAAAGGAATTATTTGTTGGCTATATGATGAACAGATAAAGTTGTTTGTGGTGAAACGTTTTGATGGGATTCAGTATTTTAAAAGAACGTTGAGATCTCTCAATACACTGTCGGAATGTGAGGTGAAGGATTTGGCTAGATTGGGGCTGATCAATAGAAGCGACGACAACATGGCAAGGGTTATTGGGAAGATCGTATGGAAAGAAAGCATAAAAGAGAAGAAGTTTGAGTTATTAAAGCCACAGAAGGGAAAGCTAGTGGAAGGTAAAGAAAGGGGAATGAGAGCAGATGGCAAGCCATGGATGGTAATGAAGTACAAACCGATTCGATGCATTAAGGAGGTTCCAATGAAGATTATGCCTCAAGATGTGTTGAAGAATCTTAAATGGTGGTATGTTGATTGCCAGACTGCTGAAGCCGTGATGGAAGACGAAGACGAACAAGAAGTGCTGAGGGTGTATGATCCGATGCATCTTGTTAACTTATCGAAAGCTGATCTGCAAGTGTTGAATGAAAAGAAGATATTCTATCTTCCTGCTTGGAAAGATGAAGCAAGGAAATATCAGCGAGTAGTCACGGTATGTGTTAGAGAAGGAGTGCATGCGTGAAGATACAGGATTACAAGACAAGAGCTTAAAGATCAAGATATGAAGCTACTGCCAAGGGGGAGTCTGTTGGTGCATAAATGTCAGTAGTTCATAGTCTAGTGTCTGTAATATTATTTATGTTTTTGTTTAAGCGAAGTTGTTAACAAGTTCGCCTAGGCGAACTTGTTGAACAAGCGAAGTTATGGACAACTTCGCCTGAACATATCAGGCGAAGTTGTCGTGTATATAAAGTCCTAGGTTACGGGCTGTTTAGAGTTGATAGTGTATCGTGAAGTTAGTCGTTTGAGTTAATCGAGAGTCTGTATCAGTGATTCATATCACGTGAGTTCGGTTATTAATATATAACGTGTTTCGGTTTATTCGTGTGTGTTTGTTTGGTTTGCTTTCTACGCTCGTAACGATCTACGCAGGGATTCCGCACCTGAGTAGATCGAGATATCTCGTGTGATCCGTCCAGGGAACCTACAGTTGAATGGTGGTGGAACAGCCTTGTACTTTTCATCTTCTTTTACTTTATTCAGAATTCCACAAATGTTTCCAGTTGAAACTAAGTTCTTTAGGAATTCATTTTCAGTTTGCAGCTTTGTATTCAGCACCTTTTCATCAATCACCATCTTCTTCAACCCACTAATCTCAGTTGTGAATCTTGTCTGAGCTCTATAGCTATTCATACAATCCTCTTCCAAACTTTTCATTCTTTCCTCACTAACAATCTCACTTGCCTCATAAGCATTGATAATGCTTTGCTTCTTAAAACACTCACTTTCCAGCTTACCAATCTTTTCTTTTAATTCATTGACAAGTTTAGGTAAATCAGCATTAGGATCAGAATGTACCTTAGATGAAGATGCAGAGTCTATGGCCATGAATGCCACATTAGCTCTTCTGATATCATCTGCAATATCTTCCTCATGGTTACTCCAGTCAAAGCTTCCCTCATGCTGAGTAGTTACTGCCACATTGTCTTGATTTCTTGGTTGATTTTGGTTTGCTGGAATGTTGCTAGTTGCAGGGTTTTGAACAGCTTGATTCTGATTGTTGTTCATTTGATATACTTGATTCTGATTCATACCCTGCTGGTTGTTCATCTGAGGCTGATAGTGGTTGTTGAAATTGGGATTGAAGTTGTTGTTTGGATGGAAGTTGTTATTGTTGGGATTGAAGCCTTGGTTATTGTTGAAGTTCTGCTGGTTGTTGTTTCTGTGCACATTCTGCTGGTATTGTTGTTGGTTTCTAGGCTGTTGGAACTGATTGACTTGAAAGTTCCTTGGCATATTGCACTCTCTTGCAAAGTGTCCAGGCTGTTGACAGTTGTAGCAGATAGCCTTGGACTTGTCAAATCCTATTCTCTCATTTGGACCAGAAACTAGTGATCTACCAGTTCTATTGTACAGTCTCTTGCTTCTTAATGCCAACATTGCAGCTTGCCATTTGAGATCCATGTCTTCAAGGTCATCAGCATCTATTTGTTCCAAATCATCCTGCACTACACTTGTGTGAATCAAGTTTTTGGCCACAAATGCATTGTAGGATTCAGTGAACATAGACATTAGGGCTTGTGCATCACTCCCTTGAACATGCCCTGTACCAGCACTTTGGGCATTTCCATTTCCCACAAAGACTGAATCATCATCAATCAATTGAACATTAAACCTCTGTTGACCACCTTGACTGCTTGAACCACCTCCAATGAATGACTTAGCAGTCTCATTGTTATGATCACTTGGTTCTTCAATGATGGGAATTTGTTGTTGATTCTTTGTTGTAAGATTCCCCATTGGAGCAATTAAAGCATTTGACACATTGAAACTTGGTTTATCTTCCTTGATCATTTCATTCTCAATCATTTCAAGTTTAGCAGCTTGAAGAAAACAAACTACATCATCCAATTTCAATTCATTGAAATTTTGCTTTTGAATGATGAATTTGCAAGCAGTATACCATTCTTTTGGCATTGAGTTGAGCAACTTTGTATTTAAATCAAAGTCAGTCATTACATAGTCAGTTGTTCTCAACTCATTCACAATACTTAGAAAACGTTCTAGTATTGACTTCAACCTTTCACCATCTCTATACTTGAATCTTTGTAACTGTTGCTTCAGTCTTTGCTTCTTAATGTTTTTCAATTCAGTGTTCCCTTCATACATCTCAAGGATTGCATCATACATTGCCTTAGCACTTTGATGATGTGCAACCTTTGTGAGGATTTCCCAAGACAGACCAAGTTTGAGCATAGCCAATGCTCTGTCATCAACTTTTCTCATTCTCTCTCTGACAGCAGCAATAGCATTTGCATTAGCACCTTCTTCAACAGCAGCTTGTGGACCATTCTTGATAGAATTCCACATATCCACATCATTATAACAAACAGCAGCCTCAAAAAGCACTTTCCACTTGGTAAAGTTCTCATGACCATACAATCTAGGTATCTTATTAGTAGACACCTCTTGTTCCTCATATCCAGACATTTTCTTAAAGTAAAAGTTAAGTTCTTATCAAAAATAGAGTAAAATGATCAGATCTGAGAATAAATTCTTAGATCTGAGGTGTCTGATATGAATAGAACAAGATTCAACAATAAAAATCAAAGCTTTAAGTGAAATAAGGAAAAGAAAACACCTAAAACTTGTAGATCTGGAAGAAAAATGAAGAACAGAGCTTCTGACGTCACAAATCAATCGAACAGTGCTCTGCTTACGTCATTCTTCTTCAAAACTTAATCAGCAACAATCTTTCTAAAAATAGCAGCAACAATCTCTGATACCACTTGTCAGGTCCCGATTATGATGGTCGATTCGGCTCGGATCTTAATCAATCATGTCATAACTCACACAAAAATTAATCGTGTTGACAAGAGAGTTAATGACGGGTTACTATATTTAGAAAGATGACCGTTTGTTAAAGGCGGAATCAATAACAAACATACGGTTGCAATGAGTATTCAAAATATAAAGACACACACAGGATTCACTCAAAAGATTTCCATTTATATAAAGTTAATCATACAAAAGGATAATCGATTAGGGTTTAGAAGGAATCCTAGGACAGCCGTCACACACACAATATTCTTTCAATTAATGTGTCGGTCTTATCCGTATTGTGTCTCCCCCTTCCGTGTCCTTTGGCGGCGTGCCCTAATTATTCTATTTATAGGCCTGCCAACCTAAGACAGGCTGTCATTCCTTCTAGAAACCCTATCCGATAGTACATATTCAATTTACATATTCAAAAATATACTAAGTGTAAAACAAGTCTTCCGGGTAGGCTTTTCATTAAACTTCAGTCTCCGGGTACGCAGTGTACTCGGCCTTCCTTCAGACTTGGTAAACATAGAAGTGTACTCGGAATCAGTTTCCGGGTAGACTTTACTTAAAGAATATTTTACCAAGTAAAATATTCACCGAGTAGACTTCAATCTTCTTTGACTTATCAAACTTTGCTCGACAAATCCTTACGAGCAACCTTGTTCTTCTATGATCCTGTTCGGCTCATTGTCAGTTAAACAACTTATTGATAAGGCGTACTCGGGAGTACATACCTTACTTGAGCAGAACCTTACTCGATATGACTTAGAGATATTCCATCAACTCATCAAGTATACTTGGACCATATTTATTAAAGAATACCTTGCCCGGTTTTCCAATTACTTGGCTTCTTGGACTTGGTTGACCAAACCTTACTCGGAAGAGTAAAATACTTGGTCTTGAAGAACAACCCTGCTTGACAAAGTGAACCTTACGCGGATATGCCAAATTAATGAACCTTACTCGGAAATCACTAAAAAGCATACCTTGCTCGGATATCCACTTAAGAAGATTATTTGAAGTAAACCGTGCCCGGAAGGCAAAATCTCGTACTCGGCTAAGTAAAAGCTTACTCGAAGGTCCAAGGTGTGCTCGGATTCAATACTTAGCAGTTTCTGAGGAGGTTGAGAAGATTCCAATCTTCCATATTCTTCGTTTAGGTCAAACATTTGGGTCAAATTCTTGACTCAACATA
Source organism: Bidens hawaiensis (assembly GCF_021521415.1). Lineage (NCBI taxonomy): Eukaryota > Viridiplantae > Streptophyta > Magnoliopsida > Asterales > Asteraceae > Bidens > Bidens hawaiensis. The sequence goes on from NW_027492646.1 coordinate 219,376, forward strand.
TTATGTAATAATTTCGTTAGTATTACATTATGTAAATGTAATATATCAATATTGTTGTATTGTATACATGTAATATTATTGTATTACATATATCTAACATTGTTATATTATATATATATATATATATATATATATATATATATATATATATACACTCATCCTATTTATATAGGGTTAGGTTCATTACAGAACTCTAAAAAACTTAAGAACTTTAAGAACTGATAACAACCAACTATTTTTTTAAAATTTTTTATATATTACTATTGTTAGAGAGTAGTTTTATCATATTTCTAAAATAAAGTTTTCATTACATACGTAAATCACAAGTTTATATATGTGTAAAATTTATGTAATAACAAACTTACATATGTGTAAAAAAAAATTTAGATATGTGTAAAACTAATATTTATAATTGTAATCGTAAAGATAGATATAAAAACTGATAAAACTACACTCAAATATCATGAACATACAAAAATTTTTATAAAAAATGTTAGTTATTAAAAGTTCTTTCAACTTCTTAAATAATTTAAGAGTTCTGTAATGATACTCATCCTATATATATGTATATATATATATATATATATATATATATATATGTAATAGTGTAATATTAGATATATGTAATATGTCAAAAATCACGATCATTTTATACAACACTTAGAAAGGTAATATTATAATAAAATAAATGAGACTTTTTTAAAATAAATCATGCTTGGACTAGGTTTTGACGAGTTATTTATTAGTAGGAGGAGTTGTCTTTTGATATTTCTCGTATTTTTCCACCTATTTAATAATTGTATTCAACATGAGACTCTTTAAAATTGTATATCAATAATAACATTGTCATATGCACTGCCTTAGGAATACATATCAAACAACTTATAAATTTGTAATTGGTGCTGTAAAAGTTACTATGCATAGTCGGGTGGCAGGTCATCAACTAGCAACTAATAGGGATAAATCAGATTTGAATTTTATATATAATTTTAGTTTATACATACATACATACACAAACACATTTTTATGTGTAATTTTTTATTGTACACACAGAGAGAAGCATAAGCTTAACTTTAATATAACCAAAAGATTAAGGATGGAAAATGTAACTTTTCAAAACTAGGGTGAAACTATGAAACCCAATAACCTAAAACTAACGTATCCTTTGTTTAGACACAAATCCTATTTAGCAGCAGTTGCCGTCATTATCATTCATCTTCGTCTCCAACTCTGTTTTGATGTAAGTCTAATCTCTCTCCATCTTATCTCCACGTATCTTGTCAAGCCGTCCTCTTTCCACGTGTAATCAAAGCGTACAACTTGCCACCACCTACAAAGATCACCTAGCCATTAATCATTCGATTAAAAGATAACTCCAACCAACTATCATTAGTCGCCAGATAAACAATAACCATTCATAATTTTTTATATTTTATTTTTTATAACAATGAATGCTTTTATGTTTTGTTGGATATACATCTTTGATTAATCTTCCTCTAAAAAGAGAAATAATTAATCAATCTAATTAATATTAGCCATCTATTTTTTTTTTGTTGTATATTTATCAAACATATATATACGACAAATAAACTAACATCATAATTTGTTAAATAGAGAATTTGGGTTGACAATCAGGACTCCATTGTTGACCTCAAGCACTACAGAAGACACTCACTCAGTCAGCATGGTAAGTAACTCATCATTATTATTTTATACTAAACCCTAACCGACGAATTGTTGATCATTTTGTTACTCAAACCCAGTTCGTTTCGTTCTTTAGGGGTTTTGTGCTATAATTTCAACCCTTTAATGTGCAGCAATAGCTCAGAGTCACCTAAATTAGATGTTGGATCTGATGAACTGAAACCATAATAAATTTCCTGTTTGTTTATTAATTTTATCATCTTTGTCAAGATTTATGCGTTTAAACTATGGTGTGTGACCCAATTAATCTGATGGCCCATTTGTTATTGTAATTGCATCAGCTGCAAGTGTAGGGGACAGGCGACAGCTTTGTATTTTTTTTTTATTTATTTTATATTATATTGTAATATATTTATCTTAGTTTTTAGTGGTTGATGTTTTCCCAACAAAAAGTTTATGAATTCTTTTACCATATTCAATTTTGATATTGTCTCTTAGTAAACCATAAACCGGGTAAGACCACCCGTGAGACTCAGACCTAGTTATTTACAATAAGGTTGGGTCCCGGGTCATGAGAATACCACTAAACAGGTCTGATATGTTTGCACACCCCTAATTCTCAATATGAAATGTATTAATTTTAATCAAATCTCATCATAACCAACTTAAGGCAAAATGGTGATTTTCAGTTACATTACAATATTTTACCACTACTTTGCAGGTCAAACCATGCAACACATGTGGTGATATCGGCGTCATTGAAGCTATAGTTGTTTGTTGCGAGTGTCAAGTTGTACGTGAGCATCTGTAAGAACCAAACTCTGTTCGCCATGCATATGCAACACATTTGTAAGATTACCAAAAACCCCTTTACATTTTGCTAATATGTTCTAAATGTTACTTACTGCATGAGGGAAGTTAAGATGCAAACGCCCGAATGGTGGCTTTGTGATGAATGTGAGCAAAATAAGCTGAGTTCACCCTCACCGAAAACTATTGAAAATAAACCGAAAACACAGAAACTGTCAGTTATATTGCAACAGACCGCCTCTGTCAAAGAAAGTGAACCCAAATCCCGTAGTCCTAGCCAGTTAGGATTTAAGGAGAAATGGGCCAACAAAGGGAAAACACAATTTATTAGCTTCAATGAGGCAGTGAAGCTGTCATCCGGTTCTGTGAAGCCAAATACTTTAAGAAAAGAATTTGGTCCTCCAAACAAGATGTCAAATTCTTTGACTCCAACTCGTGTTTTTCAGCTGTCAACTGGTTTAAATGGTGATTTTTTTAATGAAATTTATCTTTTTAGTTAGTGAATAGGCTTGTAAACGAGTTTGAACATGAACCGGGCATGTTCATGTTCGTTTGTTTAATTTTAACCGAACAAATGATCGAGCACGAACAATCAAACGAACGGGCTTTTCTTGTTTGTGTTTGTTTGTTTGTTAAGAAAATGAACATCTTCGTGTTCATTTGTGTTTGTTCGTTAATGGTATAAACGAGTGGTTTACGAACGTAAATGAACGAACATAACTTTAAATAGATAAAAAGCTATTAAAACTAGACTAAATTGTAATTGGCGAAAAGATTTTTAAATGAATGTATTAAGAAACATAAACGAATGAACTTAAACTAACATAAACTAACCAACACAAGAACTGAAGAAAGTCAAACAAATTTAAATGAACGACATAAACGACTGTTTACACGAACGAGATATGTGTTCATGTTCGTCCGCTTAGGTAAATGTACAAAAGTTTTTGTTCATGTTTGTTCTTTATTAATGGTTCACGTTCGGTTCGTTTACAGGCTTATTTGTGAATATGAAAATCATGTTGCGGGTGTTAACTTATTTCTTATAATCACTATAACAGAAAAAACTACACCATTTGGATGTGAATGGTCGCTTTTTCAGTCACCACAAAAAGAAAGAAATGTTAGGTTAAATTTGCGGCAACCTGTTGTTCAACAGTCATCTAGCCCAAAAGGTGAATTCCATATGAAGATATAATTGTTTTTCAAACAGAACATTATGTTGAAGTTCTTGTAATTTCTTTCTTATGATCAATATTATAGAAAAAGCTGTTAGGTCTTCTATGCCTTCTAGCTGTGTTGAAGGAACAAAACCAGAAAGAGAGATGAAGACATGTATGTATTTTGAATCTTATAATAAGTTCCACAATTCTTATTTATTATTATTATTACTACCATTAACTGTTATTATTATTATTATTATTATCATTGTTATTATTATTATTATTATTATTTTGTGTTTTTTTAGCAATAAGTGAGCTCTTGCATCCCAAAAAAGCAGCAGATATCAGTGTACTTAAAGAAGAGTCGCATAAACTATTTAAAGAACATGAAAAAACTGGAACAGCATCAGGTACAAAGATTGGTATCTATTTTTTTGTGAAAGTGTTTTATGTTAGTTATTCAAGAACACAAGTTGCAACTAGATGTAGCAAATTTGACCCATATAGTTATAAACGGGTCAGTTGGTTTGGGTCACGGGTTAAAACGGGTTCTGAGTAAAGTGAGTTCTGGTCAAAACTGTTCATATATATATAAAAAAGAAGCATCAAAGTCAAAACAGGTTTTGGCCAAAATTGAGTGGGGCTGCAATGATTCGTTATAGAAAAGAGTACCAAAAAAGGTTCACCCCTTAGATATTCTTATGGTGGCTAAAAGAAAAGCAGGTCAAAGGTGTTAAATGAGTTGAAAGTTGTCCAAAGTGTGTTTCTTTTAATTAACAGTAAAAGAGTCCTTCATGCATTAGTTATTTATTGAAAGGAAATGCTTGATCATCTGTCATGTCTAGTTGCGAATGATCAGTTTTTGTTTTTTTTTTGTTGACAAATTATTTTTCTTGATAGGTTCCCAGACTAATGCTGATGTGGAGGCTGCTGGAAAACCAAATTTAACCATGTTAGCAAGGGCAGAACAGGAAAATATTCATGATGTGCCTGCTTCTGACATGCATGATCCATATATTCCTTCTTTTAATTCTTACTGGAAGTAAGCAATCCATTCTTGCATCAATTTTAGCATTTCTTAATATTCAGAAGTGGAGTCCATAGTTGACTTTTGAGTGTGTTATTTTTACTTCTTTTTAATCTTATCTTACTTCCAAGATTCTAATTAGCATCATTTATAGGCTTGTAAACAAACTGAACGAACACGATCGGGCATCTTTGTGCGTTCGTTTAGTTTTAACCGAAATGATCGAACCCAAACAATTAAATGAACGGAGTTTTCTTGCTCGTGTTCGGTCGTTAAGAAAATGGACGTGTTCGTGTTTGTTAACATTCACGAACATAATTGAACTTAGATATGCGAACACTAACTAAAAGTAAACGTGAACATCAATATCTTGAGCCTAAAAAATCAATAAAACTAGACTAAATTGCGATGAATGCTTTTTCATTTTCATAAAACTAGACTAATTGCTAATGGACCTAAAATATTTAAATGAATATATACACGGACGAACTCAAACAAAGATAAACTAACCGAACGTAAATGAGCACACGAGACATCTGCACATGTTTGTTCAACTAAATGAACAAAAAATGTTCTTGTTCGTTCTTAATAAATAAACAAACTTCCCACCGAACGATTCACTGCCAAACACTATATTCTGAGTAAATTAGAAATTGCAACTGTACTAATTTATCCGTACCACCTTGTAACACCATAAACCAAGTTGAACGCTTTCCGGTCAGAAAATAGACTTTTTTTACTCTCAAAAGTCAAACTTGGACTTTTTGTTTAAAACGGAAAGATTATTTTGTTTTATATTATACAGACATAATAATGCACCTTTACATATATGTTTATATACAGGGGATGTTTTAATCTACCCAACGGGTCTCAAGAGTTCAACGAGACATTCACGGGTCATCTGCCATCAAAAACACATTACAAGGTGTATGAGGCAACAAAAAAGTTACCCGAAAATATTTCCTTTGAGCTTGTTTCAAATTGTGAAATACGGACCGAAATATTCCCAGCTGACACAGAATGATATCGGGTTGTACTTTTTCCTGATTTCCAAAACCAGGTTTGCATCTAAACCATGGATCTATAAATGACCTGGTAAACATGTCGATTTGGGTAATTGGGTTACGTGTTATCTTTAGCTTAACGGGTTCTGCCTGTTAAGCTAAAAGATTTAGCTAAAAAGAGAACAGGTTATATGGGTCAAACAAGCTGTTTGAATGCATAAAATGTTTCTAAACTCGTAACTAAAAGGGTTAAAGAGTTTTCGTAATCATATTTGGAAGATTATGATTTTGTAAAATTTTAAAAATGGATTAAATATGTTTCAGGCTGGCCAAACGCAATGCTGTTCGACTCACTTAATAGTTACTTATTTTGACCCGGACCTATTTTCACTTGTGATTAAGGATTTGGGTTATGCTTTATGTCTAAATGGACAAGGAGTTAAACTAAAAGATTTTGACTAATAAGAAAATGGGTTAAAAGTACAAATAAATTTTTAGTAATAAAACTGCTTAGATTATTTTCTTAGTAATATCTTTTTTATTTTTATTTAGCACATAAAGACGTATGCGGGTTAGCCCAACTTGACCCTAAGTTTGATATGCACTTAATAAACGTGTTATAAGCGGGAACCCACACTTATGTTTATCTTATTGAAGTTTCTTTCTTACATGATAAACTTTGATTCTAGAACTAATATTTTGTTTATCTGAAGATCCGAGCGTGACATCCCTATCATTGACTTCATTTGGAGAAATGATCTGGCTTTGAAAACTAATGTGGAAAATGTGGAGTTATTTGTGCTTTCATCTCGAGTCCTACCAGCACATGCTCAAGGTAATTTCATTAAGCCGTAAGATTAGATGTGAAGCAAGGGCATTTTAGTCATTTCAAATGCACATATCTGAAAAACTAGTGTCGACCATCCGAGTAACTAACTCTAAAAAGTAAAAACAAATAAAAAAAGGGTTTATACATATATGTGACTAAATATTTTGTGTTTTCAGAATTTCAAGGGAACTACTTTCTATGGGGAGTTTTTCGCAGACTGAAAATCGCTAGGAAGGTGGCTGATGCAAGCCCGTTAACCGTGACAAACTGTGCACTTTGCGCTGATGCTCCTCCCGGTTTTGAGAGGATTTGTAAGCATACAACAAAGCGTGAACCTTGTGCTGATGTTCCTCCAGGTTTTAAGCGGATTTGTAGGCGATGATATTTTACGTGGCGTTTAATGTTTATCAAGTTGATCGGTCATGTCTATATGACTATATCTGACATTGGAGAACATATTTGCGTAATAGTTTAGGAAGTAGTTTACATGGTATTATGCAATACCAGAATTGAATGAATTTGTGTGGCTATCTAAAAGGAACAATAAAAATAATTGTAATGCTCGTACTACTTGGTAATTTTGCTTTATATGAACTTTAACAATTGTAGTGTTCGTTCATGCGTTATAAAATTATTTACACTAATAAAATTGTAGTTTTTAGGGGTGTAAAGAGTCGAGCCTAAGCTCGAGCTTAGCTTGTTTTGGCTTATGAGGGCTTACGCTCTAGCTGAGCTTGTTCCAAGCACTTTTACTAAAGCTTGGGCTCGGTTTGTCGGTTGTTTGTTCGAGCTCGGTCTGGGCTTTTTTATTATTTAATAATTATATTATATTTTGTTTTCTATATTTTTTACTTTTTATATGTTTTGAGAAAAACTTTAAATGAGCATTAGGTCGACTTGAGCTCGGGTATTACCTTAAACGAGCAAAAGCTTGACTTGAGCTCGAACCGGGTAATGTAAACTAATACATATAGGACTAAAATAGGTAAAACATAAAAACACAAAAGGCTCGAGAATTAAACGAGAATAAATTAGTTAGTTGATCCAATAACATATGTGATACCTATTCCATGACTTTATTTAAATGGCTCAATAACAATTGATTATAATCAAATAACGTGAACTAAAAGCTTTGGTCAGCAAGCATCACGCTTACAATTATCTTTTATTTAACATAAACAGCTTATCTTAAACTAAACGACTCTGGTAACCTTATTTATACCTAAAACAAGAAATAAATAAACTTAAAATCTGAAATAAAAATAAGGTTTATTGGATTTTAATAATCACTATTGAATAGTATTGGCCGATAATAATCTCTATTCATTTAATCACCACTGGCAGTCCCTAATTTAATAAAGTTTGCTCCCAATGGTCCCTCGTTAAAAAGGACTTTACGGCGTTATACTTTTTTTTCCTAATTTCAAATTAATGTTTTAGGGCTTTTGATCGGAAGAAGAATACGAGCTGATCGATATAAAATTAGTTTGAAACGGTGCTCCAAAACGACGAAATAATGCTTCAATTTGAATGTTCGAACTTACAATTACAAAAATTAAGCCGTTTAGATCACCGTTTCGAGTTAAGTTTTACATCAATCGATTCATATTCTCCTTCCTATCAAAAGCCCTAAAACATTAGTTAGAAATTCGGAAAAAAAATATTAACACCGTTAAGTCCTTTTTAACGGGGACCACTGGGGCTAACTTTTTTTAAGTTTGAGACCACCAGTAACGATAAAATAAATAGGAATTATTATCGGCCAATACCAATAATTAGAGATTATTAAAATCCAATAATCCTAATAATAAAGATAAATGCTCCCGCATCACACTCCGCTTTAAAAAAAATAATAATACCGTCCCAAATCAAAGCAACCTGCGTCAAATGAAACATCAATGTACTTCTTATTTATTGCCATCACAATCCCACCTAAACATGTCAACTTCTTGGGATGCATCACTTGGCTCTAGACTTGTACCACGTGGGTTGACGGGGCATTTGGCTGTTACTTTTGAAAACCCGTGGGTCAAACTGGCAAGCCAATTGGTTCTTTCGACATAAGCAAAAGCTCAACAAAGGACGCCTCCATTATTGTAGAACCTCCATTAATTTTGTTGTCAAGATTCATGGATCCCAAAACAATCTTTATAATCATCACTATCAACCGTGCAAGTATTTCAAATCGTCTTCACTTTAAACTTGAAATAGGGACTTGGGTGACACTTTGGTATTCGTTCCGACGAGATCTATTAACCAGTTATAAGCTGACACGTGGATAAAAACTAACATGGCCGGCCAAATTTTTAAAAATCTTTAGGGTTCCTTTCAAATTATTTCATTAAATCTTTTGCTATAAAGCAGTCTTTCCAGACAATTTTTTTATGTTTTCCTACCTAGTCCGTACAAATTCTAAATTTATGAAAAAAGTGTCTTTTAAATTCCGTATGCCAAGACGCATTTCAGAGGTATTTGTTCCAAGGAGTCGATATTTTTATCTTTTCTAATTGGTAAGAACAAATCTCTTGTTCTTATATGTTATGTTCCAAGAAAATGTTCTCATCCTAAACTCGATCTCCATTGTTACTCAATTGTTTTTTTCCGATCCGTTTTTCTTAGTAACACTCATACACTTTAATCTTCATCCACAATAATGAAGTTTAAGAGGGGAGATCGAGTATAGGTTGTTATTATGAGTCCTATGTTCATCGGTTCCTATTACGACGAAAACATAATCTCAACGTTTGGGAATGAGTACATTGTTCAATTCCGTAACCTGTTAAAAAATAATGAGTCGGGGCCTCTTCGGAAGTTTGTGAAGGCCGAAAAAATACGGCTAAAACCTGCATATATTGAGGTGAGTAGTTTTCGTTTGGGTGAGACGGTGGATGTTATGCTAATGACTTAATGAATGTTGGTGGACGGGAAAGATTATTAGCAAAATTGGTGAAAGTGAGTACCTTGTTCATTTTGATAGCACCAACCAACCCAACTTTATAAACCTATAAACTTGAAAAAAAGGAAAATTAATTATTAACTTATATTAATATTAAATTAGTTAATCACAATTAGTAGTAATAATTAATATTTAAGTTAAGAAAGTTGGGTCCACCTGAAAAGTTATTAGAGAATTTTGTCGGTGTGGACGGGATCTGTTTAAATTATGTCGGTCTGGACAGAATAGAAATAAATAAATCATGCCAGTGTGAACGAGATTTCAACTTAAAAAACTTATAAGTACAAAAGATAAAAATATCGTCTACTTGGAACAAATTCTTCTGAAATGCGTCTTGGCAGACGAAATTTAAAAGACACTTTTTCAAAAAATTTAGAATTTGTACGGACCAGGTATGAAACATAAAAACGGTATAGGGAGACTGCTTTCTAGCAAAAGATTTAATGAAATAATTTGGATGGAACCCTCAAGATTTTTAAAAATTTGGCCCACTATGTCTGTTTTTATTCATGTGTCAGCTTTTAATTGGTCAAAGAGATCTCACCAGAAAGAATACCAAAGTGTCACCCTAGTCCATATTTCTTGAGACATTTTGGGAAACTTGAAGATTTGGGGTCTCTCTCTCTCTCTTCAAATGGTCCCTTTTGCTGCATTTAAAACAACTTTCCAACACTATGAAAATCTGCCATAAATACATTTATATGTAAGAGTATTCTCAACAATTCCACTAAATTTTGTGAGTGTAAACACTGTTTTTTTAGAGTGTGGTTGTAAGTGGTTATGAGTGAATAAGAGAAAATGTTACTGTTTATAAGTAAATTTTGAGAAACACTATTCATACTCTTTAATTTTTAATATTTGTTAGAAGTGGTTGTGAGTGTAGAAGAGGGAAAATGTAATGATAAAGGTATAATAAATATTATTTAATTGAAAAAGGAGAGAAAATATAATGATCTTTAGTCTAATTATATAGATAGAGATAAAGGATATGCTAGGAATGCTCTATATATTAGAAAACACAGTGTTTTTTTTATATATAAAAAGCTACTGTACACCCTATATAATTTTTTAATATAAAGGAAAGCGAAATAGTAATGATAAAGGTATAAAAAGTATTACATAATTGAAAAGGAGAGAACAAATGTATTGTTATAGTGTACTTTTGGATTTAGGGATAGAGACTAGGATGAGAATGCTCTTAACCATCATTTTAGTGTGTCAAATTGAGAAAGATCAATGTAAAAGCTATCATGTCACAACCCTTAGCTAGTGACTGAAACGCGAGGAAGCGTGTAGATTGAAATCATGCATATGACAATAAATGTAAAAAGTCTTATTAAAATAAATCAACACATTGTTCAAATAAGAAATATCCAAATAGCAAATAAGACATCACTTAATTTATTAAACTTTTAGGTATTACTCATCTCCTAAGTGAAACTTCAAAAATCTTCCTCACTTAATTTTCATTAGCTAAAAAAACATGCGAAAGTGTCAACTAAAAATAGTTTGTGAGAACATAGGTTTTAATAAAATAATAGAAAATGAGTTTCAAGTTGAAAACATTCCATATGGTGTTAGGTTGGTTACTTGTATACTTTTGTGAATACAATCAAACCTTTAACACGTTTAGTGAGTCGTCTAATCCCACAATTAGATTAACATTTTTAATGTTTAATGATCGTCGAATTTTGAACACACTGGCCTCTGCCCGAGGCCCTAGTGGGAAACCCGGGCCAATAATGCAAATATGTATACATTTGTAATAATCACACTTAATGAATATCAAGAAATAAAGCTTGAATCAAATATCATGTATAAGTTTGCATGTTTTCCACCCTTTGAATAAAAGCATTTAAAAAGGGGCTATGAACTCACCTTGATTACTGGATGAACACGACCACGGGCAAGAAGTTGTTTAATCGGTCTCGTGATGCCCTGTATTACGTTTGAGATTTTTAATAATAGAATGATACAAACTAGAATATTTTAGACAAGATAAAATCAATCATAGTTATGTTAGTTCGTATAACTTTTGATATGACATGCTTTGGCATAATAGATTCTAACACACTCTCATCGAACCCTCCAGGAAAGTAACCAAGTCTCGACGTATGATTGGGATGTATGCATGTTACTTTCCTTGGATTAAATAATCTTTTTGCCAAGGGTTCAAATCACGTCGTTGTCCCCGTTCTAGTTACTACATGTCTGTCATGTTGCACTTAAACATGACAAGATGAACAATCAAAAAGACCATTACTTGATAGCATGAAAGGATGCGGTTTAACTTGTAATATCACATAATTTAAGGTGTGATGTGAGATTTATGAAAATATAGGGTTTAAAATGTAAATATTATAGTTTAGGATGTTTATTAACATTTGTGAAACTATAAGGTTTAAGTGTAAATATTATAGTTTAAGATGTTATATGTATAGTTTAGAAAATATAAGGACCTATTATGGATTATCTAGTTGAAAATCTGATCGTAGAATTTGTTATGATAGAGCATAAAACAGGTAAGGTTGAGGGTTAAACATAGGTCAGAAAAGTAGAGTCAAAAGGGAATTCATATTCAGAGCATAAGAAATAGAGTGTCACTTTACGAGGCGTTCTTCAATTTCCGTGCAAGAGACAAAGCTGAAGGTCCAACCATGAGATTCTGGAAAAGTTTTCAATCAAGAGGGATTTTTTTAACAAATTTTTCATGAGTTTCACAAATTCATGGAAACACTTCTAATAATTAATCAAGATATATAAAAAAATTTCAGTAATGATAGTCTAGGGCTCGTCGTCGTTAGTAACATTAGATAATCGAGTATAGAATTTTAAGAGTATGTTTTAGAAAAGTGTTCACACAACGAAATCCCATCTCACACCAATGTACCTATAGATTCACGATTACGTTCCGGACCGTACTCGTCAATTTATCTACATTTGGGTGTTATGTCCTTTCCATTATGACTTTATATGATAGTGATGATATAAAAAACAAAAGTAATGAACGTCATTGAGGTAATGCCGAAAGTAGAGGAAGGATGGAACTTGTTATTGATGTATTCAGTATCTTACTAAGTCTAGGAATCACTGACACTCATTGGTGTTACCTAGGGTGCTGCCACGTGATGACTCCTCATATGCCTCCTCACCTTTCACTAGTGCTAGACCCGCCTCTTCCGAATTGGGGTGGTGTCAAAAGACATATCATGATGAGAAGCAAGGCGCAAAATAATAAGTTAAAAGATATCTTATCAGCTAGGGATGGTGACCTGGTTATCGTGGGCATATCAGTGACATAATGTGTGTGTGAATGCTATGTATGTATGTATGTATGTATGTATGTATGTAGTGCACTGCATGAAAACAATGTACTGATGGGTTGAAATGTTTGAAAAATATGTAGTTAAGCTTTAAAAAGGTCATAGATCGGTTTTCAAAAACAAAACGAGTTCACTATAACCAATGGATCTAATACCAGTCTGTCACACCCTCAAATTTTGACTAACGGAGTTTAACCGCGAGGCGTACGACATACCAGGATCTAGCTCATTTGTTATACCGAACATCCAACTCCAAATATTCAAAATATTATTCAAGTCTCATACTCAAGGGTCAACACGAGGTTGGTGAGTTCATATGGTGTAAAAAAAGTAGTATATACAATGTACACAGTATACGTAGCATAAGTAGTGTATGTATAAGTAGATTTTGCACTTTTCAAATATACCAGGGTAGCTAACCCATTTACATGCTACTAGACGTTGGAACCGAAGCTGACTGTATGTGCATTCTTACCAGGTTTATCACCAACACTAGCATATAAAGGTTAGGTAAATATAACACCCGTTTTACGACATCACAGCCGTGCTAGCGCTACTAGCCCGGGTGGGGTTTGATAAACCTAGTAGTACTACTCCATATAACCCAGAGATCCCATCATGTTGGTTCAAGGTAACGTAAGGAATTTAAGTGATATAAGAGCATCTAGTATAAACTTGTGATATATAAGAAACTACATAAATCCAAAATAAGTCGCTGCATTTTCCTCCAGAAAACCAGTATATAAGTGTATCCATGTTTTCTCCCCGAAAACAAGTAAAGGAAAATGTTGTGTTTTCAATCCAAAAAACTAGTAAAGAAAATGTTTTGTGTTTTCAATCCAGAAAACAAGTATACGAAAATAGTTGTGTTTTCAATCCAGAAAACAAGTATACGAAAATAGTTGTGTTTTCAATCCAGAAAACAAGTATACGAAAATAGTTTTGTGTTTTCAATCCAGAAAACAAGTAAGCAAAATGCATGAACTCACATGGTGTCGCGTGTAATAGACTTTTCTCAAAATCAAAAGGATGCACTTGACTCGCTAACCGTTACTTAATACAAGTGTTTAAGTTATGAGAATGTGTTCAACAACACATGACTCTAAAACCCAAGTATAGACTCACACACAAACAAAAACTTGACATGGCAACTCATTGGTGATAATAAGTAATGTCAATTGTACCAAAAAGTCTTAATATGTATCCACACATCATATCACGACAAAGCAACCAAATATTCATCATACAACTCAACTTATGATCATTCAGTTCACGAGACAGATTATGACATGTACAAACTGATTTTATTCACCAACTAAAACTTATGGATAAATGATACAAAATTTACCACAGTAGAATATATTAATTTGGTTTCTCGAACAATTTTTATTATATTTTCTCATGAATACAAAACTCACAATAATTCAATCATTACAGATAGGTACAGTTTAGAAAATTGCACAACAAAAAGTAGTTTCATGGTTCTCTCAACTCATTTATCCAAATTGTGCAAGGCCAATTTTTTTGTCTACTAGACTCATAATACTAAGTTTCAGAAGTGAAACCAACTCATTTGGCTTTGACACATGTTTGAATCCCCGCATCAGCTTTGACACATGTTTTTGTAAAATCATAAAGAGTATTCAAAACTTGTCTAAAAATTACAAAATTTACCTTTATGGAACCTAGACTTAGAATACTATATCCTAGAATCAAAAATCGATCAGTAATCATCGTTTAACATCAAGTTACAAACCAATCAATAAACGAGAATGAATCTGGTAGCCAACTGTTGTCATCAAAACTCAAACCCTAACATGTTTATGTCATACCTAGGGTTCTAATTCATCAATTAACATTATAATCATCTAAGTTACAGAGATTGAAGATCTAGGGTTTCACAATAACTCATCAAAACATAAACTGATAATAAAACTTACCAATTAACATTAGGAATCACATGAATCACTCAAAGACACCACTATTTGTAAGAATCAAGGTTGTATTGAAAGTTATGCATGTGTGTGTGAGATGAGAGGTCGTGAAAGAGGGAGAGAGGGCAGGAGTCGACTGATTTTTTGGTGGGTTAGGGTTTTGTTTATTTGTTTTAATATTATATAATCATAAATTTCAAGAATGATCCTTACTGAAACAAATTATGACTTAAACGGACCTTTTTAATTCCAAACTGAGTCATAACGAATCATTACAACCAAAACACTAACTTGATTTTATAAAAATAAAGCCTCATTGTTATTTTATAAATACTATTTTACAAAAGCCAAAAACGTATAAGTTACGCTCAATTGATCATAATTTCACGAAACAAGCTACGGACTAAGCACATAATCATTTGGCATGTAATTTTACATAGATAATATTATAAACATATGCTTGAGATATTATTTTTATATAATAACTAGTAACATGTTAAGCGAGCATAATGTAGTAAATCGTGTGACACATAAAACCATCTAGCACATAACACTTATATCCGAATCATCTAACCATATTTCATTCGACATTACTCACCAACGAGTACTGACGGACTAATGTGTGTGACTCGTTAATTACTAGTGTAAATGTTATGCATGACGTGTAAGATAACGAAGTTTGTGTTAACGGTGTTAACGTGAATGTGTGGGGTGTCAAAGGTTCTCTATACCATATGGCCAAAACAACAGTGCATCCAAGCGAATGGGATATATAAGAGCTTCAAAGATTGATATTTTGGGATAAACGTTATCAAAAGATTGAAAACCAAAGTGAAAGGTTTGAACAATCGGTTTGTTCATGAAGATGTGTGAGGAGGTAAAATATAAAGATATTTATGCTTTACAGGTGATGATGAATAGCTGATGACTTGCTGCTGATTATTGAAAGATTGATCCATATAATATGCCAGTTGGATGATGGAAATGATTACCTAGAGATGCTTAGTTAAGGGGGAGATCTTATACAAGAAGCTTCGAGTTATTGGTTTGCTTACAAGACTTAGAGATTATCTGACTGCACAAGCATGTGAATCATCAGTCAATGGGGAGTTTTTTGGTGTATTTATTGTCACTGATGATTTGCAGTTATAGTAATAGATAACTATGGAAAAAGGGAAGTTCATAAGTGCATTATTTGTTGTTCGTAGCTGATCGAATAGGCTAGGGGTTGTTTAGTCAATATTTTATGATGTAATATAGCCCATTCACTAAGTGTTTAGAGAAATGGGTCCATTCTTTAGACTAAGGGTCATACGCTAAGGATGTTAGCGTATGGAAACCCATTCGTTAACTTAGGAGCTCATTCGCTAAGGGTGTAGCGTATGTGGCTCATTCGTTATTTAAGAAGCGCCCATTCGCTAAGAGTGTTTAGCGTATGGGAGATCATTTGCTAGTTTGGAAGTCCCATTCGCTAGTGTGTGTGTCCATCGAATGGGGGGTTGCCTACAAATAGGCCTTTCCTTGATAATGAACCTAGAGATCCGTGCCATTCCTTACAATTCATACCGTTACCATGCCATATTCTCTCTATAATGATAGGCCGCCTCGAGGTGCACATGAAGGTGGATCTAGCTTAACTGTATGCATATATGCATGTATGAATCCTTGTAATCATTCGGTTATCGTTATCAATAAACAATCATTCGGCTTGATTATCGTTTTAGGTTATTTATCGTCTCGTGATCTATGATGTATCCAATTACGACTATATCTTGGCTTGTATGGCGTTTCCACAAAGGTCAATTAAAGTTAAACATTGGTAAAAGTAAAAAATAGTCAAACTTTGGACAAACACAATTAACAATGGGATTGCTTGTGTAACATCCTGAAATTTCTAGAATAATAGTAACATATATTATTTGCGTTGGAAGAATTAAATTAAGTTAGTAGAATAATATTAATGATATAATAATAAAGATAGAAGGTTAGATGAAATTAATTATAAACTTAAAAGGAAAGATGGGCCTAAGGTCGATGGGCTTAGGGAGTATAAATACCCCTTAAACCCTAATCCTTTCATTTCCATTCATTTTACACCATAGCCTACGCCATTAAAAACACACACTTAAGCCAAACACTCTCTACTCTATTCTATACAACAATCCAAGACTAACCGAAGGTAAGAAATCACTTATCTCCGTTGACCCAACATATTAGAGCCCGACACCGCAACCCTGTGATGCCGAATGATCCATTTCAATACAGATCTAGCTATATTCGGGTGTTTAAAAGGGCCACCTTAGCTCAGATCTGGACACCCCGAAGCTACCTAAGTCATAAACGATCAAACCCCAACCAACCATGGTGGTTAACGGCGCTAGAATCAAAGAAAAACCTTAAAACGCGTAATAAGAAAGAACTGAACGTTACAACGTATAAGTTCAAGCAGAGTTATAAGTATACCAGCGTGTACGTATGAAGCACATAAGTATAAGCACCGTATATGTATGTATGCCTATATATGTATATTAAACGTATATGTATGTATGCTCGTATATGTATATAAATGTATATGTATGTATATCCATATATGTATATAAACCTATATGTATGCATGGCCGTATATTTATATTAAACGTATATGTATGTATGCATGTATATGTATGTAAACGTATATGTATGTATGTATGTATATGTATATAAGCGTATACGTATGTATGCCCGTTTATGTATATAAACGTATATGTATAAGAAGGACGTATAAGTAAGAAATCATTTATCATAGCTGACCCAACATATTAGAGACCAACACCGCAGCCCCGTGATGCCGAATGATCCGTTTGAATCTACATCTAGCATTATTCGGGTGCTTAATCAACCAAAAATGAGCTTAAGGTCCACCTTATCTCATATCTGGACACCCCGAAGCTACCTAAGTCATAAACAATCAAACCCCGACCAACCAAGGTGGTTAACGACGGCTGACGGTGCTGGAATCCAAGAAAAACCTTAAAACGCGTAACAAGAAAGCTGAACTGAACGTTACCACGCATAAGTTTACGCCGTATAAGTTCAACAACATATATGTATAAGAAGGACATATAAGAATACCAGCGTGTATTTATGAAGCAAATAAGTATAACCAACGCATAAGTATAAGCACCGTATATGTATGTATGCCTGTATATGTATATAAACATATATGTACGTATGTCTGTATATGTATATAAGCATATATGTATGTATGACCGTATATGTATATTAAACGTATATGTATGTATGCCCGTATATGTATAAAAATGTATATGTATGCTCGTATATGTATATAAACGTATATGTATGTATGCCCGTATATGTATATAAATGTATATGAAAGTATGTCTGTATATGTATATGAACGTATATGTATGTATGCCCGTATATGTATATAAACGTATATGTATGTATGCCCATATATGTATATAAATGTATATGTATGTATGCCCGTATATGTATGTATGCCTGTATATGTGTATAAACATATATGTGTGCATGACCGTATATGCATGTAAACGTATATGTAAGACTTACCCGCTAGAACTACTTATATGCCAATGAAGACTTATACGCCAGAAGAAACTTATACGCTTAAACGATTTTCCAAATAAATGAAAGATAAACGGCGTATACGTATCTAAACGATAGATATGGACTTATATGATAAGTAATTAATTAATAAGGAAAGGTAACGTTTAAAATGGGAAATGACTTAGAAATATAATATAATTAGGATGTGATGCTTGTTAATTGACACACAATTAGCCGCGCACAGATCATGAAGGGGATTACCGTAAACTCAGAAAGGAATCCCTTACATGTGAGTTTCTAGCCCCACTTCCTTTTTATGTTTTAGAGGCTGTGTATACTCGATGTGATTAGTTAATACACTTACCTTAAGTGGTAAGTGTATGCCATATATGATTTATGTGGTAGTTAATGAGGTTATGAATGAATGCCTGCCGGTACGTGAACGATATTCGGATATTGCACGTAACGCCAGGGAAGGTAATCGTTAGAAGATGTGGTTATGTTATAAAGTATATATGAATGATATAACAATGTGTAAGGTATGATAGTACGAGTAAGCAGGGAACAGGCCCTAATAATATATGAGAATATAGGGAACAGACCCTAATAATATTTGCGAATGTAGGGAACATACCGTAATAATAACTGCGAATGTACGGAACGTACCCTAATAATATCCGCGAAGGTTATAAGGCAAAATGCTCATAAACACATATAGTTATGTATGTGTGTATGTATGAAAGAAAGATTGAAAGTATGTAAGAAAGGTAACAAGCTAAGTATGCTATATGTATCTTCAGATACGTATATATTTAAGTATGTGAATGTATTGTATGTTTCCTGATTAACTAGAAACCACTTAGCGTAGCTGACTTTTAGTATGCACACATGTAAACAGGTTGAAGCAGCTGGCTTGATAGAGGGACACGTGGCGTGATATGAAGGGACTTACATCCAAAGAAGATTTTTCATGATATTTTAATAAGCTACTTTATGTTATGTTTTGAATGTTGTAATGAATGATTGAAGTTTTATTATTCCGCGAAAGTGTTAATTAACTCTGATATTAAGAACTGTGTTTATGAGTAAATCCAACGCCAAGGTAGGGCACCGGGAACGGGGGCCTTATAGTTTGGATACTAGGAGTTATAGGAACCGTCATACATTTACTTACTAGGATACTTGCATAGAATCTTTTGGTTTAGCTGTTGACTTTTGTCACACCCCACTTTAGGGCCTAGGCGTGTGACCACAAGTTGGTACCTGTTTTGTAAATAAATCAGAGTTGCGGGTTTTATTTCAACGGAAGTCTTTAAATAAAATATTTATTACTTTGAAAACTTAAAAAGTCGGGTTTAAATACCCGCTTGATATTTCAAATACAATTCTTTATAAAACATAATTCTTTTATAATATTTTCAAATAAAATATCCGAGTCATCAGATAGCATCTAATGACTATAACTCCAATCCTCTATTCCCTCTTGCTTGTATTCCCTCTTGCCATCAAAGCGCCACATTGCGCCCAACGCCCTTCGCCATCGCCATCGCCATCGTCCTCGTCCTCGTCCTCGCCCGAGCGCGAGCACGAGCACGAGCGCATCGGGTGCTACGCACCCTCCGCTAGGACCACTTGGTGAATGATATTAATAAAAGAATATTACTATGGAAAATCTCTTCCTTATAAAGAGCTTCAATTTCTTTACCACTTTCCATGTGGGATGGATTCCATCTTCCTTATTTATATCTTAGTGGAATGCTTCCACTTTCTTACATCTTCCAATGTGGGATGAAATTTCTTTCATGTAAGTAAACTTAACTTAGGAAATATTTTTATTTCCTTATTTTTCTTATATTTCCTTATTTAATATTTTCCCATGACTTGTCTTTAATATTATTTTTGATCCCTCAACTTTCTTAAGTAAACTTAACTTAGGAAATATTTTTGATCCCTCAACTTTCCTAACTTGTCTTTAATATTATTTTGATCCTATCTAATCTGGTTCTTATATGCAGGATGGCTGTTTATTTTGTTGCTAACTTACATCCTTGAATGATGTAACCAGTCAATAATTCGAAATATCATTAGTAAACATAAATTGCTAAACACATTGATCAGTTGTGTATAACTATTTACCTTACCGTTATGTATTCTAAACATTTACTGATGTTAACTACATTGTTATTTTGATTCAGTCTGTCGAATCTATTCCACTATATTGTTGTTGTTAGATTCAGTATATTGAATATATTCCATTAACTTTTTGCTTAGATTCAGTCTATCGAATCTATTCTATCCTTGATCTTTATCAATGACGTTCTCTATAGTACCCTTTGACTTAATTTCATGTGCTATACATAGCAATTGTATTTTCTTGAATATCTTTGAGCTCTTTTTCTTTGACTTTTTGATCAACCTTACTAGGTAGATATTCTTGAATGAGCTCCTTTCGATAATATATTGTCCTTGCATATATATATTTTCTAACGTTTGATATATCATCCTCCTAGATGATAATTTTCTCAACGTTTTCTTTGTTATAAGTTCAGATTAACTTTTCAATATGTGAACCTCTTGATTGTTCTTTAGAGGTAACAAATATAAGCATTCTTGTGTATTAACACGATCTATATGCTAGTATTTTATTTATAATTTAGGGAATTTAAATACCCTTCTTTGATTACAAAATTTCTCGTTTAAGAACGAGTTACAATTAATATACAAAAGTTAGCTAATCTATCTTGACATTTTCTTGATGTGATCTTGTCATTAATCTTGACTAGCTTTTCTTTTCGAGCACTCAGTCGTAAAGTGTCCCGTTTCTCCACATGTAAAACTTACTCCTAGCTTCTTACGACATTCATCTATTGTGTGTCCTGCTCTCTTGCAGTATGCACAATTGTTTGAATTTTCTAGTCGACACTTCCCAGTATGTTTTCTTCCACAAGTCTTACAAGCTGACTTGGGAGTACTTTCTTCTTTTTCTAACTTCTCGGAATCTTTTGACTTCTTAGTCTCTTTATCTTTCTTCTTTTCTTCTTCTTGATTCCTTATCATACTGTTAATTAAGCATCAACTGTTTCTGGCATATTGGATTGTACCATATCTCTTATTTCTCTTGGTAGTCCATATATATAATGAGTTACTTTGTTATATTCCTGAGTTACTAGATGTGGAACCAGTCGGCAGTATTCTAGGAATTTAGTATTATATTCCCTAAGATTTGTGCCAACAACCTTGTGATTCCATAACTCCGTTTGAATTCTATCCATTTCATGAGTTGGGAAAAATTTCTTTAATATTAAACCTTTGAATGTTTCCCAACTTAATTTATACATCACTTCTCTCCCTTTGCTCATCAACAGAGCATTCCACCACTCATGTGCCTCTCCTTTAAACATTAAGGCGGTATACTGAATCTTCTCTTTATCAGTACACTTACTTGTTATCACTATTTTTTCTATCTCCTCAAGCCACCTCACGGTTGTGATGGCTCCTTTATCTCTGTGAAACTCCTTTGGTCCATAATACTTGAAGTCTTTGAACGAACATCCACTGATTTTCAGTTTCTTTCGTTTCTTATTCTTTGAATGATTATCAGCCGTTGAGCTATCATAAGTTTCTTCCTTTCTCGAAGAAACAAACTTACTTCGATTTCTCTTGTTAGATTTTGGTTGACTTTGACTCGTAGAAAAGTCTTTCATAGCTTCCTTAATCATCTTTTGAATTCCCTTTTTATATTGAGCGGGAATTTCATTATCCTTATTTTCAATATTTTCTTCATTTACAGTTTTCTTGGGAGGACTATTGTGAGAGTTTACACTTTCTTCTCTTGACATACTACAATAAAATTTTAAAAGATAAGTCCAATATTCAAAGAATTCAAAACATATATTTTATTCATCTTATTATAGTTACAAGAATGCATATTATTTGTTACAATTATACTTTCTACAATTTATAAGGTTCTACTTTTTCCAATGAATAACTAATTTCTTAATCTTGCTATCTTTCTTGATAGTCTCTTTTTCTATTTCTTCCATTTCCATTTCTTTAATTGCTTATTTATTGTGAGCAATGCAAAAAATCCTTAGTTGCCGGAAAATATTCTTGCTCTTGAATATATTCTTTCGGCTAAGTCATTACTTATTTTTCTTTTGGCATTATTGGTTTCTTGGATCTACTTGATCCTGCTCCATATGTGTTATGATTGGGAATTATTTGAGCTAGCGGAATGTCAGAATCATATGATTCCGAATCTTCCTCCATTTTCGTTTGGCATGTACTTTCATCGCTAGATATAGGAATTGGGAGAAAATACGTTCCCATGAATCCTTTTCTTTTACCAGATCGAGGCTTAACGGATTCTTCGCTAGATTGACAATCGGACATCTGTGCGAGATTTAAATTTAGGGATAGGTAGACGCTCCTATCTTATTTGTTATATCGTATCCGTATTTAATTTCGAATGATTTTTAGATACTTTTCAACTAAGTATCTATGTTGCTTGAATCAATACTTGTATAATAAGTTTTCAAAACTTATCCTAAATCAAAGCTTAGGTATAATTAAATACCTAATTCGCTAAGATTGATGGCTCAGATACCAACCTGTCACACCCCACTTTAGGGCCTAGGCGTGTGACCACAAGTTGGTACCTGTTTTGTAAATAAATCAGAGTTGCGGGTTTTATTTCAGCGGAAGTCTTTAAATAAAATATTTATTACTTTGAAAACTTAAAAAGTCGGGTTTAAATACTCGCTTGATATTTCAAATACAATTCTTTATAAAACATAATTCTTTTATAATATTTTCAAATAAAATATCTGAGCCATCAGATAGCATCTAATGACTATAACTCCAATCTTCTATTCCCTCTTGCTTGTATTTTCCAACCCCTTCTTTGTTTTCCTGTAACATGGGGGAAAAATACGTCAGCACAAAGCTGGTGAATAACGATGACTCTAAAATCTCTTTTCAATACCTTTGTGAAACCAAAAATAATACCTTTGTGACTACTCATTAGGCACCCAACTCAATTGGGATCAAATTACCCTAAGTACCATGTACAATTAATTATATACACAATATCATTTCTCTGAACAGTCCCGTAGACCTTAAGAGGCATGTTGATGATATGCATGGCCTCGGGGAACTCCGAGTCACCATGTATGTTTGGATCCAGACACATGTATACTCTTAATCAGAGTGTCCGTTTCTTATTATTGTAACACAAGGTTTTAAGGATTCGTAAATCCTATGCAAACATTCAGACTCATTATAAAAGGTTTGGGGCGTATTCACCTTTTCCGTTTAAAATCTGTTTCTGATACTGATTCCTGTTTTCTGATTCTGTCTCTTGATTGGTTACCTCGGACCTATAGTACGAGAATAACATTTGTATAAATAACTAGATCAGCGATCTAGCTTCAGACCTTTAGTCCGTTTTTTGTATAGCGTTAACCTTGATAAAAACATATGTTTATTCAAAACATTTGGACCTTTAGTCCCTTTCTTTATTTATCAATCATATGCTACTTTTCTTCTTCAAGAAGAAACGTCTATATTGAGTTCCTTCTTCAAGAAGAAACATTAATCAAACTTTATTCTTTGAATATCATATTTCTTAATAATAAAGAAATACTATTTTAATTATAACCCTCACTTAAGAAAAGTTATATGATTCTTAATCGTAAATCAAGGTTTGGCTATAACTTTGACTATGGTCTAAGCCATTTATAATAATAATATAATAACTTAGACAGAACCCCTTACCTCGCACGAGTATTCGGAGTTTAGATATTCCTAAGTTTATATGGGCAACACTTCTACTCTATATGCACATTTATCGAGGCGTTCTTGATCAACCCTTCTTGGCACACAAATCGAGACAACATTCGGGTGTCGCCGGGTCGTGCACGTACTTCGAGACAAAATGTCGGGTTTCTTGAGTGGCACGCACTTCAAGGAAACACCGGGTTTTGGCACGGATTAGGAGGTGATATTATCGGGTCGGTGGCACGCAAAACGGTATTCGGCACGCAAACCGAGGTAGAGAGAGTGTAATTTTAGAGAGAGAGTGGCTGTGGGGTGTGTCAAATGAGTGTGTCATGCCCCCTATTTATAGCCGATTTTGAGTCCCATCGCGTACCGCTTTCCATGTGGGAGGGATTCCATCTTCCTTATTTATATCTTAGTGGAATGCTTCCACTTTCTTACATCTTCCAATGTGGGATGGAATTTCTTTCATGTAAGTAAACTTAACTTAGGAAATATTTTTATTTCCTTATTTTTCTTATATTTCCTTATTTAATATTTTCCCATGACTTGTCTTTAATATTATTTTTGATCCCTCAAATTCCTAAGTTGTCAAATTTGGATCAAAATTTTGGGGATGTTACAACTTTGTCTATTAGCACGAACTCATGGTGAGTTTTAAAGCCCCTCTCTTTTACGTACTTTTCCTTTGGGGGTGAAAGCATGCACAAACATATTGTAAGACTGTGATACTTGG
This sequence comes from Bidens hawaiensis, assembly GCF_021521415.1. Classification (NCBI taxonomy): domain Eukaryota; kingdom Viridiplantae; phylum Streptophyta; class Magnoliopsida; order Asterales; family Asteraceae; genus Bidens; species Bidens hawaiensis. Next base: position 244,147 of record NW_027492646.1, read on the forward strand.
TGCGATTACCAATTGAAAGTCCTCACCCACATTGGACCGTTAACTAGGGTTAACTAGCGAGGTAATATCAAGTAGTACTACTGGGTTTGACAAACCCCACCTGCGCTAAAACTTGAATGGAGGCCGGGCGAGTGTAACATTGAATAGAACATATTTTCAAGTTCCGGTAAATTTTGACAGGAGGCACACAAAAGAATACATGTCAGCTTCGGTCGTAATGGACCCCACACTATAGTATCATTATATCTAGAATAATTAACTAGTGATAACACTTTTTTTACATTATCTACACATTTTGTGAACTTATTTTTAGATGCAAACCTTTGAACTCACCAACCATTATGTTGACACTTCTTACCTTGTCTTTCTTAGGTCACTAATTATAAGGAGTTAGGATTGCATCACGATTGCATGGCTTCCATTAAACAACTAAGCATGTTTTGGGCTTCATGAATTTTCCACACCCCAACCTATGGCGGAAACATCGCCATGCGAACTGTTGGTTCATAGCTCACAAGGTACAATCATGCACTTTAAATGTGACAATATGTAATTAATTAATTTAAAATTCAAGTACAACAATTCAAGAAAATTACAAAACAAAATCAAATGATCTAGTATAAGTTTTAATCTTTAAGGTCATCTCTACGTGATCTTCATCTTGATAAACAATCTAATTGATAACCTGCAAATGCGTACAAAATAGATATTTTTGTCAACAACACATGTTGAGTGAGTAGATTACCAGTTTTTGAACTACAATATAATAATATATAAATAAGGAGGAAAACTGTTATCTGTGAGTATAAAACAATAAAATCATTGAGCAAATAATGAATGCCGGTAAAACCATTGTCATGTGAATCGGACGTTGGCTACTACGACATGATGTGATAAATGAGGGTGTCGGTGAAACCATTTCCATGCGAATCAGGCTTAGGCTACTACAAGGGTCGTATGATCATACTATAATGTGATTATGATGGACCTCTCCGAATGCGATAAAATAAACAAATATACATGTTAACAAATAGCAAATAGTCATTCAATTGATACACACACAAAGATCACAATTTGTTAATGAGTATATGATAAAGTATGTAAGTAATTAACAGGTATGCATAAGTCCCCAAAACGTTTGAAAACAAGTAAATTAGGGGAGTGATTACTCACCTTAATATTCAGGCGAGTTAAACGATAAAATAAAGATTTTAAGCGAGTCCCGTGCCTTAAGTGAGCTGACCGATCCGACACGAACAGAACTGGAACTTTGAAATTGTAAACTATAACTACAAACGAGAACATATCCGCTGGAATAAGATCAAACGAATGCATAAAACTCAAGTTATGAGATTTTAATCATTTAAGCGAGCTGGTACTGTTCAGAATCCGAAATTTGTGTCGTAAGTCATGTTCTAACCAGTACACTAATTTCACAACAAACATAAAAGTCTTCTGGCCCAAAAGTTAATTCTGATAAGAAGATAGAGAAATCAAATAGTCAAATATTTTGACTATTATGCATTAAAACGAGTCGGAAAATAATTGACCGACAAACCCAATAAATCTATAAAATTGATCGAGGGCTTTTGTTAGTTAGACAAAAATAAATTTTTTTCATGAAGATAACTTACCCGGAAGATAAATGGAACAATAAGGAAACACGAGTCAAATGGTCTTGAAGCTTGAAAGTCAAACTGAAATACGAAAGTTCTTGAAGAAAACACCATGAACCAATATGAACGATTTGTTTAGAGGTGGAGGCTGAGATTCCAGATTATTTTAGGGTTTTAGAATATGTTTTGGTTAAGTATTAAGGGTTAAGGCTAGTTTATTAGGAAATAGCTCGTTTAGGAAACTAAATAATCAATAAATGACCAAATCAAGTATAATAACCTAGAGATGTCCTTTGCACAACAAGAAAATGAATTAGGATGTTTTAAAACATTAAGTGACATATATTTGAGGTTATGTTTTGTTAATTTGGTCGAAAATAGGAAAGATTTGGCAAAATTAGTCCTTGTACTTCTATAAACACGAATTTTAGCCGTTTTAAGCGATTTTAAAAGTTCCTAAGCATTGTTTGGTGAGTTTGAAAGTTAGGAAAATATAAATTAAGTTTAACCAAGTTAAATACTAATAAATACAAAATTTAAATAATTCGAAAGACCTGAATTACATTCTGAGTCGGGCTAAACATAAACGAATTCAAATACGAAAAACGCGAGATGCTACAGTATCCCATACTTTCGGGAATTTTGTCCTGAAATTAAAGAATGCAAAAAAAAAACAATTAAATGTTGAGGAAAGGAAACTTTTAAATATAATTTAAATTTCATAATAACACGGAATTTTTAGTAGTCGATACAACACTACAAATGACAATCTGATAAGGGCATTTATATATATGATGTACCAGCAGTGTATCCATCATTTCCTTATCATCTTAACATTTGTACCATTACTCCAGAACTACTTTTGGTTCTAGACTATGACACACGATTATTCGTATTATGATTTCCATGCGAGGATATGGGTAATTACGTGTCGACCCGTAATTACTTAGTTCGTCGGATGGTCCACATAATTCATCCCATCGTGTGGGTTACAAAACATTTGAAAGACAAAATTTTAAGGTAACAATAGTCTTTAATAAATTTTGACATAAACCAGAAGATCATAGTTGTGTAAAATATTTCTAAAAATGAAACTTTCGAGTTGTTTTAACAAAATATAAAATTTCTAAATCATCTTTTGATAATAGGATATAAATCATGAAAGTTGAAAATGAAAGGATTTCTTGATATTGAGATGAATTGTGATGAATGGGAATGAGCAAATCAGCTAGAAGTACAATATCACAAACAATTGTCTTTGGATAGATAAGATAGATTTTATTGAATGAGATTAGACACTTAAGATTGATAGGTTATTCAAATTGTAATTTGTTACAAAACAAAAATCAAAAAAGAGTTGTTATAATGTATAATTGAAAAAGACCAAATAAATTCGGATAGGAATGGCGAAAGCTATAAAGAGTATTCCTTAAAAAGCTTACAATCCGAGGTTTTCATGGGGGTAGAGTAATTTTCATAATAAAACCTTACAATTCGAGGGAAAACACTAAGAGAATTAGCCGAGCATGATTCGGTTCATCATCCCTTCAATTGATCTATGGCACTTGAAAATCGCCCCTAGGTCGTCCTCAATTGAAATATAATGATAAGATACCCAAAAGCAGTCTCAAAAACGAGTTTAAATGGTTGTTACACTTTTCAGCGTCATGCCCACCGTAAGCTACGGTGGCCACCGTAGCTTACTGTGGCTTCTAAAAACCTACGGTAGCTTCTTTCTGCCTTACGGTGACCATTTTCTTCAGGGGCCACCATAGCTTACGGTGGCCAACGTAAGCTACGATGGAGCTCTTATTCAGTCTCTTGTTTTCTTCATAACTTTCTTGTTTCAACTCCGTTTTCTTCACCGTTTTGGCCAATGTTCTTGTTAGTGCACGGTTTTGTCGTCTCGAGTCTTTGTAAATTATCGTTTGTAATTTATTATATTTTAATGTTAAGGGTATTTATGGAATTTAAGTTAGTTCGTTAATGTAAAGGCTAATTCGTTAAGGATGTTTAACGAATTAGCCAGTTCGTTATGTGTAAAGCCCATTCGTTAAGGATGTTTAACAAATGGACTATAGTTCGTTATGTAAGTTCCCGTTCGTCATGAAATATTGACGAATGGGGGCATAACGAATCACCGATTCGTTATGCTTTCCTTTTTGTGTCATGTAAGTTAACGAACTGGAGCAAATTCATTATGGGTTGTGTAACGAATTGGTCTCCATCATCTATTTATTGGGTGTTCATACCCTCATAATTTAAGTTTTGAGTTTAATGTATCGAACCTCGGCTGGAATACTCTCTCGCTCAATCCTTCCTTAATATATTATTAATATACATACTATATATATATAATTATAAGCATATCAATAACTAGATCCTAAGGTATTAGATCTAATCCGATAATCAATATTGATTAGATCTAACGTATTCTCCAGTGGTATCAGAGCATATAGGTGTTAGATTGCTCTTAATTATGTGTTAATGGTTTGTATTTGAAAGTTTTTTATTGAGTTTCTGGTTCGTTTAAGGTTTATTGAGACTCTGTTTGAATTATTGATTTGATCTGAACGATTATGGATTGAGTTTTGGTTCAGATTGTGTTTGGTAAAGTTTGAGGGAATTGTGTGTGAATTGAATTGGAAATAGGGGTTGTTTGGACTGATTTGGCCTGGATCTGTATATGTACGGAACATGGGAATGAATATATTTGATTCGTGTTTGTTTGATCGATTAACGGATACGAGATAAGTGTATTTGGGTTCGCGAGTTGTTTACGAGAAAATTGAGCTGCGATTTGGACAAATTGGTATTGTATTTAGGTTGTATTACGGATTTTAGTTTGGGTGTAGATTGTTCTAGAATCTGGAAAATTTCCAGATTTCTGGATAATTGTTTGAAGAGTTGAAGATTCGTTATCGTTAAATCGTCAGACATGGTTCTTGATTCATTATCAGCTCTTAGCAAATTCGTGCCACGTGACAAGTTTGTTACAACTGACTAACAATCTTGTTCGTTATCAACTGTAGCTGATTCATTCCCAATTCGTGCTTCCTAATTCGTTACATTTTCATCACTGATTTGTTATCAATTCGTATATTGATTCTTTAAGTGATTCTTTACTTATTCGTCTTTGATTCGTCTTCTTAATTCTTCAACGATATGTCACTGATTCGTTATACTAATTCGTCAGCGATTCATTGGTGACGTGTCTTTGATTCGTTACTAAATCGTTATAATCTAATTCGTTACTAGTTTGTCAGAATACTCTTTCTGATTTGTTACTCAGACCTCATCTGCTTCTTTAAGTTACTCTTCCCAATTCGTTATCCTTATTTCACTCAGTTCGTCAAGGTTATTGTTCCTGATTCGTTACAGATTTTTCACTTTTAACTCTCAAGTTTAGATTTTTGTTAATTTTAAACTTTTTAATTACCATGGCTGGTTTTTACGCATTGGCATCTCAAAACGTACTCATGCAACAAATGTTACACCTCGATACGGAAATTGGATCTCATTCGAAATGTCCAAGACTGATGAAATTCAGTGATTTTGCCCAATGGGAACCACGTTTTCGTGCGCATCTTGGTTCTTTTCATCCTGACTATTCTCATTGTCTTGAGGAAGTTTATATTGTTCCAATGCTTGGTAGTGAAACAAAGGGCTTTACTCCAAAGGCTTTTTCTCAATACTCAAAAGAGGAAAAGAAAGCATTAGTGATTGAGACCAAAGCATACTTAACATTGACAATGGCTTTACCTTATAACATATTTCATCAAGTTGGAAGTATCAAGATATGTGCTTCATTGTTCCAACATATTAAGATGAGAAGCATGGGAAACACAGAAGAAAGCAAGAAAGTGATGTTAAAGTTTCAATTTTGAAACTTTAACTTATTAAAAGGTGAAACTGTTGAAGAGATGCATACTCGTTTTAACCATTTGATAGCATAAATGTTCAAATTGAATATGGAACCCACTGAATTTGATAAAATTGATATAGTGAAGAATGTTTTACCTAGTTCTTATTCAACATTTCTCATGGTCTTGAAAGAAAACAACTATTTCAAGAATGAAGACTTAACGGCTTCAGAATTTATGCAAAGAGTGGAAGCTAGAGAGTATGATTTAAAGTGTCAAAAGCCATCAAAAGATATTCAAGATCCATCTTTGTTGGGTCACGATTTGGTTAGAATGACGCATATCAAAAGGCCACGACATGATCAAGACGAAAGTGAAAGAAACGAAGATGAGTTAAAGAATTGCAATATGGTTGTGATGGTGTAATACTGAAATCCCTATGGATTTCGGTTTGTCTAGTAACACCGAAATCCCTATGGATCTCGGTTAGGCTAGTTTGGGCTTGGCCTTTGAGCCTTTTGTATGGTAAACCTATATATAGTTAATGTTTAGTCATTAGTTAGGGTTAGTCAGTGGTAGCCACCATCAAACTATCAGAGTGCTTAGAAGGGTATAGGTTTATATATCTGACGATTTATTTATAATAAAATCGTATGCATTGAAACCGTATAATCTAATCTTGTTATTGTTTTTCATATTATTGTTCTTGAATCACCACGGTATTTGGATTGCGCACAAATATCGTGTTCGAGTTGATATCTTACTGTAGTGATCCAGATTCGGGACATACTAGTGGTATCAGAGCCTTTTGACCTATTCTAGGCTCGGTCGTGATATCAAACGTTTCAAGATTCATTGATTAGTTGTTGTTTCTGATGATTTTGGTGTTTTGGTGTGCATTTCCGGTTAATAGTGTTTCAGAGAAGAAAAAGCTTTATTTTTTATTATAGATTTGATTGATTTGGAAAATATTTGAATTCCATAATTCACGGAAGTTAGTTGGTTGCAAATATGATCCTGCCAACATTGTTTTCGGCCAGATTTTATTTGATTTCGGGTTGATTCAAAGGTTCTCGGCTTAATTTCATCGTTTTCGACCAGTTCTGCTGGTTCTCGGTCACTTTTAAGTATTCTTGGTCAAAAGCAAGTGTTTTCGGTCAAAGACTTAAAGTTCTCAGCCAAACCTAGATCTCGGTCAAACCTAGTTCTCGGTCAACTTTTAGTGGTTCTCGGTCAACTTTCACTGGTTCTCGGTCAATCAAGGGTTCTCGGTAAAAAAAAAATTGGCGGGAAAGTTTTTGTTGAACGAATTTTTTCCTGAATATTCCTTATAAGTGAGACTTCATTCTTTAAAATTTTGGCAAAAAAAATTTTTGGGTGATTTTCGGTGAAATTTTTGGCGGGAAAATCGGAAAAAGTTTTCTTGAACAAAATTTTTCCTAGACACTTCTTTTGAGTGGGACATCTTTCTTGAGAAATTTGGCGATCATATTTTCCAAAAAAAAAATGGCGGGAAAATAAGAGTAATCACTCAAAGGATTTTCCACAAACCTTCTCAATGTTTAGAAGTGCTCTTAATCAGTCTGCTCCCTCACCTGTAGTATTTTTTAGAGCATGAAGAGTTCGCCTACAGGGGTAGATTAAAATACTTTAGCCAATTCCAATATGGTAAGGGAAATGGAAAGGGTCAAATGTGAAAACTGCACCCTTAAGAAAAACGAGAAACTGTATAAAGAAAAGATAGATGCACAACATAAGGACATACGTCAACTTCAAAAAGATTTTAGTGTGAAATGTTGTCACCATTAAGATTCTAAGAAGCGTATTGCTGAATTAACTTCCAAGTTAGAAGCATTCAAGTTGGAGATAGCAAAATTAACAAATAAATTTGATAATGCTGAGGTTAACTTGAAGAAGTTTGATGTTTCAAGTGAGGTGGTTGAGAACATGATTGCGTGTCAATTAAAGTATAGAACTCAGGAGTTTGAAGGATTATGATATGATAAGGTGTCTCCTCCGTTTAATCATAACTATACGAGTTTGCCTGTAACTGAAGAGGAAGAGGCTAGGGAGGAGAACATGAAATGTGGTAAACAGGTTAAACCTTTGAGTCAGGATCTCTAGAGGAAATCAAGCATGGTCTTCAATGTGTTAACAATCTTGTTGCCTCTACTTCATGTGCTGAAAATGTTGACATTGAGAACTGTGATAGCCAGAATGACGATCTTGAAGAGGTTTTGTGTGAAAAGTTTTGCAAGGTTAAAGAAGGTCGAAAAAGGGCTAAGAAACCTAGAAAGGTTGACTGTTCACCAGATGCTGCTGGTGTTAAAAGGAAAACATGTTACCATTGTGGCACTCCGGGTCACATAGCCAGAAACTGTGTTCATCAGCTTTATGTACATTATTATATGAATAATCAAGGGACTACATTCAAAATAAAGTCTCGATCTAAGCCGATGAAATGGGTCTCGTCTAAAACATCAACGGAAGGGAATTCCAGAGTTAAACCTTCTAATGGTGATTGGAACTTAGCAAAGAAAAATCAGAGAATGAAGGTGTGCTTCGCATGTAGGAATGTTGGGCATCTGGCGAATGAGTGTCTATACCGTACAATGAAAAGGAAGATTGTTCAAGTGAAGATCACTCAAGGTTTCAAGGTTAACACGACAGGTTTGCACTCATATGATTTTAAACATGGTAAAGGGCAATTTAATTTTGCAAAATCAAACAGTGCTAAGAGTGTTGAGAGTTCTATTTCAATAACTTCAACTCCAAAGTCTGTTCTTTCATGTTTTACTAAACCAAAACAGATTTGGAAAGTTAAGAGTCAACAAACCGAACTTGTAAAACCATATATGCTCTTAGATGATGATAAAGACATGAGTTGGCAAGAGGTCACATGTGTTGATGCTCAAGGGAATCCCAGGACATTCATGACTTGGGTCCGTATGTCCAACTGATCCCTATGTGTGCAAAAACAACCACAAAATCAATGTTTATAAAGATTCTTAAAGTTTTGAAAGCATCAGTCTAGGGGGGAGATTGTTGGGTCACCATTTGGTTAGACTGACGCATATCAAAAGGCCACGACATGATCAAGACGAAAGTGAAATAAACGAAGAAGAGTTGAAAAATTGCATTATGGTTGTGATGGTGTAATACCAATCCCTATGGATTTCGGTTTGTCTAGTAACACCGAAATCCATATGGATTTCGGTTAGGCTAGTTTGGGCTTGGTTGGGCTTGGCCTTTGAGCCTTTTGTATGGTAACCCTATATATAGTTAATGTTTAGTAATTAGTTAGGGTTAATCACTGGTAACCACCATCAAACTATTAGATTGCTTAGAAGGGTATAGGTTTATGTATCTGACAATTTATTTATAATAAAATCGCATGCATTGAAACCGTATCATCTAATCTTGTTATTGTTTTTCGTATTATTGTTTTTGAATCCCCACGGTATTTGGATTGCGCACAAATATCGTGTTCGAGTTGATATCATACTGTAGTGATCCAGATTCGGGACTTACAATCTTTTTATGGAGGAAGTATGCCTTTAAGCAGCACTACAGCTCCGATCAATGCATTTCTCACTCAAAATGCAAATGTGGGATCGTCAACGTATAGTGATCCAAATGTATGTTTTATGGAATCTGGATACACTGAGAAATCTGGTGGATCTTTTTCTACAAACAACTTCACTCCACCACCAAACTTGTACATGAAAGAAGCTGAGCAGAACTTCTCGTTTCCGTGTGCTTTTATGACATCGTATGAGAATCTGGTGGGTAGAAAGATTGCCACGAGTGAGTTAAATGATGAAGATTATGATCAAATAGATCCCGATGATTTGGAACTTATGGATCTTAAGTGGAACATGGCAATGGTTGTGAGGAAAGTGAAGAAATTCACGCAAAGAACTGGTAAAGATCTACCAGCTTTGAACAGGAAAATTGGGTTCGATAAGCTGAAAGTCAAGTGCTTTAACTGTCAAGAATTTGGTCACTTTTCAAAAGAGGGTGATAAGCCAAAGAAAGAGTATAATGGACCGCGAAGTTATGAACGAAGTACTATGAAAAAGGGTAATGATGCTGACAAGCCTTGCTTTCTGCTACAGATGGAACTGATTGGCCTAAAAGATTGTTGTGCAATGATAATCAAGCTAACATGGCAATGTTTGAGATGAATGACGGATTTCAAGATGCAAGTGGGAATGAGCTGTCATCTGACAATTAAATGAAATCAGATTCTGATGATTCGTGTCATATCCAACCAACTTCTTTTGCTTGTATGGCAAAGATTGACAAGGTTAGTTCTTCTTCCTCTTCTTCTGTTAAATTATCTGGAAATGTGCCTTGTGTTGAGTGTGACAGTATTAAGCCTAGGTTAGAATCATTAAAAGAGCATAATGACACATTGGTAAAAGAAATTGCCTCAATTAAGGATACATATAGAAAATCACTAGAATCACAAATGAGATCTAGGGAGAAAATTGAAGCATTGTCTGTTAGTAACCATGACTTGAAAGCTGAATCTTCTGTCAAAATGAAAATTAACCATCAACAAATTCAAGAGATTTTGAAACATCGAACTAAAATTACCAAACTTCAAAATGAGGTTATTGATTTGAAAAGCAAATTGGGCAAATTTAGAAATTCATCATTTTTGCTAAATGAAATTATTGAAGTGGCTGGTAAGCAAAAAGATTCAAAGAAAGGTGTAGGTTTTGTTGAAGTACCACCATCATTTCATAATGATTATACTGAAAATCCTTTTGCGGGAAAAGAGGAAACTGTTGTTAATGAACATGTTTTTGAGACAAAACCTAAAGTGATTAAAAATGACAATTTGAATGCTCAATCTTCATCACCAAAACCTCATATTCAAAGCAACAAAGTCTTTGCTAAAAATGTTGAGAAGGTAATCATTGAGGATTTATTTGAACCGGATGTTGTACACAAAAACCAGGACATTCCACGTTCAAATCACATTTTATATGAACCTCATGAATTTAAGGAGGTTGTGTATGGTTCGAATGCATCTTAAGTGAAAAAGGAGAAACCGGTTAAGGTTAGAGCTAAGAAATCAGAAAAATCAAAGATTTCTGATGAGGACTTGATGCGTTTTATCAATCATGATGCTTCTAAACCATCTACTGGTCGAGTGTTTAAGTTGAAAGGGATAAGCAAAGTTTTCACTTAGAAAGACATTCCACTTAACCTAATCAAGCCTGAATTGATTGAAAGCGTCTTTCAGAATGAAACTTCCAAGATACAAGATCTTGAACATAAGTTAGTGAATTCCAAAATGTCGAATGTAATAGATCCTTTGATAAAAGCTAAACAATTATTAAAATCTGCTAAGAATGTGCAATTTGTTAAATTAAATGGAATTGACACATTACAAAGCTTTTCAAACTATTCAAATCTTGATTTCTACATCTAAAGGAAATCTGTGTCATTTGATGAATTGGACAAAGGTCCCATTGCTGGTGTTTTTCATCAACCTTCGGTTGCACAAGTTCCTGCTAAACCACAACATGAGCGTGTTGACATAAGAACTTATTTTCTCTGTGGAGAACAAGGTCATGTAGTCAGGAATTATGGACTGTAGAAATCACAAAATCTTCATCCATTTATCAAGGAACAATCTAAACCCATTCCTGTGATTAAGGAGATTTTGAAAAAACTGATGTCTTTTGATGATGAAACCCATATCATGTTTTCTGATGCGAATCCTCGAAAGGTGGTTCATGTTAATGAAAATTTAAGTAGTTTAAAGCCCAAATTTATTCCAACGGAACCTATTTGCAAAAATGTGAATACAAACGTAGTTCAAGCTGTACACTTAAGACGAAAGTCTAAACGACCTGTGACTTATTCACAAGCGGCTAAACCACATTCGAATTCACTAAACATTAAAACTTCAAGTGAAACTCAAGAGGTGCCCAATAATAAGGCCTGGGCTGCCTTTTTGAACTGATCATTTTTCATTCATGTGCAGAGTTCATCCAAGACTGTTTCTGGTGAAAACTGGATAATGGATAGCGGATGCTCTTGTCATATTACCGGAAACATTAACCTCTTAACAAATGACAAGAATATACAAGGAGGGTATATAGCGTTTGCGGTTATCGGGTGGATTGATCACAAAAGAAGGAGATATGTCCAATAGGAGTATCAAATTTGAGAAAGTTAATTATTGTGATAAAGCTGATCATAATTTGTTGAGTGTGTCACAAATTTGTGATAAGAAATACACAACCGTATTTAATGATAAGGAGTGCATAATACTCCACTAGAACGACTTCATATGGATTTGTTCGGTCCTGTGAATCGTGCAAGTAATGTTGGTGATTGGTATTGTCTAGTTGTCACTGATAACTATTCAAGATATTCGTGGGTTTTGTTTATGAGTTCAAAAGATCAAGCACCCATTCTGGTTCAAATTTAATCACGAATATCGAATCACTGTATAAACTGAAAGTGAGATGTATTCGAAGTGATAATGGTACGAAGTTTAAGAACAATGTATTGGATTTCTTTTGTATTCAGAAAGGAATTTATCGAGAATACAGTGCTCCTTATGTACCTCAATAGAATGGTGTGGCAGAAAGAAAGAATTGAACACTGATTGAAACGGCTCTAACAATGCTTGCAGATTCTAAGCTTCCAGTTCAGTTCTGGAACGAGGCTGTGAATATTGCATGCTACATGCTTAATCGTGTTTTGACTGTGAAGAAGCTTCAAAAGAGGAGTTATGAACTTCTGAACAAGAGAAAGCCTAATTTAAAGTATTTGGAACCATTCGGGTGTCCTTGTACTATGTTGAAGAAAGATGCGGGAAAATCTGAAGAAAAAGCAATTGAAGGTTATTTCTTGGGTTACGCATCACCTAAGAAACGTGTATTTAACTTTACTTCTGGCTGTGTAGAAGAGTAGTACCATGTTGATTGTCAAAGATATACCATACCTCCCCAGGGTAAAGGATTTGATTGGATGTTCGATTATGAGAGTTTATTTAATTCGTTCACTCAAATAGTTGATCAACCAGATGAAGACATGGTGCATGCTTATTTTGAAGATCAATTCTTACCTCCAAGATCTTCTGGTATTGCTTATGTTGATGCTTCACAAGATGATCTTCCTGATACGTCTGATGTGATTTCTATCTCATCTGATTATAGTCATTTTGTTGATTCTTCCTCGGCTCCATTTCTTGAAACACATGAGATTGGTGAATCGGCTCATGATGCTGAGGAAAATTTAACTAATTTATCTGACAATGTTGTTGTGCCTGAGAATCCAATTCTTCGGATTCATTCGTATCATCCACAGGACAATATCATTGGTGATCTTGATGTAGGTTTGCAAACACGTCATCAAGTTGCTAATTCTATTGATTCTAATATATTGTGTGCGTATGACGATATGCATTCCTAGGGAATCATAAATCTCGCGAAATACACTTGCTTCCTATCTCAAGTAGAATCGACAAATTTTCGTATGGCTCTTGCTGATCCATCTTGGGTAGAAGCGATGAAAGAAGAATTGCAACAATTTAATCGACCCGGTGTTTTGGATCTCATTGATAAACTGGTTAGAGTTAAGAAACCAATTCCAACAAAGTGGGTATTTAAGTGAAAGAAGGACGATCAAGGCCCCGAGAGCTTGGTACGGCACTCTTGCTGACCCTCTTACCGATAACGGCTTCAAACGAAGAACTCTGGATTGCACTCTATTTTATAAGAACGTTGGTGATGATCTGCTCCTTGTACAAATATATGTCGATGACAATATATTTGATTCGACAAATGACAAGCTTTGTAAGAATTTTGAGAAGTCGATGCAGACAAAGTTTGAAATGAGCTCGATGGGGGATATGAATTTCTTCTTATGGTTGCAGGTTCATCAGTCTCATAACGGAATCTTCATTCATCAGAAGAAATACGTGAACGATTTCTTGAGCCGATTCACGATAACTGCCGGAAAAATCCCTTCGAAACCTCTTCCCGTGGGTCACAATTTATCCCCTGATGAATTGGAGGATACCTTAGATCCTACCCTTTACCGAGCAATGATTGGTTCATTAATGTATTTAACTGCTTCTCGTCCTGACATTACCAATCAAGTCCCCGAGTGACTCACCAGGCGACGGTTAAACGTATACTTCACTATCTGAGGGGTAATCCTGACAATGGGTTATAGTATCCCAAGGACAATAGCTTTGAAGTAACTGCGTTTTCCAATTCTGATTATCGAGGATGCAAGATCAATTTCAAATCGACTACGGCGGGTTGTCAATTTTTAGGAAGCCGGCTTGTTTCCTGGCAGTGTAAGAAGCAGACAACGGTATGCACTTCAACTGCTGAGGCAGAATACGTGGCAGCCTAGAGTTGCTGTTCACATGTTCTATGGATCCAACAACATCTACGCGACTATGGTTTGAAGTTTCTTGCTACTCCAATTTTAATTGATAACTCTGCTGCTATAAGTATCACCAAAAATCCTGCAGCACTCGAAAACAAAACATATTGAGATTCGATATCATTTCATTCGAGATTGTTTTGAAAATAAATTAATTGATATTGAAAAGGTGCACACGGATTTTCAACGCGCTGACCTGTTTACCAAGGTATTTGATAAAACTCATTCTAACTTTTTGCTTAGTCTAAACGGTCTTAATACACTTGTTGAAGTCCTTAAACAAGGATAATTATCTTTATTGTTTTTTTGTTTATTTTCTTTCATTTATTTTTATGTTTTGGGTTTTGGGGGTGAAAAATAAAAAATACAAAAAATATTGTGCTTTTGTTTGTATAAAGAAAAACAGAAACATTAAAATTTTGAAAAATACAAAAATATTGTGTTTTTTGTTATAAAAAATTGAACAAGATAAAAAGATTGTGTTTTTCTGTTTGTATAGATAAATCCAATAAGATAAAAAGATTGTGTTTTTTTGTTTGTATAGAAAAATCCGAAAAGAAAAAATATTGTGTTTTAAGTATGTACAGAGAAAATCCAAAAAGATTGTCAATTACTCATATTAGAAGGACATATACGTGTATATGTTTGGTCCGATATTTACTTGTTAATGTTCGGGATAAACATCTATCTGACAATGGAAAGTAGTTGGGGCGATTGATAATAATGGTATTTTAATCATACCATCTTAGCAAAAACCAAGTGTGGGAAAATTCTTATGGATTTCTCTTCGACACTGTGTTGGGGACAACACAGGTTTTTCATGTGGTAGGGTAATTTTCATATTAAAAAAAATAATAAAAAATAAAATAAAATAAAATAATGTGCCATAACCATACATTGGGAACAATGTATCCCAAGTGTGGGGATGTGGAGATACTTTTGAGAAAATTTTTGTGTGTGGTTAAAAAGATGTGTTGAGATAAAGGTCCCTTTTCATGGTTATAATTCCCTTGTGTGAGTGTTGCCAAGTTTTAAAAGAAATGGTAATAGATTTTCAGCCAATAGTGACATGTTTTGGTTATTTATTTCACGTAACATGCCGGTAACAAATTTTGGGTTGGAACTTTATACTACGGGTTTCATGGTTGGCATTATTTGAAGATAGCAGTGTGACCCTTCTTGTTAGAACTTGTTTAAAGAATGCGTTCTGAGACCTTAGCTTGGCATTAGTGCAAAGATGATAGAGGAATTTAGGTATATCCTCGTCTGGATTAGTGCGAGTGTGGGTTTCGGGTGGTTGGGCCTCATACATTATACATATGAGTGTGGTTAATGAGAAGGATGGGGGGGGGGGGTTGGTTCCTTTAGAAACCATTTCTTGGAATTATTGTTTTTTTCAATCAACCTCGTTGTTACATTTGCGAGACGATCCGGATTAGTAGTTTATTTCTTGTAATTGTATTGTCGTTTGGAAATTGAGTTGAGTAAATGTTGTTAATTGTTAAAAAAAGAAGTTGTTACGGATTCGATGTTCAAGGTATTATGTATTGAGATAAAAAAGAAAAAAAATCCGAGATTCATTATTCAAAGTATGGAGATTCAAAAAAAAGGAAAAAAAAATTAGTGGTGTATATAGTTTTTTTATTTTATTTCTTAGGTTTTCTTAAAATGTGTAATAAGCCGGATCGGATCGCTTGAGCTACTTTCAATATTCCCATTTCATACCCAAACACTTGGCCCCGTTACAACCCATGATAAGCCCTCTTGATTTACATGACTGCCTATGCATTTATTAAGTCGATGTTCGATAGTTACACAAGTTTATTATAGTAGATTGGCACACGTGCATTTGGGTGGACTAGCACATCATGCTAGCCTTGAGAAAAGTTATTGAGTGGAAAGTTCAAGAAGGGTGTGATGCGTGAAAGAAAAACAGAAAACGTGTTTGGTTTGGTTGAATTTCTAGGTTTGAGGAATATGAACGTGTTATTAGTGAAAATACAAAACACATGGGAATAGGGTATGACTTGGGACCTTAACCAATATGTGTTTTGTTGAATGAGTTAATGTTTAACTTTGAATGATTGAGTTGCTTGAGGGCAAGAAACGGGTAAGTGTGGGAATGTGATGGGTGGTCCATTGGACAACCCTTAAGTGATATAAGACTGGTAATAATAATACACATAATCGGTTTATTTCATGGAATTAGTTTACTACAGTTACTCGTATAATTTCAATTAGGAGGAGATAAAGGATGATATTACGAGAACTGAGAATACATTAGATCTATTCAATATTGATTATCGGATTAGATCTAATACCTTAAGATCTAGTTTATGATATGCTTATAATTATGTGTGTGTATATATATATGTATTGGTATTTATAGTATGTATATTAATAATATATTAAGGAAGGATTGAGCAAGAGAGTATTCCGGCAGAGGTTCGATACGTTAAACTCAAAACTCAAATTATGAGGGTATGAACACCCTATAAATAGACGATGGAGACCAATTCGTTACACAACCCGTATCGAATTGGCTCCAGTTCGTTAACTTACATGACACAAAATGGAAAGCATAACGAATCAGTGATTCGTTATGCCCTCATTCGTCAACATTCCATCACGAATGAGAACTTACATAACGAACTACAGTCCATTCGTTAAACATCCTTAACTAATGGGCTTTACACATAATGAGCTGGCTAATTCGTTAAACATACTTAACGAATTAGCCTTTACATTAACGAACTAACTTAGTTTCCATAAATACCCTTAACATTAAAATATAATAAATTACGAACGATAATTTACAAAGACTCAAGACGACAAAACCGTGCACTAATAAACACCACCTCGTCTTGAGCTCTTTGTCTTTAATTATTTGAAGCGCTTTGTCTGCCAATCCCAACAACTATGAATCCCGTACTCGTGGCATACACGTACAACACCCTGGAACTACATAACTCGGTCATAGTCTTCACAGCACTCTATCAAAATCTTGTTCACGAACAGCACGTCATTTTCTGTTTCAGATAAGTTAACGAGCCACATCGGGTCGATAACTCTAATAAAATTAGTCTTTAAACCTTTTCCCAAAACAATGATGGCTTCACCAGTACGATTGTCATAGTACCATCGATTAAATTTTAAATGAAGACCCTGTGGAAATGTCTTCACCGGTACGTACTTCATCGTATTCGGTGGTGTTACTTTAAGCATGAGCTTCCTCCAATCCGTTCGTGCATCAATCTTGTCAATACGTTTACGGATAAGAATCTGTGGCTTAAAGAATTTAAATCCACGGTTTACTTCGAAGAGAAAATGTTGATGAAGCCATTCTGCTAGACGATTTCCACCGCGATTAATGAAAGGTCGACTCGCGAGGGTACGAACATCCCAACGTGGTAGTGAGAGAACGTCAGTGATATTTTCATAGTACTGAACGCCGTTGTCCCAGTTGATGATACATACCTTTAAATCAGATTCATATAACCATGATACTATGTCACCTTTCACTGTCGACATGGCTTTGAACATGGTCTTCTGATTAGCTTTGGCACGTGCGAAAGCGTCCACCTTCTGTTCTTCATCAACATACATGTACGCCCTCAATAATCTTACGTGCTTTCTTATTCTAGTACGCAAAATAACCCTGAATATCAGCCACTGACGGATCAGGATTCCAATCAAACGATTTGCCTTTATTCTTTGATATATTTTCCAAATGGTCTTCAGCAGCTTTGACATTTTCTTCTATAAAAGTAGGAACACCCTGATAGACATTTGAACGTTGATATAGATCAGGGTATTCCCCTACTGTCACATCTTCAACCTCGAGCTCTTCATTCTCGTAAATAAACGACATATTCATTTGAGGAAACATTGTATCCTGTAAGACTTCCTCGTACTACCTCCACATCATCCTCGGCTTCCAAAGGATCGAGTTCTTCATCATTCAGTCCTAGCAGTAAAGAAATCTGCTCATGTGTTAAGGACCGATAAACGAACTGACCCACTTCGATTTCATCAGCATTGACCATACTTCGTACCACCCCCTCTTTATCCATAAATAGCACAGTGTTGGCCTTGATCGACTCGATTGGTTGTGCATTCATCGAATCATGATAAACAACCAACTATTTATCCATGTTATCAACACCGCTTTTTCCAGCGCCAGAGGATGAACCGTAATCTTGTTTCGGCTCACTACCTCCAGCACCCGAAGCATCAGGATCTTCATTATCATTATTTAGCTTTTTCAGTTAATCATCTTTGCATGTGAGCTAAAGAATAAGATCCTCTTGTTCTTTAATCTTAACCCCCTGAGTCGTGACAATCTCACGAAGCTCCTTAGTCTTTTTCTTGCAGTAAGAGACGTAACCCATCAGACGATGTTGATTCAGCATGAGTTGCTCTTGAGCTTGACGATCATCTACCAGTTGATTCTCATATAAACGAATCAAACTCAAGAGCATGTTCATCTGATTCTCTTGGGGCAAAGTGTGAAATGGCTGAGGTACTGGTAGCATGGGACCTTAAGGATGACTAATTCTCATTAACGAGACGCCCATCGGAGTAGGTGGCATCATGGTCGGTATCGGAGGAGTCACCGAAGTAGTAGTAGTAGGCCTTGGTATCGAAGAAAAAATAGATTAAGGAATCATACCAAGCCTAGGATCCGATGTCAGCGTAGTAGTCAAAGTTAATTTCGGGGTGCTAGTAGTAAGCGGCATCACCGGTCTTTGAGGAGTGAACGACCTTGGAGCTTGAGGTCCAAACGACACACCAGCACCTGTAATATACGACGTTTGGATGGTTCATCACGAGCCACATCTTTCCCTTTACGTTTCCATTGAGCAGCTTGAGAACTCGCTGGCTCAACGTCAACACGGTGTTGGTCACCTCCCTGACCACCATTATCACCATCATCCCCATCATCACCACCTTGGTTCCCACCTGGACCCTCTTCACGTACGGAATCCGAGTCATCGTGGATCCAAAAATCATCAGAGGGACATTCGGACGCCGGATTAGACAGATGATTAATCAAACGTTTAGTCCTCAGTGTTTGATCATGCCTATAAGATTTCATCCGCCGTACCGTGTCAACACTCATATGCTCCATCTTTAGCACGTCATTCACCAGATTTTGATCAATCACCAAGTCAGGAATAAGATCCTAAATGATCTACTTTAAGAACCGTGGATACATAAGGAATTTGCCTCTTCGATTCTTGACCAGGCAATTTTCCATGAGATGGTAGAAGATCATCTCAGAGAAATTGAACGGTTTTTTCAAAATCAAAGCGACAAAATGCCGATTATAACATGATTCGGCACTCTTCGTATCCTCCCTTACGTCCACCAAGGCTATGAATAAGGATGTGTAATAGATACTTGTACGTGGGGCACAAGTTCGCCTTGTTATACAAGGAACGATCAAGTTCACCACAATTAAATAAACCTCGAATCAACCCATTATCGAACTCACACGGGTTGTCCATGTTATCATCAAATCGCATACTCGTCGGATGACTTTGGTTGTAATGACGACTGGTCTCCTGTTGATCTCAGCAATGATATTATGACAAACTGAAATTTTTTTTCTTTCTTACTCTTTCAGACTCTCATCACGACTTGACTCAAATTTTCGGGACGAAAATTCTTTAACATGGGAATGATGTGACAATCGTCAATTTCAGGTAAACTCCGTTAACTCAACTCCGTCAATTCAAACTTAAGATCATTGAATCTATAACGCACACTTCATTACATTTAAACTAGGGTTTAAATGACGCTTAACACTTACTACATGTGTAGTCTTTCGGGATTTGCACCGAAACGCAAACGAGTAGACGCAAACGATTGATAAATAAACGAAAAACGTCAACATAATAATTATGTGATAATTATGTGTTAACATATGTGTTACTTGATTATATTGTGTGTAATGCTAAACAAGAAACAAGAACTAAGTTAGTTAAGTTAGAAAAACAACACTTGAAAGTAGAGGGACTAGAGTGTAACTTGTGTGTCTATAAATATAACCTTAAAAATAAAACCCTAACTATTATTATTATTAATCCCAACCCGATCGGCCCCCCCCTCCCCTTTGCTCCTTGCTGCCGTCCACTTCCACACACACATACATCAAGAAATCAAGCGTTTAATCCAAGAACTAGGTGCTAGGAATGTATAATTTATCATCCTTTACATTCTTGTTGATTGATTTTGATGTTTGTTGGGTTAATAACAAACCCTAGGCTGCCGATTTTGAGTGTATACATAGCTAACATGATTGTTGTTATTTGGATGATGATTTGATAACTAGATTGAATCTTGTTGTATGGTGATTGTTGTGTCTTTGATTTGAGTTCAAACACAAACCCTAATCTTGTATGTAATGTGAAATTGATGTGCATGGATGGTGTTTATGGGTCTAGAGGGTTATATGGATGCATGATAGTTCATAGATTGTTATTACGTTGAGTTTGGATGTAAACAGATTCTGGACAGAATGTGTATACGATGTTTAAGTGACTGTAACGAAGTGTAAACGTGAAAATTGGTTGGGATTGTGGGTACTGCAGTAAACTAGGTTGAGTCTAGTTTCTATAAAGTATAAGTTTGTAATTTTTGGACAAGTAGAAGTTTACTTTTATGATTTTACAAAAACGTTGTGCAAAGCTGAGCTGTTAGACCTGCTGTTAGGTTATGTTGTAAATGTTATATCTCATGAACTACGAGACCAATTGGGTTGGTTCCACTTCTGGAAGTTGACTCATTGAGTTAGGAACCAAACCCGAGTGGTCTTGCATTTATTGGATTTTTCGTTTAACGGGAATTGCAAATAACATTCTGTTGTGCATGAATCTGACTGTTATGAGTTTACTGTAATGATTTAATGATTGTGAGAAAACTATGAGGAATAAAAATGTAATAAAATATGTTCTGGAAACCTAAGACAAATTTGCTTCTGTGATGATTTTTGGTAAATTAATTGAGATGCTATGATCGGTGAAATAGTACAATCTTTCTAGTAGGATTTCTGTCTCGGTGAAACTAGCTGCTGAGTTGTGTAAAAATGCATGAAATACGATATTTGTTATATAATTGTTATGTTTTGACCAAAATACCCTTGCGGGGAATAGTTGCTAATTGATTGCCATGATTTGACCAAATTGCCCTTATGGGGAATAATGGCTAGTTAATTGTTATTTGTTGACCAAAATGCCCTTACGGGGAATAATTGCTAGTAATGTACGTTATGAATACATGACACGTATATGATTGCTTACACATGTGATGTGTCACAAAAACACTTGTGAAAGTCACACACGATTCACAAACGAAACACGAAACATGTTATGTGCATAGGTATTATGTGCCGGGTCTAGAGACTCGATAATATTCCGACACTTAGAAAAATCTCTTTGTTGTTTTAGAACGTTAGAGAGAGTTTTTCGGTGACGCGCATCTTGGTGATTTATTTTGGGAAATTCTTCGCAAATAGTGAGTTTCACTTTCCCCTCTTTAAACTGTTTTCAAAAGTTTTTCACTTGGGGGAGATAACATACTCCACAACGCATTTAAGATTTTGTTATAAATTATATATCACTTGTAAAGGCTAAGTGGCAAACGAAACATTTGAAGTCCTACACATCGAACCGGTTAATATTTAGAATAGCGAGTCACTGTTGAGTAGTACTACTGGGTTTGACAAACCCCACCCAACGCTAAACTCGACTGGAGGTCGAGCGGGTGTAATTTTGGCTAACACGTACCATGGTCTGGAGGACCTGGTGACAAGGCACTTACTAAACGAGTCAGCTTCGGTGTCGAACACTTAGTAATACTTGTTGTATAGACTAGCTACCTATCGATATATAATTTGACATAACACTATCTGGTAACGCAAAACGCCGTAACGTGGTTACGCAAAACGCTTAAACGCCGTAACGTGGTTACGCAAAACGCATAAACGCCGTAACGTGGTTACGCAAAACACTTAACGTAAAACGCTGAACGCAAACGCTAAACGATTTATTTTATATAACTTGTGAACTCACCAACCTTGTGTTGACACTTTTAGTATGTTATTCTCAGGTAGCCGAGGCGGGCGCACGGTTTAGGAACATGCATTGTGTGATAAACTTTTAACTATGCAAACTTGTTTTACCTGTTATCCTTGGTTTTTAAATCGTCCTGCGTGACGTAACATTGTTCTATGGTTTTACGCTTCCGCACTTATTTTCGTTTAAACGTTTTTATGGTTTGATTATAACTGATGATTCCGATCCTGTTAGTTCACACCCTCTGACCGTAAAACTCCGTTAGTGGATTTTGAGGGTGTGACAGATTGGTATCAGAGCCATTGGTTATAGCGAACTAGAAGCTGCATGCATACTAGACTATAACCGCGACGACCCATTAGTTATAATGATACGCACTGCATAGGTTTGTGTAGTCTTGTAATCTTATCTCTTTACCTCTTTCACTCATATGCGCGCGCATACACGGCTTACCTGTAGGAATGTCGACGCCACCCTCATCATCATCCGATTCGATGACTCATGCTCACGGGAAGGAACCGCAGTTACCTACCGCATCGTCACCCCGAGTAGTCCCGGAACTCGAAGCTCCCGCACCGAAGAGGTACCGCCTATCCGGAGGCATTTACGAATACGACGTTAGCTGGGATTGGTACCCTAACATGATCAGACGTATGGTCTATCGCGAACAAGTTCCCCCGTTGCCTCACCCGAACCACCCTGCTTATCCCAACACCCTACCACCCATAACCGAACCTGTAGAGAGAGTTCTCGCAGCTGTTGTTTCATGCTTGGAGCGTGACGTGGGTTACATGCGCTATACGAGGGAGAACGTTTCCAGAATGTTAAAAGACGGAACCGAGACTAAGGAGGAGATTGCCCGCATAGCAGCGGCAATGAAAGATATGCAAGAGACTAGTGAGCAACAGATGAAGGTTATGATGAAGATGCAAGCTGAAATGATAGACTTGAAAGAGCAACTCCAAGAAGCAAGGACCCGAACCGAGATAGCTCTAGAGCGTTGCGATGTCTTACAAATGCAACTTGCTCAGAATGCAGCCGAACCTGAGGCAGAGCCTGAGGCCGAGCCTGGGGCAGAGCCTGAAGTAGAACCTGAAGAAGATCCCGAAGAGGAGCCTGAGGAAGATCCCGAGGAAGATCCCGAGGAGGAACCCGAAGAAGAACCGGAGGAAGAACCGGCTGAGGAGGAGGCACACTCAGAGGTGTCCTCAGATGACGACATCTAGTAATGATGACACTTAGATGGAGGGGTTGTCTCCATCCGAACTATTATTTTTCTATGATTTTAAGGATTGATTGGAAATACTTTGTAGCGAATACAATGGTTTTAATCATGAATTGTTTTTAGACTAATATGTGGTTGTGATGTGATGTTGTTTCTTACTTTCTTTCTTACCTATCTTTTTATTACATGTATGGTGTGTTGTATATGAAAGAAAAATTCATGTTTAACATTTTATACTGTGATTCTAGGAAATGGCTGGAAGAAACGCTGGACGAGGACGTGGTAACATCAGCATGACTGCAGCTGAACTCCAAACTCTGCTGAACGACCATGTTGCGGCCGCTTTAGCCGCACACGTTCAGAATCAAGCTGGAGGTCCGAGTGGAACGTGTACCTTCAAGAACTACATTGACTGCAAGCCCAGTACGTTTAAGGGCACTGAGGGAGCTATAGGCTTCCTGCGTTGGGCTGAGAAGGCCGAGTCGGCCTTTGAGATGTGTAATTGTCCCCCTGCCAGTAGGGTCAAATTCGCTGCTGGGACACTTGAGGATTCCGCCCTCACTTGGTGGAATTCAAACGTCCAGATCCTTGGGTTGGAACTGGCTAACGCGATGAACTGGGAGGAGTTCAAAAACATGATGCGAGAGGAGTATTGTCCGAGAGAAGAGATTTCAAAGTTAGAATCAGAATTTTGGTCGTTGAAGATGGTGGGTTCGGAAATCGAAGCCTACACTACTCGTTCGCACGAGTTGGCTGTGATGTGTCCGCGGATGGTGGATCCGCCGAGCAAGAGGATAGAAATGTACATTGATGGATTAGCACCGCAGATTCAGGGCATGGTGACGTCTTCCAGGCCACCCACGATCCAACAAGCGATCCGTTTAGCTCACAAACTGACGGATCAGGCTGTGACCCAAGGTGCGTTACCACCTAGGGGTTCGACCGTTAAAGCCCGTGACAACCAGAGTAACGACAATAACAGCAACAGCAACCCGAACAGCGGGAAGAGGAAGTTTGACAACACCAAATCTTCGTCCTCGAACCTCCCACCGCAACAACACTACCGTAAGCCCGAATTCACTCGGAGCTTTAACACTCAGAATCACAACAACAACAACAACAACAACGGTAGCGGGCAGGTTTCGAGCGGATATGCTGGGAAATATCCAAAGTGCAACAGGTGCAACTATCATCATGTTGGCCAGTGTGACCGTGTCAAGTGTCAAAGATGCGGAAAGATAGGTCACCAAGCAAAAGAATGTAGAGGAGACCTTGCGGCAAAGGGTGCTCCTAAGCCACCGATGACGACGAAGGGATGTTTTGAATGTGGGCAGGAAGGCCATTTCCGGAAAGATTGCCTCAAGCTGAAACAGAATGACAACAATGGGGGTAATGGAAGTGGCAGTAATGGTGGAGGCAATGGCAAGGGAAGAGCGTTCGTGATTGGATCGGGTCAAGCCCGCAATGATCCGCATGTGGTGTCTGGTAAGCTCCCTGTAAATGATTGTTTTGCTTCTGTTTTGTTTGACACTGGAGCTGATAGGAGTTTTGTGTCGAAAGCCTTTAGCCAACTTTTAGACTTAACTCCAACCCCGTTAGATGCTAAGTTTCCTGTTGAATTAGCTGACGGTAAGACTATAATAACGACTCATGTACTTACGGGATGTAAGTTAAAACTGTCAGGTCATGTCTTTGATATCGACCTTATTCCTTTTACGCTTAGTAGTTTCGATGTCGTTGTCGGCATGGACTGGTTATCCGAGAACCGAGCGGAGATTATATGCCATGATAAGATAGTCCATATTACCACCCCTTCCGGCGAGATCATTTCGGTCCGAGGCGAGAGAAGCGGCATGACCACCAGCGTCATTACCCTTATGAAGGCGCAGAAGTATCTACGAAAGGGTCATCCGGCAATTTGGCACAGATTGTTGAGAAACCCGTGGAGGAGAAACGAATTGAAGATATACCGGTTGTGCGAGACATCCCGGAAGTTTTCCCGGAGGATTTGCCCGGACTCCCTCCTATTCGTCAAGTCGAATTTCAAATCGAGTTGACACCCGGTGCAGCACCCATAGCACGAGCCCCGTATCGGCTCGCACCGGCGGAACTTCAGGAGTTGTCCACTCAGTTGCAAGATTTGTTGGATAAGGGCTTTATCCGACCTAGCTCATCGCCGTGGGGAGCCCCTGTCTTGTTTGTCCGAAAGAAAGACGGGACTTTCCGAATGTGCAACGACTACCGGGAGTTGAACAAGGTGACGGTCAAGAACCGTTATCCTTTACCCCGAATTGATGATTTGTTTGACCAGCTTCAAGGATCGAGTTACTACTCGAAGATCGATCTCCGATCCGGTTACCACCAGCTGAGAGTGCGCGAAGAAGATATCTCAAAGACGGCCTTCAGAACACGGTATGGTCACTACGAGTTTTTGGTTATGCCTTTTGGCCTAACCAACGCACCAGCCGTATTTATGGATCTCATGAATCGAGTATGCAAGGCGTACCTCGACAAGTTTGTGATTGTTTTCATCGATGATATTCTCGTCTACTCCAAGAACGAGACTGACCACGAAGAACACTTAAGGGTAATTCTGGAACTATTGAAGAAGGAACAATTGTATGCTAAACTCTCGAAATGTGAATTTTGGCTTCGCGAGGTTCACTTTTTAGGACATGTGATCAACGAGAATGGTATCCATGTCGATCCCGGTAAGGTAGAGGCCATCAAAAACTGGGAAGCACCTAAGACTCCGACTGAGGTGCGACAATTCCTAGGACTGGCCGGCTACTACCGGCGTTTCATCGAGGGATTTTCAAAGATTGCTCAACCCCTCACCGCTTTAACCCACAAGGGCACTAAGTACAATTGGGGTGACGCGCAAGAATCCGCTTTTCAACTGTTGAAAACCAAGCTTTGTAGCGCCCCTATTTTAGCCCTCCCCGAGGGAACGGAAAATTTTGAGGTACACTGTGACGCATCTATACAAGGTCTTGGTTGTGTGCTGATGCAACTCGAGAAGGTTATAGCCTACGCCTCTCGACAACTACGGGTTCACGAGAAGAACTACACGACCCACGATTTGGAACTCGGAGCTGTGGTGTTTGCTCTTAAGATATGGAGGCATTACTTGTACGGTACCAAGTTTACCATTTACACCGACCACAAGAGTCTCCAACATATCTACGATCAGAAGGAGCTGAACATGCGACAACGTCGTTGGGTCGAGCTGCTTAAAGATTATGATTGTGCCATCAAGTACCACCCTGACAAGGCCAATGTGGTGGCCGACGCCCTCAGCAGAAAAGAAACAGATAAACCCCGACGGGTGAGAGCATTGCAACTCACGATTCATGCCAGCTTACCCGATCAGATTCGCGATGCTCAACTTGAAGCTTTGAAAGAAGATAATCTTCCATCGGAACTCATGCGGGGCATGAACAAGCAACTTGAAACCAGATCGGACGGGGTCCGATATTTTGAGAACCGGATTTGGGTTCAACGATACGGAGAGTTGAGAACTCTAGTGATGGTCGAAGCTCACAAGTCCCGATATTCTATCCACCCTGGCTCAGATAAAATGTATCATGATTTAAAGGCACTTTACTGGTGGCCGAACATGAAAGCCGACATTGCCACCTACGTGAGCAAATGCTTGACTTGTGCCAGAGTCAAGATAGAATACCAGAAACCATCTCGTCTACTGCAACAACCGGAACTCCCAATGTGGAAATGGGAACACATCTCAATGGATTTTATTACGGGTTTGCCTAAGACACCGACGGGATGCGATACCATCTGGGTGATCGTTGACCGGTTGACTAACTCGGCACACTTCATAGCAATTAAGGAAACAGACAAAATGGAAAGACTGACTCGTGTTTACATGAAGGAAGTAGTGTCGAGACACGGAGTGCCTGTCTCGATCATTTCCGATCGAGATTCTCGTTTCACTTCGCACTTTTGGAAGTCGCTGCAAAGCGCACTGGGCACCCGTCTCGATATGAGTACAGCATACCATCCTCAGACGGATGGGCAAAGTGAACGAACTATTCAGACCCTGGAGGATATGTTGCGTGCATGCGTTTTGGATTTCGGAAGAAGCTGGGAACCCCACTTACCCTTGGTAGAGTTTTCGTACAATAACAGCTACCACGCAAGTATTAAGGCAGCGCCGTTTGAAGCGCTGTACGGACGGAAGTGTCGATCACCACTCTGCTGGGCAGAGGTGGGTGACAGCCATATCACTGGTCCAGAACTGGTACTCGAAACTTCGGAAAAGATTGTTCAAATCCGAAATCGCATGGCAGCAGCACGAGACCGCCAAAAGAGTTACGCAGACAAGCGCCGAAAACCTCTCGAATTTCAAGTGAACGATCGGGTGTTACTCAAAGTCTAACCTTGGAAAGGTGAGGTTCGCTTTGGGAAGCGAAACAAACTCAACCCACGGTATGTTGGCCCGTACCGGATAACTGAGCGCATTGGTCCGGTGGCGTACCGACTGGACCTGCCAACAGAACTCAGTGGCGTACACAATGTATTCCACGTGTCAAATTTGAAGAAATGCCTGTCTGATGAAACCCAAGTAGTCCCTTTGGAGGAACTACAAGTTGATGAACAGTTACGTTTCATTGAGGAACCAGCCGAGGTTTTGGATTGGGAAACCAAAACGCTCAAGCACAGCAAAATTCCAATCGTTAAGGTTCGATGGAACTCGAGACGTGGACCGGAGTTCACGTGGGAACGCGAGGATCAAATGATGAAAAAGTATCCTCACCTTTTTGAAGGGCTAACCAAACACCGAAAACCGCGAAACTTGGCAAACCGTCAGACATCACCGGAGGTATGAATTAAATTTCGGGACGAAATTTCTTTCTACTAGGGGATGATATGACAAACTGAAATTTTTTTTCTTTCTTACTCTTTCAGACTCTCATCACGACTTGACTCAAATTTTCGGGACGAAAATTCTTTAACATGGGAATGATGTGACAATCGTCAATTTCAGGTAAACTCCGTTAACTCAACTCCGTCAATTCAAACTTAAGATCATTGAATCTATAACGCACACTTCATTACATTTAAACTAGGGTTTAAATGACGCTTAACACTTACTACATGTGTAGTCTTTCGGGATTTGCACCGAAACGCAAACGAGTCGACGCAAACGATTGATAAATAAACGAAAAACGTCAACATAATAATTATGTGATAATTATGTGTTAACATATGTGTTACTTGATTATATTGTGTGTAATGCTAAACAAGAAACAAGAACTAAGTTAGTTAAGTTAGAAAAACAACACTTGAAAGTAGAGGGACTAGAGTGTAACTTGTGTGTCTATAAATATAACCTTAAAAATAAAACCCTAACTATTATTATTATTAATCCCAACCCGATCGGCCCCCCCTCCCCTTTGCTCCTTGCTGCCGTCCACTTCCACACACACATACATCAAGAAATCAAGCGTTTAATCCAAGAACTAGGTGCTAGGAATGTATAATTTATCATCCTTTACATTCTTGTTGATTGATTTTGATGTTTTTTGGGTTAATAACAAACCCTAGGCTGCCGATTTTGAGTGTATACATAGTTAACATGATTGTTGTTATTTGGATGATGATTTGATAACTAGATTGAATCTTGTTGTATGGTGATTGTTGTGTCTTTGATTTGAGTTCAAACACAAACCCTAATCTTGTATGTAATGTGAAATTGATGTGCATGGATGGTGTTTATGGGTCTAGAGGGTTATATGGATGCATGATAGTTCATAGATTGTTATTACGTTGAGTTTGGATGTAAACAGATTCTGGACAGAATGTGTATACGATGTTTAAGTGACTGTAACGAAGTGTAAACGTGAAAATTGGTTGGGATTGTGGGTACTGCAGTAAACTAGGTTGAGTCTAGTTTCTATAAAGTATAAGTTTGTAATTTTTGGACAAGTAGAAGTTTACTTTTATGATTTTACAAAAACGTTGTGCAAAGCTGAGCTGTTAGACCTGCTGTTAGGTTATGTTGTAAATGTTATATCTCATGAACTACGAGACCAATTAGGTTGGTTCCACTTCTGGAAGTTGACTCATTGAGTTAGGAACCAAACCCAAGTGGTCTTGCATTTATTGGATTTTTCGTTTAACGGGAATTGCAAATAACATTCTGTTGTGCATGAATCTGACTGTTATGAGTTTACTGTAATGATTTGATGATTGTGAGAAAACTATGAGGAATAAAAATGTAATAAAATATGTTCTGGAAACCTAAGACATATGTGCTTCTGTGATGATTTTTGGTAAATTAATTGAGATGCTATGATCGGTGAAATAGTACAATCTTTCTAGTAGGATTTCTGTCTCGGTGAAACTAGCTGCTGAGTTGTGTAAAAATGCATGAAATATGATATTTGTTATATAATTGTTATGTTTTGACCAAAATACCCTTGCGGGGAATAGTTGCTAATTGATTGCCATGATTTGACCAAATTGCCCTTATGGGGAATAATGGATAGTTAATTGTTATTTGTTGACCAAAATGCCCTTACGGGGAATAATTGCTAGTAATGTACGTTATGAATACATGACACGTATATGATTGTTTACACATGTGATGTGTCACAAAAACACTTGTGAAAGTCACACACGATTCACAAACGAAACACGAAACATGTTATGTGCATAGGTATTATGTGCCGGGTCTAGAGACTCGATAATATTCCGACACTTAGAAAAATCTCTTTGTTGTTTTAGAACGTTAGAGAGAGTTTTTCGGTGACGCGCATCTTGGTGATTTATTTTGGGAAATTCTTCGCAAACAGTGAGTTTCACTTTCCCCTCTTTAAACTGTTTTCAAACGTTTTTCACTTGGGGGAGATAACATACTCCACAACGCATTTAAGATTTTGTTATATATTATATATCACTTGTAAAGGCTAAGTGGCAAACGAAACATTTGAAGTCCTACACATCGAACCGGTTAATATTTAGAATAGCGAGTCACTGTTGAGTAGTACTACTGGGTTTGACAAACCCCAACCAACGCTAAACTCGACTGGAGGTCGAGCGGGTGTAATTTTGGCTAACACGTACCATGGTCTGGAGGACCTGGTGACAAGGCACTTACTAAACGAGTCAGCTTCGGTGTCGAACACTTAGTAATACTTGTTGTATAGACTAGCTACCTATCGATATATAATTTGACATAACACTATCTGGTAACGCAAAACGCCGTAACGTGGTTACGCAAAACGCTTAAACGCCGTAACGTGGTTACGCAAAACTCTTAAACGCCGTAACTTGGTTACGCAAAACACTTAACGTAAAACGCTGAACGCAAACGCTAAACGATTTATTTTATATAACTTGTGAACTCACCAACCTTGTGTTGACACTTTTAGTATGTTATTCTCAGGTAGCCGAGGCGGGCGCGTGGTTTAGGAACATGCATTGTGTGATAAACTTTTAACTATGCAAACTTGTTTTAACTGTTATCCTTGGTTTTTAAATCGTCCTGCGTGACGTAACATTGTTCTATGGTTTTACGCTTCCGCACTTATTTTCGTTTAAACGTTTTTATGGGTTGATTATAACTGATGATTCCGATCCTGTTAGTTCACACCCTCTGACGGTAAAACTCCGTTAGTGGATTTTGAGGGTGTGACAGATATGGTTTTCGGACTCAACAAAACGAGCCGAATTCCAGAATGGTCGTATAATGCTTAAATGTACTGTCGGGTTAACAGTAACAACATAGCCAATACGAGACCTTCGTATGAAGGCTAGCATATCTCCAAAGACGTCTGCATCAGCAATATGTTCCCCCATGAAGGTATAAATGTTATGCTTCTTATAAAATGGTAATAACGGAGATGTAGGCTCTGGTTGTTGTTGCACTGGTTGTTGCTCAGCAATAGGAACATCCTGGATGACTTCGTCAGCCATAACTGAGAATACATAAACCTGAGATTTATTAAAACGAATAATCAAATAATATAATATAAATTATTTAAAAAAATTAATTTTGGATATTTCAAAATAATTCTAAGTGTGATTCGTTAATGATTTGAGACTGGTTCGTTATAACGAATTAGGTACTTCGTTTTAACAAACTGCTTAATTCGTTATCTATGCAAGACCACAATTTAAGCATAACGAATCACCTTCAAAGGAATAACGAATTAAAGAACGAATGTGATGTAATTCGTTATTAAAATTGTGAAAGAGTTGATTCGTTATGAATTCTGTGACGGATTGAACCCGAATGAGTGCTAATTCGTTAACACATAACGAATGGTCACTAATAATTTCCAGTTTTGACGAATCACTCAGTTAAAGTCAAAATTGGGATGAACTTTGGAGGTCAAACACGAAACCCATAATCAATTACACCATGTAACACGATGTAATGATCTACAAATTACACAAATCATCTCAGAAACTCGTTGATAACCGATATGTGATTCTTATTTTGACAGAAACTCCGTATAAGTTAGGTTAATTAAGATTTATACTTGTAAGTTAAAACCGACATGATAATCGATTAAAGGACCCATCAAATGGTTATGAAATCCGACGAAACGTATTGCGTTCTGATCCTCATTACCTTACGAATCTTAATTGATGAACAATATATGGTTTTGTGATGATCGATTTTTCTGGAAAATTTTGGCAAGGGTTTGCTTAAGGAAGAAGAAAATGTAATAAACGAATGAACAGAATCATTCTCCACTATTCCTTATATAAGACGAATCGGCACACTTCCCAAGACAACGAATCAGCTGATTCTTTATTTCAAAAATAACGAACTAGGGGTAATTCGTGCTTAATTCGTTATATGTTAGATGACAAATTGGGTCATTCGTTATAGAGTGGCGGAAGTGAATTAGAGGATAACGAATTGAAGTAATTCGTTATCAGAATAACCCCATTCGTTATCGTCAGATAACGAATTTACCTTAAAGTCCTTTTTAATTTCTTTTGTTTAATTTAAATTAAAAGAATTAAATAATTAAAATAATAAATAAATGAATAAATAACTCAACGAAACCCGTGTCCCGGTGACCTTATACCTTACTATCCTTTCCCGACGTTGTAAGATGTAATACCTTAACATGTTTTACGCTTAAAAACATTTAACTTAAAATAACTTAAAAAATATTAAATAGTATGTAAAAATGAAAGAAGAAAATATTTTTGGTATTTAAAAAAAATTCTAATATTTACATTTAAATCCGAAAAGTAAATTAAACTAGAACCCAAAATATTTTTGTAATTTTTGAATGTTTTACGAAAGTAGTACATGTTTTTTGTAAGTTTAAGCAGAGAATCATATTGACCCAATTTTCTTTCCATCGTAGTTTTATATTTCAGCGTTATTATGGCTGGCGTTAAGTCGGTCATTGATATTGTTGTCCAATTAAATCTTATAACAAACTTTCAAGCATTTTTGTGATATAATTAAATGTTCAATTAGAGCACAGAATATCAAAAACTATCAGCCTCAAATCTCGGTTCAACCTTAATTTGATTTTTACCGTATCACCCCAACTTGACTTAAACCATTATATTGAAGATCAAAATTTTGAAATTATAGAAATTTTTGAGCAATACACCAAGTTTCTTTTACTGTGAGTGAGTATGCACGAGTCCATCTGTAGGCTTACATATATTGTATCCCCTGGGATCCGTTTCTTACTGGTATTGAGACGCTCGCAAGGGAGGAACAAATGTATAACAGCGGATTTTGATCAAGTCAGTAGTTTAATTTTTACGATGTACAGCAGTGATCAAGTTTAATGACTTTGGGTTTGCTCTAAAAGCATTTGAAATATTCATGCATATGAATACCCAGATGATTAAGCCGCATAAAGACTCACAGTGTCCAGAATTCTAATGCTTGTTATTTGCTTTATTTTATTTTTGGTGATCAGACAAATATAAGGCTTGAGTATGATAGACTATTACATTCCTGCCATCATTAGCGAGATTTTTGGTAGAGACTAACACCTCTTTCAATTTGGCGTTTCTTTATGTTTATATCACATGTTTTACTCTGACGGCTTTTTTAAGACCTATAAATACACCAATGCAATTAAGCACTCAACCTTTTAAGCTTATTTCTTTCTGGATATGAGACCAGATGATCAATGTACTATCATTTTCTCTTTTTTCTTCAAAACTCATTTTCGAGGAGCACAAAAATAAATTAAATCACCCCAGTCACTTTCAGTCTATAGATTAATGGCTATCCTATCAATCTACAAGTAGATAGCAGGAAAAACATGCAAGCATGTTCCACAAACTTAAATAGCCAACATAATTTTCAGCGAGAGAATTAAATAAAAACGCATAAAAATCGCCCCAACTACTTTCCATTATCAGGTAAATGGCTATCCCGAACATTTACAAGTAAATATCAACCAAATATATACAAATATATGTCTTTCAAATATGAGTACTTGACATAATTTTAAGCAAAAGTATGCAAAAATCTTTTTGAATTTTCTCTTTACATACATAAAAACACAATTTTTTTGTATTTTAGGATTTTTCTATACATATGAAAAACACAATTTTTTTGTCTTTTCGAATTTTTCTGTACATACGAAAAACACAATCTTATAAAATGATGATTTATTTGATAAGTATGAATCTAGTTTACAAGGAAAGATGACTAAGGAACCCTTTAATGGAACTAACGAAAGGGTAAAAGACTTATTAGGTATCATACATTCGGATGTATGTGGTCCTTTTAAAGCAATGACAAGGAATGGTGAAAGATACTTCATTACATTTATCGATGATTATAGTCGTTATGGGTATGTGTACTTGTTAAGACACAAAGATGAAGCCTTTGAAATGTTCAAAGTCTTTCAAAATGAAGTAGAAAATCAACTCAATAAAGCCATCAAAGTACTTCGTTCGGATAGAGGAGGTGAATACCTTAGTGATGTTTTTCAAGATCATCTTAGGAGTTGTGGGATCGTCTCACAACACACTCCACCGAAACACCACAACATAATGGTGTGTCCGAAAGGAGGAATCGAACTCTATTGGATTGTATTCTAAATATGGCCCCAACCAAGAAAGTGGACAAGAAACCTTTTGACATATGGCATGGAAGGGTTCCATCATTATTGACGGGTGGTCTATGGGACAACCCTTAATTGATTTAAAGCCGTAATAATAATGATTTGAATTTGTTTATTTTGTGGAATTAGATAACTACGGGCATTATTGGTGAATTGTAGGCTTAAAGGATGTTCCGGGGCTATTATGGAGTATACCGAAGCAACCAAATGAGCCAAAGACGTGCGAGGGGTCAAAAGAAGTGAAAACGAGAAGGCGTGGTGGAAGTCCACCGTGGCCCACGGTCCAGACCGTGAGCCACGGTCCAAATGTGCAAATCAAACAGAAGCCACCGTACCGTGGCTGGTACGGTGGCCGTGGAGATCACCGTGACCCACGGTTCCACCGTGGGCCACGGTCCTGAAGAAACAAGAAGTCCACCATGACCCACGGTGTAGACCGTGGGCCACGGTGCGGGTCGTAACTGCCATTTTCTTTCATTATTTTAATTGGTTTTTGGCTGGTCTTTTCATCATCCTTCATTCTAAACAACCCTAAGACGAATTTTTGAGAGGAAAATCAAGACTTTGGTGATTATAATCATTGGTTTGAGTTTATGATTAATTGGATTATCTTAATTGAGGTGATGATTGATCAAACAATGTGTGGCTAGTACTCTTTATGTTCTCTCCCGAATTGTAAGGTTTTATAATTGGATATTTGTTAATCGTTTATGTTATTGGTGAGATAGTATTTTGATCATATGATTATTGTGCTATGGTGATTGTGTGTTTGTTTTGTAATTGTTAGTGTGGTATAAATTCGTGTTCTTGACTATCCGTTCTTGGTGCAATAGGAAATCGATATTTAGTAGAAGAGAATTAGGGTTAATAATACTAAACTGATTTTTGAGTGACAACCTTGCGTTTTTGTAATCCAAGTACTTAGTCCTCTCTTATCACATCCAAACGCATTTTCACGAACGATAATTGTGTAGTTCATCACATAAGTAAACATTAACTTTATCAACATTGGAAACCTGAAATCGGGAGAGAGCATTCTTTCTTATATTGTTTAAAACTCGTTTATTGTTTTAGCTATTTTCGTTAATCAAAATCAAACAACCAACTATTTGAATTTACTTTTGTATTTAGTTTAATTTATATAAATTTCATAACTACTTGGTAACACATTCCACAAACTCCCTGTGTTCGATACCCGCTTATCGCTAGCTAATAGTTGTAATCGGATTATTTTTGAGTGAGTCTTCGACTTCACGTCAAATTTTGGCGCCGCTGCCGGGAGGAGTGCGCAACGTGTGTTAGCTTTAGTAGTTTTTGTGTTATTTTTGGGTTTACGCTGGTTGTGTTAGTATGCAGGTACCTACAGGTGTATGCATACTAGAGGCTCTAACAGGTCATCACCGCTAGTAATTGATCCTGAGATTGACAGAACCCTTCGAAGAAACCGAGTCTTACTTAGGGAGAATAAGCTTCTTGGTTCTCCAACCGCATCAAACAACATGGATTCAGCACTTCCCACTTCGGGTCAAACAATCCCAACTACACCTCCACCAAATCCATCTCCACCAATCACTACTAATATATCTACAGCATCAAGTGAACTCCAACCACCACATACAACCGAACCCATCAATGCCCAATTCACTTATGCAACATCATCCACATTGCCACCTATTACCAACCTTTTTCCTACATTTGGTGCATCATCATCTCAATAATATCAACCACCAACCTTTCAACCATCACAATCAAGCTACCAATATCAACCCCAACCGTTTATGCAACATTCAAGATCACAAGGTGACGGATACGGATATGGGTTTGATAGTGAATTTGAGGGGTATGAAGTGGAAGTTCACTACATGTGAGGTGATGGAGGAAAAATGGTAAATCCAGGAACTTTTGGTTATGGTCAATGGCAACAACCACCGCCGGTTATTCAACAACCATCGCCGGTTATTCAACAACAACCACCACCAGTTGTTCAACACCCGCAAGGGCAACCTCAAGATCAACAATTCCAACCGCAAATGCCCCAACCACAGTTTCAACAACAGTTTTTGCAGCCAAGGCCCGTTTATAGGCAAATGGGTCAACCAAGGGTACCCATGGGTGTACCAAGAAGGCATGCAAGAGAGATGGTAAGGGGGATTGAAGCCCATTTCAGACCCATAATTACTAATAATCCGTCTCTGGTGGTTATCCCTCTCAATAATCAAGGGAGGACATTTGAAGTAAGAACCAATTCCTTTCAAAGTCGTCCGAAGTATAAAGGTCTAGCAACGGAGGAACCGTACTTCCACTTGGAGGCATATGACTCCATTTGCAACACAATTGGGGGTCAAGGTTTTACATCGGATGATGTGAAGTTGGTTCTATTTCAGTTCTCATTGGAAGACAAGGCAAAGAGATGGTTTTACACTTTTCCTTCCGCGTCTGTTTATACTTGGGCCGAAATGCAACAAAAATTTTTAGAAGAATTTTACACGGCCCAAAAGACCAATGATGCGAGAAGAAGTTTGAGAACCTTCCAACAACAATCGGGGGAGATGTTTCATGAAGCATTCGAGAGGTTTAACATGATGATCAAGAATTGTCCTAATCATGGTATTGCTTTATGGGAGTTGTTGAATGCATTTTATGAGGGTTTGAGTATGGAGGATGAACGGGATTTGCGGTTGATCACTAATGGTACATTTGGTACAAATTATGAACAAGGCGATTGGGCGTATTTGGAACAAATGGCAGTTACTTCAAAGAGAAAGGCTCAAACCGATAGAAGAGCGAGACCGGCGATTGGTAGACCGCAAGTGCAAGCTGTGGAAGAAGGAAATGTACAAACCACTAATCAAGTCATCAATGTTTGTACAAATTGTAACGATTTGGGTCATGCAACAGAG
Organism: Bidens hawaiensis; assembly: GCF_021521415.1. Taxonomy (NCBI): domain Eukaryota; kingdom Viridiplantae; phylum Streptophyta; class Magnoliopsida; order Asterales; family Asteraceae; genus Bidens; species Bidens hawaiensis. The sequence goes on from NW_027492646.1 coordinate 281,346, forward strand.
GTATGTACGGTAGGTCAAGCACCGGTAGAAGAGGTGAATGCACTCCAAGGGGAAGGTGGTAGAAATTACAATATGAATTCCAACACCTACCACCCCGGGTTGAGAAATCACCCGAATTTTCGTTATGGAAATCCGGCTACTCAATCTAACCCGAATTTTCAAGGAAGTCAAAGCAATTATGTCCCTCGCCAACAATATAATAACCAAGGTAATTATCATGGTGGGAATAATCAAGGATTTCAAGGTAAAGGGGGTGGTGGTCAGGGTGGGTCAACGGGTCAAAGTTCATCGAGTGGTAATGAGGTTATAGACATGTTGAAGTTGATGCAACAAGACATGCAACGAAGAAATCAACTTGATGAGGCACGAATGCAAAAGGAAGAAGTAAGACATAAGGCCATTCAATCTTTTACTACACAAATTGGTCAACTCGCAACTGAAGTGTCTGAGTTGAAGAAGAATAAAGGTCAATTGCCAAGCGACACAAAGATAAATCCTTCTCATAACTCTTCTCGTAATGTTCCTATTAATCACGTTAGTGTTTTAAGAAGTGGTAAAGAATATAAAAAAGATTTATCACCGGGTGTGGTTGATGGGGAAGTTGAGGATATTACGAGTAATGAAAGTGATGATGAAATAGTAACAAATAAACCCACTAAACATGTCACTTTTGAAAAACCGTTAAAAAATCCGGGTCAAACTTCAAATTTAAACGATGAAAATAAGGAAGTAGAACCAAAGGTGGTTCCATTTCCTTCGGCTTTACTTGACCCGGGTAAGAAAAATATTATTTCAAGAAGAGGTCCTCAAAAAGAAGAGATGTGGGAAGTCTTTAAGAAAGTAAAAGTAAATTTACCATTACTTGATGCAATCAAACAAGTGCCCGCATATGCTAAGTTTTTGAAAGAATTGTGCACTCAAAAGAGGCAACAAAAAGTGCCTCTACGAGTGGATTTAACTGAGTGGGTGAGTGCTGTTTTAAAAGGAGATCTTCCTCCTAAGATTCAAGATCCGAGAACGCCTTTAATTAACATTCAAGTAGGCGATTTTCAAATGTCTAAGGCGTTACTCAATCCTGGAGCCGGTGTAAGTATTCTTCCGGGGGGTTTATACGACCAATATGATTTTGGTCCTTTACAACGAGTCGAGACAACGGTTGTGTTAGCCGATTTGTCCCATAAACTCCCCCGAGGAATTGTGCGGGATGTGATAGTAAAAGTTGAAGAATTTACTATCCGGTTGACTTTTTGGTCTTATATTACTCATCGGTTGATTCGACCCAACAACAAAGTGTTATATTGGGTCGACCGTTTTTAAACACCACTCATGCTATAATTGACTGTCGATCAGGCACAGTTGATATGGCTTTTGGAAATAGAAAAATGAGATTAAATGTGTTCACTAACGGATCTAATGCTTTATGTGGTGATGAGTGTTTCATGGCAGATATTGTTGACACGTGTGAACCACACGATTATGAGGACGATGCTTTGGAAGCATGTGTTTGTGATTTTTCTGAACAGGTACATCTTTGTGCATTGAGGATGGAAGAGAAAAATCAAGACGTGTTGGCAGTTAAAGAAGGACGACCACCATGGACTCATCAAATTGAAAGTCTGCCAGGTGTGATTGATTCGGGTACAAAACCGTCATTGGAAAGTCCACCAAAGTTGGAATTGAAGGATTTACCAAGCCACTTGAAGTATGCGTTTTTGGAGGATAATGACACATTACCGGTCATTATTGCATCTAATTTGGAAGAGGCCCAAGAACAAGAATTGTTAAAGGTGTTGAAGGCGAACAAGGCTGCCATAGGTTGGACAATTGCCGATTTAAAAGGCATTAATCCATCTATAGTTATGCACAAAATTATCACTGACGAGGAGGCAAAACCAACTCGGGAGACTCAAAGAAGGTAGAATCCCAATTTGAGAGAAGTTGTGAAGAAAGAGGTAATCAAGTGGTTGTATGCGGGAATCATCTATCCTATCTCGGATAGCGCATAGGTAAGTCCTACACAGGTGGTACCGAAAAAAGCAGGTATACAGGTAATTAAAGATGAAAGCGGTGAACAAATCGCCACCCGACCGGTCACCGGGTGGCGAGTGTGCATTGATTATCGCAAATTAAATGCCGCTACATCTAAAGACCATTTTCCATTACCTTTTATTTGCCAAATTATTGAAAAATTATCAGGTCAAAAGTATTACTGTTTTTAGGATGGGTACTCGGGTTATAACCAAATTGCTATTCACTCTGAATGCCATTCGGATTGTGTAATGCCCCGGCCACATTCCAACATTGTATGATGAGTATTTTTTCGGATATGGTCGGGGAGTCACTCAAGGTATTTATGGATGACTTTTCCATTTTTGGCCCAACTTATGAAAATTGTCTCAATGAATTAGAAAAAGTTTTTAAAAGGTGTGTTGAGACAAATTTAGTTCTAAGTTGGGAGAAAAGTCACTTCATGGTGCAAGAGGGTATCGTGTTGGGTCACGTGATTTCGGAAAGAGGAATGGAAGTGGATAAGGCAAAAGTTCGGGTAATATCATCTTTACCTCCAACTAAAAACATTAAAGGGGTAAGGTTATTTTTGGGGCATGCGGGTTTTTATAGAAGATTTATTAAAGGCTTTAGTGTTATCACAAAACCTTTATGTAATTTATTATTAAAAGATTCTCCTTTTGATTTTACTAATGAATGTTTGCAAGCGTTTAATGTTTTGAATGAACAGTTGGTGAAAGCTCCCATTCTACAACCACCGGATTGGTCAGAGCCGTTTGAGATTATGTACGATGCTAGTGATACTACTATCGGAGCGGTTTTGGGTCAACAAGTTGATAAAAAGCCGGTGGTAATTTATTATGCGAGTAAAACTTTATCCGAAGCCCAACTTAATTATACAACCACCGAAAAAGAATTGCTTGCGGTGGTGTATGCCTTGGATAAGTTTCGCTCGTATATTTGGGGGAGTAAGGTGATTGTTTATTCGGACCATAGTGCGGTTCAATATTTGATGGAAAAGAAGGATGCAAAAGCGCGGTTAATTCGATGGGTATTGCTTTTTCAAGAGTTTGATTTAGAAGTTCGGGATAAAAAGGGTGTGAAAATGTCGTGGCGGATCACCTATCCCGAATTCCATTGGAGGGTGTCGATGACCCGATGGAGATAAATGAACGTTTTCCTGATGAACAATTGTTAGCCGTGTCGACCACACCATGGTATGCCCACTTTGTGAACTACTTAGCAACGGGGTCTATTCCAAGTCATTGGGTGAAGAAAAGAAGGCAACGGTTCATGGCCCAAGTGAAGCAATATATTTGGGATGAACCGGATTTGTTCAAGATTGGTTCGGACCAAATGATAAGGAGGTGTATTCCTGATTCCGAGGTGTGGGAATTTTTGACTCATGCACATGCATCGGCGTGTGGAGGTCATTTTAGTGGTCAAAAGACGGGTTACCGGGTGCTCCAATGTGGGTTTTATTGGCCCACAATTTTTAAAGATTCAAGTGAGTATGCCCGACATTGTTTGAATTGTCAAAAGTTGGGTAGTATCTTGAAACGGGATGAAATGCCATTGCAACCGATTTTGGTGTTACAGATTTTCGATGTATGGGGAATTGACTTTATGGGCCCGTTTCCAAACTCGAATGGATTTTTATATATCTTAGTTGCGGTTAATTATGTATCCAAGTGCGTAGAAACGGAAGCAACAAGAACAAATGACCATTCGATAGTTTGTAAATTCGTTCAATCAAACATCTTTGCTCGGTTTGGCATCCCGCGGGTTATTATAAGTGATGGTGGGTCACATTTCAAGAATTTCAAATTTGGGAAGCTTCTAAAAAGGTACAATGTGAATCACCGAATTGCTACTCCTTATCATCCGCAAACAAATGGACAAGTAGAAGTGTCCAATAGCCAAATTAAAGAAATCTTGATGAAGACGGTGCGGGTTGATAGGAAGGATTGGTCGTCTAAGTTGAATGATGCATTGTGGGCGTATCAGACCGCCTACAAAACTCCTATTGGTACAACTCCTTATCGGTTAGTTTATGGGAAAGGGTGTCATTTACCAATGGCACATAAGGCGTTTTGGGCAATCAAGAATGTTAACGCGGATTATAAGGAAGCTGGTGAATTGAGAAAGTTGAAATTGAATGAGATCGAGGAAATCCGGGATGAAGCGTATGAATGTGCTTCCACGTACAAAGACAAACTAAAGAAAGTCCATGATGCAAAGTTGAGAAAACGGACTTTTGAAGTGGGTCAAAAGGTGTGGTTGTATAATTCAAGGCTAAAGTTATTTCCGGGTAAGTTAAAGAGCAAGTGGATGGGCCCATATTTCATCACAAAAGTGGGTCAGTTTGGTGATGTGGAGATAGAAGATATTCAAGAGCAAACAAAACAAGTGGTGAACGGTCAAAGACTTAAATCTTACTTGGAAGGAAATGACGTCAATATGCTCGATGTGGACCGGGTGAGTTATTTGTTACGCTCACCGGATGAAGAAACGAATTAAAAAGGCCAAGGTATGTTGTATATTTTAGTTTAGGTTAATTTAGTTTTTATTTAAAATTTGTTTTAAAAATTACCTTCCTCGTTTTGGTGTTTGTCCAAATCAAGTGTAGGAAAAATTTTATGTTTTTCTTTACCGTGTTGAAGACAACTCGGGTTTTTTATGGGGGTAGGGTAGTTTTATTTTTAGAGTAATTTTTAATTTTAATTTGGTAAAGAAGTGTTTCATCTTTTTTGTTATTTTGATCCCTTTTAATATTGTAAAAAAAATTGTAGTGAACCGTGGACCACGGTTGGGATCGTGGCCCACGGTGGATACCGTGTGACACGGTGAACAGGGGCACCACGGTACGGTGCCCTCTGTTCGTTTTAACATAACTCGACTGTGACCCACGGTGTGGACCATGGGCCACGGTCCACTTCGCACCATCGTTCAGCCTATACTCAACCGTGACCAACGGTTCATACCGTGGGCCACGGTCCGGCGTCAAGAGATATGGGGAACCGGGTTTTTGTACTAATAAACATTAAAAATCAAATTTTAAACCCATTATACACCACACAATTCACCCACTTCTATTATTTTCACTTATTATCATCTTCTTCTTCCCAAAACCTCTCTTCTACAAACCCTAACATTCATACTTCACATACTCATAACTTCCTCATATCTCCACCAAATCAACCGATTTTTGAGTCTATTTTGACTAAAATTTCACAAGGATTTCGATTAGAGCATTGCTTTTGGAAGAATCCTCTATTTTGTTGGTCGATTTTTGGGCAAACAAGTCCGAAAATTTTGTGGGTTTTGGTTGATTTTAAGGCTTTCTTCATCTACATCTCCTATAACATCAAGGTATGGATTTTATGGTCATTATTTATGGTATATTGCAATGAAGATTTTAAGTGTTTATAATTGTTCAATATACCCACTTGCTTGTTGGAAGTAATTAGTTTAATGATTATGCATTATGGATGTGGCTAGTGAATAAATGTTACAACTTATGGTTGTTTAATTGATAATGTGGAAATTATGTGTTAAAGCAAATGTTAAAATTTTTGGTCAATTGATTAACGAGTAATTATCCACAACCATAGTAACAAGCAAGTGTGGGGAGGTGTATGTTGACTAAACTTGGTTTGTTTGGTTTGTTTGTTGTGTGTAGATGGGTAGAACTTCGGATAAGGGAAAGTCAAAGGCATCATCTTCAAATGGACGAGCATCCCAATTAAAGAGACAGAGGATGCAGGAAGAGCAAGCATATGTGCAAGTACAAACGGTAAAACCCACTTGGAAAGGTGGGGGATTATCAGTGTACCCATCGAAATGGCAAGCGGAGCTGTTTATTGATAAAATGGCCACGTTGAATAAACGAATTGAAGGGTACATGTGTGAGAAGGAGGTCACCGATCCTGGTTTTGAGGCTTTTGGGATAGTTGACAAATTTGAAGCTTTGGGTTGGGAAGCAGTTCTAAAGTGTTATGATGAAGAAACTAACACTTTGTACGATAGAGAGATTGAAGAATGGGTGTCCACATTAAGGTGTCCCGCATACAAAAAAGGTAATGACATGAAATTGATTGGGACGGTGGGAGGTCAAGAAGTGGTGATGTCATTTGACTCATTTAATCAGATCGCGCTTTTTGACACCAAGCCAAGCAACTCATACATATACCCCTCTGCCGAAGACTTATTTGATTGCCCCGACAAGCACCCTCAATGGCATAACATGCTTGAAAAGATTCTTAAAAGGGGTGCAGGTTCGGGTGATCAGATAAAGAGAAAGGATTTAAAGATTGAGGCAAAATTATTGATGTCTATTTGCTTGCACAATGTGATGCCTCGAAGGGGAGATATTTCGATAGTGCGGAACTGTGATGTGCCTGTATTGTAAGCATTGCTTTGTGGTACGCCTCTTATTTCATACCGATATCTGGTCATGCATAATATTTGGATCAGCCGTGAAAGCAATAAGCGGAAGTTAATTCCCCATTGTCGACTGATCACAGCATTGCTAAAGAATCATGGTGTGATAACTGACGAATCGGTGGGAATGACCAAAGTATTTAAAGAGTTTAAGTTGTCAAATTTGCCGGGTTGTGAATACACACAAACTGATAGGCATCATGTGCTTGTGTGTGATAAGGTGAGATGGAGAGTAGCAAGATAGGATGTTGAAGCGGAGGATGATAATGATGATGATGATGATGATGATGATGATAATGAAATTGAGCAGGTGGAAGAGATAGGTGAGCCCGATTACATGGATGTGGGCGGTGGCAGCAGTTCCCAACACGGGGGTTGGGACTATTCGGATGGTTATGACTCTTATGGGAATAATTGGGCCCATGTGGGGTCAATGGATGAGGTGTGGAGAGGCATAGGCCCTCCACATATGGAAATTGGTCAGATGAGTCGCGTTCACTTTTCGATCATCAGACTTTTATGGGGGCCTATGCTGAACGGGCCGCGAAAGAAAGGCACGACAGGTTGGAGATGTGGAACCGTGCCAATGCGTATGGGCGTGAACATGAGATGAATATGAGATATTTGGATGATAGGAATCGGAGGATGCATGATCAATGGCATGCAGGTGAACCGGTCGTGTCGGATCCACAAATGGTAGATTACGCGACTCTTCCTCCGTATGACGGTTCGGTACGATATCCCGAACCACCACTTCATCATTCAATGTGGGTCAGCCCAATGTAGTCAATGGCACCTTCACCACCACAATGAGAAGGAAGCAGCAGCGGCGATGGGGCGTTTAACTTCGGCCAGTTTTCAGATTCATGACATTTATCTTCGGGCCGGCCCACCCGTCGTACAACTGATTGAGCCGCGTGATACCAGGTGAACACTGTTCTGTATATTATTGTATAGTTGTTATTTTTTTTTTTTTTTGTGTCTTTATGTGTTTTTGGGTGGATGGGTGGTGGACAAAAATGCTTTTGATTAAGTATTATGAGAATGTGTTGGAATGAAGGTTGTATTTAACAAGTCGTTTGTTTTATTTTTCTTAAAACCGTACATTGAGGACAATGTATCCCAAGTGTGGGGATGAGGAAAATTTTCGTTTGTTTTTGTTTGTTTTGAAAAATTTTAAAAATCGAAAGAAAAAAAAATTAAATTAAAAAATCAGAAAAAATTAAAAAATCAGAAAATTTTTTTAAAAAAAATGTGTTTAAAAGAATCGGAAAGTGGTAAGATGGCGGGGTAAACTTTTGGTCCCTTTTCATGGTCACAATTCCCTAAATAACATGTGCCTAGTTGTTTTTAAAAAAGGAGATTATGTAGTTTTCTAACCAAGGTTAGCATGCTTTCGGTGTAATAACTTGCATAACACGTTCATTTACACTTGAGAATTGAGAAATTATTGTTTGTTGAGACGGTTGATATTCTCCAATAGAACTTGTACAATTAGTGCACTTCGAGATCTTAGCTTGGCATGAGTGCAAAAGTGATAGAGGCACTTAGGTTAAGCCTCGTCTGGATGAGCGAGAGTGTGGGTTTTGGGGGGTTGGGGCCTCATACATTATACATATGAGGATGGTTGTGTGAGGGGCAGGGGGTTGGTTCCTTTAGAAAACCGTATTGGGCCTATTCTTTTATTTAATCAACCCCGGTGTTATTTTGCGAAACGATCCGACTTAATAGGTTTCTATGTAATTGTTTTAGTATTTATCAGTTAGAGATGTGAAGCATTATGTTTATCATGCTAGTATGTAATGTTTAAGTATTATATTAGTTCAAAAAAAAAGTTTGTATTAGAGTTGCAAGATTTATGTATGAAATGTTCAAAGTATTATGTATTGAGTGAAAAAAAAAGAAAAAAAAAAAGAGAAAAGAAAAAGAGAAGTTCGTGATGTTTATAGTTGTTTATTTCAGTGTTTACTTAGTTTGTTTGTAATAAGTCGGATCAGATCGTTTGAGCTACTTTAAATATTCCCTTCCATACCCTTACACTTGGCCCCATTACAATCCGTTTTAAGACCTCTTGATTTGTATTCATGTCAATAAGCATTTACATAGGTGGAGATTTGATGATTGTACAAGCGTATGTGAGGAGAATTGATTACATATGAAATGTATGGATGATCACCAATAAAAAGGTTAATGTGTAAATGTGTTATGTATAGGTAAAAGCCGAAAGCATGTTAGGTTTGGATAGAAATCTTCGGTTTAAATGGAACATCAAGTGAACTAGTGCACCCGATAAAAATAAGGGAATAAGGTATGACTTGGGACCTTAACTGAACCGGTTTTGTGGTAAAATTGGTGGATACAAGTTGAATGGAATAGAAAGTTTTTGTTTGAGATGTTGCTTGGGGGCAAGCAACGATAAAGTGTAGGAATGTGACGGATGGTCTATGGGACAACCCTTAATTGATTTAAAGCGTAATAATCATGATTTGAATTTGTTTATTTTGTGGAATTAGATAACTACGGTATTATTGGTGAATTGTAGGCTTAAAGGAGGTTCCGGGGCTATTATGGAGTATACCGAGGCAACCGAATGAGCCGAAGACGCGCGAGGGGTCAAAAGAAGTGAAAACGAGAATGCGTGGTGGAAGTCCACCGTGGTCCACGGTCCAGACCGTGGCCCAAGGTCCAAATGTGCAAATCAAACAGAAGCCACCGTACCGTGGCTGGTACGGTGGCCGTGGAGATCACCGTGACCCACGGTTCCACCGTGGGCCACGGTCCTGAAGAAACAAGAAGTCCACCGTGACCCACGGTGTAGACCGTGGGCCACGGTGCGGGTCATAACTGCCATTTTCTTTCATTATTTTAATCGGTTTTTGGCTGGTCTTTTCATCATGTTTCATTCTAAACAACCCTAAGACGAATTTTTGAGAGGAAAATCAAGACTTTGGTGATTATAATCATTGGTTTGAGTTTATGATTCATTGGATTATCTTATTTGAGGTGTTGATTAATCAAACATTGTGTGGCTAGCACTCTTTATGTTCTCTCCCGAATTGTAAGGTTTTCTATTTGGATACTTGTTAATCGTTTATGTTATTGGTGAGATAGTATTTTGATCATATGATTATTGTGCTATGGTGATTGTGTGTTCGTTTTGTAATTGTTAGTGTGGTAAAAATTCGTGTTCTTGACTATCCGTTCTTGGTGCAATAGGCAATCGAGATTTAGTAGAAGAAAATTAGGGTTAACAATACTAAACTGATTTTGAGTGACAACCTTGCGTTTTTGTAATCCAAGTACTTAGTCCTATCTTATCACATCCAAACGCATTTTCACGAACGATAATTGTGTAGTTCATCACATAAGTAAACATTAACTTTATCAACATTGGAAACCTGAAATCGGGAGAGAGCATTCTTTCTTATATTGTTTAAAACTCGTTTATTGTTTTAGCTATTTTCGTTAATCAAAATCAAACAACCAACTATTTGAATTTACTTTTGCATTTAGTTTAATTTATATAAATTTCATAACTACTTTGTAACACAATTCCACAAACTCCCTGTGTTCGATACCCGCTTATCGCTAGCTAATAGTTGTAATCGGTTTATTTTTGAGTGAGTCTTCGACTTCACGTCAATTATCATATTTAAAGGTATGGGGTTATGAGGCTTATGTTAATCACAACACCCAAAACAAACTTAAAAGCGGATCCACTAACTGTATCTTTGTAGGATATCCCAAAGACTCTATGGGATAGTATTTCTACAACCCAATCGAGCAAAAGGTGTTTATTGCTCGAAAAGCCGAGTTCTGGAAACTAAGTTTCTTATGGAAGGAACTAGTCGAACTGTGGAACTCGAGGGGGATCGAGAACCACAAGCCGATACACGTTTGGTTGATACTAGAAATTAACAAGATGTTGTTGAGAATGATCAAATGGTTTATTAAGACACACAAAACGTTCGAAAATATGGTAGAATTAGTAATCCACCCAAAAGATATGGATTTTTCATGGATGGATGCTATGTGGTGGATTTGGATTAACCCACCACATACCATGATGCAACGTCATAATCCGATTGTGACGTGTGGCTTGAAGCCATGAACGTTGAGATGCAATTCATGCAAGACAACCAAATATGGGATTTGGTCGTACCACCTCTTAACTCCACCCCGGTTGGAAGTAAGTGGGTTTTCAAGAAGAAAACCGATATGCATGGATATTTGGATACTTATAAAGCAAGACTTGTAACAAAAGGTTTTACTCAAACTCAAGGGGTTGATTATGATGAGACCTTTTCTCCCATGGCAATGCTAAAGTCTATTAGGATATTATTTTCCATACCTGCATATATGACTATGAGATTTGGAAAATGGATGTCAAAACCGCTTTTCTAAATGGACATCTTGAGGAAGATGTCTATATGGTTCAGTCCAAGGGTTTTATTAATCCGTAGCATCCTAATAAAGTATGCAAGTTACAAAAATCAATCAATGGATTGAACAAGCATCTAGAAGTTGGAATCACCATTTTGATGAAGAGGTTAAGAAATTTGGATTCATCAAGAACGCTGATGAGGCTTGTGTGTACAAGAAAGCTAGTGGGAGCATCATTACTTACTTAGTATTGTATGTTGATGACATACTACTATCTGGAAATGACATTCCAACCATGGAAGGTGTAAAAGCCTGGCTTGGGAGTTGTTTTTCCATCAAGGATCCTGGTGAAGCCGCCAATATTTTGGGGATAAAGATCTATAGGGATAGATCAAGGCGGTTGATAGGTTTAAATGAAAGTGCATACATAGATAAAATCTTGGAAATGTTCAAAATGGAAAACTCAAAGAAAATTTTGGTACCTATTCAAAAATGAACGGTATTGAGTGCGACTCAATGTCCAAGCTCAAAGGATGAGCAAGAGAAAATGAAAGGAATCCCATACACTTCAGCTATAGGATCAATCATGTATTCAATGATATGAATTAGACCGGATGTGTCATGCGCTTTAAGGATGATAAGTAGATTCCAACAAAATCCGGGAAGTAGCCATTGGATGGCGGTTAAGAGTATATTGAAATACCTTAGAAGGACTAAGGATATGTTTCTAATATATGGTTTTGCTAAGGAAGAACTCGTTGTAAATGGTTACACGGATGCGAGTTTCCAAACTGATCGAGATGATTCTCGATCACAATCGGGATATGTTTTTGTTATGAATGGTGAGTCACTCTCTTGGAAGAACATACAAACAAGATGTGGTAGCATTGTCCACCACTTAATCCGAATACATCACCGCCTCATTGGCAGCTCAAGAAGCTGTCTGGATAAGGAAGTTCCTTGCCGACCTAGGAGTAGTCCGTACCATTCAGGACCCTCTAGAGAGCTTTTGTGATAACGAGGGTGCGATTGCTCAAATCAAGGAACCCCATGCACATCAAAAGACAAGGCACATTGAGCGAAGATTCAACTATATAGGATGAAGTTGAAAAAAAAATATATGTATTCACAAAGTTCACACCGATCAAAACATTGCGGATCCACTCACGAAGCTCCTTGAAAGGCCGAAGCATGAAGGTCATACGTGCACCTTTGGACTTCGATATTCTATTGATTGGATTTGATCTATTTTGTATTTGGATGTCAGAACAATTGTTATTTTGACTCATTTATATGATTACGGTTTATGATTATGACATTTTGAGTTATGTTCCATTTTAGCATGTTTGAATCCATTAATAAGTTAATTAATCTAAATGTCCGTAGTCGTTCATATTTGTGGGAACAAATATGAAGGTATGAATATTATGGAATTGGATTGGTGGATATACATAAGGTATGAATATAGAGCAAGGGTTGCTGCCAAGTTTCATAGATATTTATGGGATATAAATTTTGGACGGACCCGCCCTCAAATATTACTACATGGAATCTTTGTGATTGATTATAAGTAAATTTTGATTAAAGGCAAATATCATAGAATCCTCCGACCTGAGATACATATTAGGTCTTGATAATCACCAAATATTATGCTTTGACTTAGTTCTTCGCTGCTCTAAAACATGACGGTACATAAGGCTAAGGGTCAGGTGTAGTACGAGGTGATTGTGAGATACGTATAAAGTCAATAGGAGATTTGTCCCTCTTATTCGTTGAGAGTAAGATGTCTAAGGTCTGCTAAGTTAAATCAACAGAGAATGATCACTCTGTGTCTCTGGTTTAACATGACATCTGTGGCAAAAGGATAAATGATAGATTCACCTAAATCATTTTCAAGTAACGGACTTGAAGGGGATGAAGTTATTGAATGGCACTTCGTCATACGTATTAGGGGTAGTAAACCATTGTTAGGCGTTATTTGCTACTTGCATCAATCTTCTATGTATCTTGTGCAGGTGGGAGATTGTTGGAAATAGCCTGCCCAAGACACATATTAGAATTGATGTGGCTAGTGTGTTATGATCCAATTTGGGTCATACCCAATAACAAGCTAGACAAACACCACGATATATATTTTAGATATGATCTAACAAATAAATATCAACACTTACGATATTTAGAAAATGGGTTTCTAGATATTTGCACTTGAGAAATCAATAAATTATATGGATGATTTATTTAGAGAGATTATCATATGATATTACTTATGTTGGTTAAATTGATAGCGACAAAACAACTATAGTGATGTTTACCAACTATGCTAAAAAGCAACCATGTCACATATACGCTAAAAAAGCGATCATACTCCAAATGCTAACGAAGCAACTACATACGTATGCTAGAGAAGCGACTATGTTATACATACGCTAGAAGGGCAATTGTGTCATGTATGCTCAAGAAGCATTGATACCACACATGCTTGAAAAACAAGAATGCTAGACATACCTAACAGCATATGCTAAAAACTAACAAGACAAAGCATGGTAAACTATGCTAAACGCAACGATGCTAAACCAACAAGGATAAATAAGAAGGAAAACATCCAAGCATCACAAAGGAACATCATATATCTATCTCAACAGAGAGGACTTAGTAGAGAACCAAAAAAATGATTGCCCCAACACATGGGGACTTACAAAAGTATCTTAATAACATTCAAAAGGTAACCAGCAACCAACCGGGTTCAGGGATCGACAATAGCATCAGCATCAACAACATACGGACCAAGAAGAGAACCTTGAATGGGACCCAAAGGAGCATCATCCAAAGCCCCAAAACTGGGGAGATACGAGGAGGACAATTTGTTAAAGTCCTTCAAAGCACTCTCGACCTCTGAATTAGCAGCAAGGTTATACCATTAAATTTGCTCCAAAGGTGTCCACGCCTGAGCACACTAGTATCCTTCCACTATGTCCGCATGGTACCCCAAACTGTTAACAACATTGTTGATGGCGCCTAGTGAGGTTATCATATCCGGGCTTGTCTTCACCATCTGTGCAAAACGCTCCAATCCAGTCTTGAATATTCGATTAGATGGCTGCCAAAGATTTGAGAGCATTCGCATATTCTTCAACCGCATCTACAATCAAAGAATAGTAATCTATGAAGAACAATACCATCAAGAGATCTACAAAACAAAGTACACTTACCAGCAAAATTAGCTTCAAGACGATCGACCAGCTGACAAATGGTAATATACAAAAAGTGGATAGCGTCATTAGCATACTTGGCGGAACCAGCTGCAAAAAGCCACTTTAGATGTCGATGGGTAAGCACATCGTGAGCCTTGTCATGGGCATGTACCAGAGTCGCATTGGCCTCCTGAAGCTTCTTCTACTATCTCTCAAACCGGTATTCTCTTTCCATAGCTTATTTACCTCAGCTGATGATCCTTGAGTTCGTAGCACTTGTCCTTCTAACTTCTTAATATCAGCCAACGCTCCCACCCACCTCCTGTGGAGCTCACCCTTGTAAAGGATACCTTGTGCACCGTGAACCATGACTGTATCCGAGAAATAGGATAACTCGGCTAACGAGCATGGTTAGTATCTAAAGGCAACCCAAAATTATACAGGAAAAACTTAGCAGAATCGGCATGGGAAACAGTGTCAGCCCTAATTAAGCTCCAATCATGAATATACTTCTTGTTGCTCAGACAAAAAACCACCATTTTAGAATGAGCGCAATGCGCACACTCATCACCCACCCAATCCACCTTCTCTGTGTCTCTGGATTTGACATGACATCTGTGGCAAAACGATAAATGATAGATTCACCAAAATCTTTTTCAAGTAAGGGACTTGAAGGGGATGATGTTATTGAATGGAACTTCATCATACATATTAGGGGTAGTAAACCTTTGTCAGGCAGTATTTGCTACTTGCATCAATCTTCTATGTATCTTGTGCAAGTGGGAGATTGTTGGACTCGGTCTGCCCAAGACCCAAATTATAATTGATGTGGCTACTATGTTATGATCCAAGTCGGGTCATACCCAATAACTAGCTAGACAAACACCACGATATTTATTTGGGATATGATCTAACACATAAATATCAACACTTAGAATATTTGGAAATTGGGTTTCTAAATATTTGCACTTGTGAAATAAATAAATAAATTATATGGATAGTTTATCTTATGAGAGATTTTGCATTTTGCATATTATTTGTAATGTTATTTAAGTTGGTTAAATAACAATTTACAAGACTTACGACATTTTGCATTTTGCATGTACTATGTTATTTAAGTTGGTTAAATAACAACATGCAAAGCATATTGGTTTTTGCATGATACTTGAATGATATAACTTGTGTATTGAGAGAGATATTTTATTTTGAAATACTTGGGAGGGAATCCTTTAGGCCGCCCATCTTTTCCCTCTTCTCTCTCCTCGCTTAATTATTTCCATTATATCAAGACATGCACAAGAATCTATTAGGGGTCTTGAGAGGTGCATTGGTTGCATCCCTTTTCTCTCACACACACACAAGAAGCAAGAATATTTCTCTCTTCTTTCTCTCTAATTTCGGCCAAAGGGTAAGAGGAACAAGGAGGAGTTTTCAAGTGTAAATCCTAGCATAACAAGGATGTTTGTTAGAAGCTTGAAGGGTAAACAAACTTGAGGTTCTTCTATCTTTAATACTCTCCATTCATATCATCATCTCCTTCATTTTCTTGGACTATTGAAGGTATATTACATAAACACCCTATGATTGTTTATATTGGTAAGCATGCAAATTCATATATGGATCCGGGGCTTGGGTTTTGCATATAAAATCGGTTTTATATTCAAAAAATTAACAAGATTTAAAACTTATTTATTCACTGCGTTTTTCATATAAATGGGATTATATGACTTTGATAATCTTGTTAAAACTTAACAACTATGATCGGAGCATCGTTACGAGATAGACTAGAAGACCATATGCACTTACTAAAGAAAAAAAGAGAATCTTACAACTGACAACATCTGGAAAAGGACAGCTCCTATCGTGGTCGACCATTATAGATAATAGTACAACTGTAGATGTTATATTGTCTTCTATATATACTTCACATATTTGTAACAATGCTCACAAGATCAATGTCAATACAATTACACCTTTAACTATGTGTTTCTAGCATCATTCTCATATTACTCTCAAATATCATTCATACATTTACCCATTAGAGTTAAATTTAGTCCAGTAATCAATCCGGTTGACATTTGCTATAACATTAAGATTGGTGACTTGATTATAATATCATATTATATATTATATATTGTTATCTTTTGTCATCTAAGAAGTTTTGCCTTTTATGCTTTTATCATCAACCTTTTCCATATACTTTGTGTACCAAAATTACTTTTGTCTTCGAAAATTTGACCTTATGACACCCAACTTCAAAAATTTTGTCATTTATAGTTTAGTACACAAAACTTTAAATTTTTGTCACAAAATACTTTTATTGAAGGTACTGTAACTAACCGAGCAAAACTAACGAAGTTTTTGCCAGTTTAAATCAACTATAGAGAGAGCGTTTGGATTCTTTTAAGTTTTTAATGAGGTAATCAACATTGCGTTAAGGTTCTTCGTGAGTCAAGTTCGAGCCGCTGTAACAGGCAGGTTTCCGACTTGTTTGTTTATAATGTTACAAATTTCTACCTTATATATTGATCCTAACTTTAAGGGTGGCGGTACTCGCAGAATGGGCAACCAGGTGCTAGCATGCACCAAACATGTAACCGAGCACTGATACGCACCAAACGGGTAACCTGACACCGGTATGTGCGTAACACTCACTAACACTTGTGTTCACTTAGTATCCATTGCCATTTACAATGGACTTGTTTTTAACCGAGGAAAAAAGGATGAAATTGGGAAAAATTGAATAATAGTTTGTGTTTTTTAGAGTTTAGAGAGAGTGGGAAATCAACAAGGGCATAAGACGATGGTGGTTGCCGGAACATGATGGGCTCTATAATCACTGTAAGACCTCATTTTCGATGCCCTAAATTATCGTCGTATTTACTCATAAACACAGTTTTACAAATCAATGTTAATTAAAACCTTTTCGCGGAATATGAAAACATCATTCATTGATTACAAATCATTAAAATGTCGTCTTTAAACCTTCAAATTATCTTAACATATAACATTATAACTTTTATTCACTAGATGCTAGTCAGCTCAGTCTATGCCATGTGTTCCCTAAGCCAGCTCCATTGTCCTATTCACCTGCGTGCATACTAAAAGTCAGCTACGCTGAGTGAGTTCTAATTAATCAAGCAACATACAATACATTCTCATACATACGTATCCGAAGATACATATTCATACTTAACCTGAGTTCTAGCTTTATTCTTAGCACTTATCAACTTTTATCAATATCCATAAGAGGAACTTTACATAATATCTCAAAAGAACATTTATATTGTCCATACGAGGAACACTATATCCATAGAAGGAACATCATCATCATCATCATCATCATCATCATCATAGTAGGAACAATATATGTATTATCCATAAAAGAAACACTAAATATTATCCACAGAAGGAACGTGTATTATCCATAGAAGGAACACTATATATTATCCATTTAAGGAATAACGTGTATTATCCATAGAAGGAACAATATCTATTATTCCCTATATATTATTCATAGAAGGGACAACGTTTATTATCCATTTAAGGAGCATATACTTTACTATATAATATCCATTTACGTAACACTAATAAGGTCCAGTCCTTATCTACACTATCACTTTCCATGTCCATGTCCAATAGAAGTTAGAGGGATTTGTCATCCTAACTTATTATGTCGACGTAGGGCCCGCATCCCGTACATACACCTACTTACGCGTACCACATATACAATAATTATATATAACGTACCAATATAAACAAGCAAACATACGGACATACTAGGCATCCTTCATATTAATCTTCTAACTATCAACTTCCTTGGCGATACGTGCAATATCCGAAGATCGTTCACGCACCGACAAACATTCATTCATAACCTCAATATAACAACTATCACATAAATCATATAAGGCATACACTTACCACTCAAGGTAATTGTATTAACATTTCACATTGAGTATGCACACAACCCCGAAAACATAACAAGGAAATTAAGCTAGAAACTCACCTGGGTCTGATTCCTTTCAGAGTTAATGGTAACTCCTTACCTTAGCTGGGCGCGACTAACTTTATAACAATTACATGTATCAATTAACGAGCCATATCCATATCATATGTCTAGGTTATTGTAACCCCTAGCTCCGGGGGCAGGGCCCCTGGCAGCGAGGTTCTAGGGGAGGCAGCCCCTAGCAGAGTCCAAGGGGCAGAGCCCCTGGATGGGGTTAAGCTACCAGGTTGGCTTGGAAAATTTTTATTTTCCTTTATAAGCCTTTACCAAAAACCTCATCATAAAAACTAACGTTCAATTATTTAATCAAATCGAATCTTCATTTTAAACGTTACCTTTCATATTAATTATTTATTTAATCTTATCTTAACCATCTTATAAGTCCATATCTATCGTTTACATACGTATACACCGATTATGTTTCGTTTATTTGAAATAATCACCTTCACCCGTATAAGTCCTTGGGCGCATAAGTCACACCCAGTGCGTAAGTTATTCCAACGCATATGCCAGTACGTATAAGTCGTTCAACGTATAATTTAATTCACATATAAGTACCTCCGTATAACTTATAAGCCCGTATAACTTATACGCTTGTATAAGTTTTGCACCGTATAAATTGTGCATCGTAACTTATACACTCGTATAAGTTATGCACCATATAAGTTATACGTATAAGTGACTTAAGTTCCTTATACATATACGCTGGACTGTACTTACACATTGATACATATACGCTGATAAATAACTTATACGTTGTTCAATAACATATACGCTCCTAGTACATATATGCTGAACAACACACTTATACGTTGGACGTACATATACGTTGAACATACATATACGCTGAACATACATATACACATATACATACTTATACGGCCTATAGTTATACGACCATATACTTATACGCCCGTATAAGTGTAGGTCAGCCTTCTTCTTCGCGTTTTTAGGGTTTTTCTTCGATTACGGCGCCGTCAGCTGTCGTTAACCATCATGGTTGGCTGGAGTTTGATCGTTTATGACCCAGGTAGCTTCGGGGTGTCTAGATCTAAGCTAAGATGACCCTTAAGCTCGTTTTTGGTTAATTAAACACCCGAATAAAGCTAGATCTAGATTCAAACGGCTCATTCGGCATCTCGGGGCTGCGGTGTCGGTATCTAAATCATTGTGTCGGCTGAGATAAATGATTTCTTACCTTTGGTTGGCCCATGGACCTTAGGCCATCTTCATTCTAAGTCCATAATTAATTCTATCTATACTAGCCCACCATCCTTTTTACCTTTATTATTATATTATTATTATTATTCTACTAACTTAATTAATTCTACCGGCTTAATTAATATTTTAATATTATACATGTAAATTTCGGGATGTTACAATCACCAAGATAATATTTAAACACCATCAGAAATCACCATCCAATCGATAAATTCAACTATCGCCACCGTTTTAACCTCCCGTCGATGTTTACTATTTGTCGTTGCCACTCCCATGCTAGTCTAAATCGGATTAGTAGCCTGTGAAGAAACCCCCCAAAGGCTTTGACCTAGTTACGCAGTATTGCTAGTGGTGGTGTGAATGTGGGTGGTGGTAGTGGTAGCAAGTGGGGGCTGATGGCAAGGGTTACAGTAAAGTTATTCTATTTGTTCTTTATTTATTTAATTATTTCATTTTTTAATTTTATTGAAATGGGTAAAATGACCAATTTACCCTCATGTGCACGTCACATGACTAACTTAACGAGAAAAACTAACTGGTTTAGGGTTAAAGGACAAACGTTGTTGGATTTTGAAACGTAAATGATAAACAAATCAATTTTGAAGGTAAATGACAAGCAATGAAATTCAATACGAACATATAGGACAATCTCTGTAATTATGTATAATAATAATAATAATAATAATAATAATAATAATAATAATTTACCTATTATAATAAAATAAAATAACTTGGGACATATTTAACTTGGAGATTCATTCCTAGCCAAAATTTCTCATTCAAAATGTTTTCCTGTTTTTAATAAAAACGTATTTATGTCATTGTAATCAATCCATCATTTAATCAAATAACTATTTACCTAAATTATAGAGATTAAAAATATACAGATGTATATTTCAATATAATATAAAAATTATTTATATATTTAATGAAATCATATCTATATTTTTTATTAAATCATTTTATAAACAATTTTCAGTATAGAAGATGAATGTGGTAAAAATTAATGAACTATGTTTATAGGTCTTAGAAGATAAAAACAAGAATAAATTATGAATGAATATCAATTTATTCTCACGTATTTATTCAACCTCTATTGATCCATGGAGTTCTCACCATCTTTTTCAAATCTATAATATAAAAGTGTGTTTAAGTCATGTTAATTTTATATATAATGTTATCTTTTTATGTCATTTGTAATGAAACATTTTATCATATTTTGTTAGATTAAATATTCCATTAAAACTTATAATTACCACTTATAAAATATTAAATGCATCTTTTTCGTGATTATGTAGAAAATTGTGTGATAATGCACTACACATTTGTTTGAATATTTTATTAGAAAATATAATATGAAATTATTAAACTATTTAATTTAGTAAAATATAAGATTTTTTTTAAATTTAATCATTTAATTTTTATAATTTAATTGCATTTCTTTTGAGCTTCCCAGACTCAATAATAATAATAAGGCCACCCGTAGTGGTGGCGTGTTTGAGGCGTTTTGCCCCATAACGCTGGAGGCACCCCCGGGCATTTTGGGTTGTATAAATTGAAATGGCATTTTGTGTACAGCGCTATATGGCACAGATTTTAAAAAAGTTGATTTTAATACCAACGGTCATATATCCGTTGTAAAAGAAATATTTGTTTTATATATATAAATCAACTTCATCCCGAATAAAAACTCACCAAATTTATAAATCTTTCTTTCTACTCTATATTTTCTCACACCAAATTCCCTATAAACTCTAAAAGGATTCTCCTACTTCTATATATTATCAATTTTTTGGGCCCGACCGATAAGCCGAAGACGACGCGGAGGAAGAGGCGGTCACGAGTGCGATTGTGCTTGCGACGACTCATATGTATTCTATTAGCTCTCCTCCACCCCCAGTTTCAAAAAGAGCATATGTCGAACGAGATCGTTTCGAAGCCAATAACCGGTTGATGGCGAATTACTTTAGCGACTCGTCGAGATACAAGAACCCGAAGACCTTTAGGCGTCTCTTTCGGATGTCTAAAATTTATTTATGCACATCACCAATGATTTGGAGTGTGAGCTTGATTACATTAAGCAAAAACCGGACGGTAAAGGGACGCTAGGATTCACGGCTATTCCGAAGGTTACGTTAGCCATACGCATGCTCACCTACAAGAAGACAGCCGACATCAACGACGAGTATTTAAAGATGGCTGATAAAACAACTCGGAACAACTTGGAGTATTTTTGTTATGGTACGTTTCATTTTGTTTAAATAATTATATTACTTGTTTACTTTAATTAATTATTTTATAAAAGTTGTGTAAAATATATGAATATTGAAACTATATGGACCGCATTAACTGAGAGAGCCAATTGAAACGATCTACAACGTCTTTACAAGGCACATGCAAGGGTGCATGGTTTACCCCGCATGCTAGGGAGTGTAGATTGTATGCATTGGGAATGGGCTAATTGTCCAACTGCATGGCGAGGTCAACACACACGAGGTGACCAAAAGGGACCAACGGTCAGCCTTCAAGCGATTGCTTCATACGACCTTTGGATTTAATCGGCATTCTTTGGTGTTCCCGGTTCCAGCAATGACATCACCGTCTTAAAACAGTCGCCTATGATGGAGAGTTACATATCTGGGACCGTTCCCGTCGCTTCGTTTTGGGCTAATGATAACTTCTACCATCATGGGTACTATCTGGGTGATGGAATATATTCATAGTATGCGATTATCGTGAAAACATTTTACGACCCGTTGGATGAAAAAAGACAGTATTTTAAGAAACTACAAGAGTCTGCGAGAAAGGATATCGAGAGGTGTTTTGGGGTGCTTCAACAATGCTGCCATTTTGTTAAAAATCCTTGCCGTATATAGTCTTTAGAAAGAATGAAAAGTGCTATGTATGCGTGTATCATAATGCATAACATGATCATCGAAGATGAGGGAAAAGCAATATGTCTAACTTTCATACCAGAATCGGATCCACCACGAACTCCAGCAAGTATGGAGCAAAGACTTGAAAACACGTATTTCGTGCGGTCAAGAAAAATACATAATGCACTTAAGGGGGATTTGGTACAACATCTTTGGATGAATAGGCGTTTACCATGTGAAAATGAAAATCAAAACGAGGGCAACGATGAATACGATGATGAAGAAGACGACGACGACGAGGGTGAAGACAATGGAGACGAGTATTTTTTGTTTTTATTTTAATGTAATATTTATTTAATAAAATATTATTATTATTTGTTTACTTTTAATAAAAAGTTACAAAAAATGTAAAAGTGATTGGGCGTCACGTGTTGCATAATGCCCAGGGGTGGAGAGTTAGGCCGTGTGTAGTGGGCGGCGAAAAAGGGCGACTTCCGGCAAGAAGGGGCTACAACACCGCCCTTCTAGGCGATTTTTTGGGCGAGAAGGGGTAGGGGCGCAAGGTTTTTGTCGCCCGATCAAAAGGAACTTTGTATTATTATTATTATTATTATTATTATATTATGTGAGTGTAATATATATATATATATATATATATATATATATATATATATATATATATATATATATATATATTGGGCTACAACACCACTAAACCCTTAAAACCAAAACTCACTTGCTACTGACGGGCGTCACATGATGCAAAACGCCCATTTTGTACACCCCCAATCCTCCATTACACATAGCCTACACCCTCTTTTAGCAAAAAAAAAAAAACCCATAATTTTAACGGGTAGCATAATGCCGGGTGGGGGCATTATTATATATATTAATTATCAACTCTCTTATGTATAAAGGGTTGTACTCCTAGCTAAAGGGGTTATACCATTTACTTCACTTATACAAAGCAAACACCTTTTAGCCTTTTCTTTTTTATTATTTACGTTTCGATTTAATATTTGAGCGTAAACACGCCCCTACGGACGTGCGTATTGAACGTTTTAAATATAATTTTCGTTAGGTATAACTGTCTCGATACAAAGCACGGGTACTCCTACCTTCATCACGCAACTTGAATAAAACGTTTTAATATTACTTTTTTTATATGTTTACGCCCCCACCGCAACGCGGGGGCTGAGTACTAGTTTATGTTTAATTTACAACTAAACATGGTCTGATAATTGTATTTGAGTTTGTATTTTTCATCTATAAACATAGAAATTAGAAAGGTGTTTGCAATCCGGAGGTGACAGATTACAAAAACGCCGATCATCACTTATTTATTTACAGAATTACAGGTAATCAATACCACTTTTCCATTGCAATCTAGTATCCTGTACCGCTTGATTTAGGGTTTTCATTTTTGAATGGTGAAACTCATTGCCTCTGGCTATAAGTTACTTATGTATTCTTTTCCATACTATCAACCCTAATTGTCAACCAAACACCAACGGGGATTCTTCCTTTACGGAGATATGTGTACGTTTGCTCACTGGTGACAAATAAATCAGTGGATGCTTCTTGCAGTCATGCTGCTGATGTATCAATTGCTGTTAATGAAGATGTAGAATATGATTCTTATCATGAAAAGGAGCCACTTATTCAATCGGTCGAATGTCACATCTGTCAAGAGGAAGACACCATAGAAAATCTCCAGGTTCCTTGCGCTTGTAGTGGCAGCCTCAAGGTGGTTTTATGTTCTTGTAAAAATTGAACCCAATTTATGGATTTTCATGTTTAGTTTTGAGTTTGAAGTTAAGTTATTTTTCAAAATTTAATAAATAGTGAAACTCAAATATTTATGCTCAAATGCATAATAATAATCATTTAATTATTAAATAACAAAAAAATTTAGGCTTTGGTCCAAAATTTCCAAGCCCAAATGGTAAAGCGAAACTGAATGGTTTTCAAAAACTTAAAAACAACCTAATATATGGATTTTCATTTTTATTTTTGAATTTTAAGTCATTTATAAGAATTTAGTAACCAAAAAGATTTAGGCCCAAATTAGTTCTATTGAGCCAACTTCTCTTTTCCCTAAAATTTCAAGCACAAACTGTAAAACCGAGAAAACATAACCAAACGATTTTTAAAAACTCAAAAACTGAATTTTCAGATTTTTATTTGGTTTGAGCCCAATACGGACCCGCGATTACTGTTTTATTTCAACTGGGTCAAAAGGAGGTTAAAGTCATTCAAAGTCTGTTTTCAATGCAACCTTCCGAATTATTATTATTGCTGGTTTTTGCAATCATATATGCAATTATGTTTACAATTTTACAAAAAGGCGGTTATGGGTCGGGTCAACTCATCCTGAACTCGTTATCTAACCCATGGACCCCTCTTATCTTGCCACTAGCAAAAACCTTATATTTGCAGCTTATGCCTATACATGTGTTCATTATGTCTTAAACGTATTTCTTATTGTAGCTTATGTGTTTTTTATAGTTTGTGAAGTATTTATTGGTAATCTATAACATTTGATCAAGGAAGTGCATTGATTGCAGTTTGCTCATAGAAAATGTGTTCAAAGATGGTGCGACGAAAAAGGAGACACAATTTGTGCAATTTGTCACAAGGTATCTTTTTCACTGTCTACTATGTATTTTCGCTTCAAATTATCAGAAAAATTTTGCATAATAATTTACTTTTAAATAACTGAAACGTCAGATCTTATCTACCATTCGATCCCATAACGTTGAGAATACTCTCGATTTTTCTAATTTTTGGATTTTTTACATTAAGGGTTGCTTTTTAATATATGATTTCATTGTTGGTGCTTTTTAATAAATTTGTTTAATGGACTTGGTACACTATAAATACATGATTTTAGAAACCGTAAGCGGTTTTGTCTCAAAATGACATCTCTATAGTATTTTATGCATGATGTGGATAGGATTTAACGAGTTTCATAACAGCATTAAGATGCCAAATTGTTGAATGATTGTTGATTTAACAGGCTTATGAACCTTGTTATACTGCAAGCCCTCGGTCAGAAGACACTGTACTCGATATCGGGTATTTAAATATTTAAATCCTTCTGTACTTAGCCCTGCTTGCGGTGCGCACATATGATGTATATATGTGTGAACCCTCGGGTGGGCAAAAGTGAAATTGCACTAATTTTGACGTTATTTTACTAATCTCCTGAAAATAACGTTAAAAGTGACGGACGGTTAATCGGGCATCATGTAGTGGCGTTGATAGCTGAAAGATAAGGGTACATGCACCGATCAGCCGGTGTCCCGATGATTGAGTGCTATGTGCCTTATGTCCAAGGCTTGATGCAAAACTACTATCGAGCCGGGGGTCTCACCGGAAGCAGCCTCTCTATTCCTATGGGGTAGAGGTAAGGCTGCCTACATCTTACCCTCCTCAGACCCTACCATAGCTTTGCTATTGGTGGGATATACTGAGTACGATGATGATGATGATGAAATCCTTCTGTACTTAATATTTTTATATTATTTAAAAATTTGAAATAGTTTAAAACTTGGTTTTTCTGCTGGAGCTTAAGGTGGTGTTTGGATGTTCGGTTTCAAATTGATTTTGTAATATTGAGTAATCCAAGAATTAACAATCAACTGCAATAAAACGGATTTTAAGATATAGTTTTTTATGTTTGGCAAATATTGATGAAATAAAAAAAGATGTCTTGTGAATTAGGCATGTAAATGAATTGAATGAACATGAACGATTAAACGAAAGGGGTTAGTTGACAGTATGAATGAGTTCATGTTTGTTCATTAATAGTATATGGTTCATGAACATAACTGAATATAGATGGAAATACATAACTGAGCTAAAACCAGTTAAAAAGTAAATGCAAGCCACAATGTGTTGAGCCTAAAAGTTTATAAAAACTAGACTAAGTTATAGCGAGCCCAAAAAATGTAGATGAGTATATCAACGACCATAAATGGGCAAACTTAAATAACGGTAAATTAACATGAACTAATTAGACATGTGTTCATGTTTTGTGCATTTAACTAAATGAACATAACATTTGTTAATGTTTGACGTTTATTAAATAAACGAACTTCCCCGTTCACTGAACGTTCGGTTCGTTTACAGGCTTATGTGAAATGAGATTGACAGTATAAAAGAACAGATAATTACATAATTTCACATTTATCCTTGGGTAATCATTTTTGTTTTATTTTTGATTGCAAATCGAATTATTTAAACTTAATAATTTGTTATAATCAGTTATCTAAAATTTGTGTCTCCAAACATAAATCAGATAATTGAGTTTGAAAATGCACACCGAAACATCCGCTAATTAAATTACTTGCAGTACAAGCTGGACAGTTCATGGGACTCCATTAGACCTAAATGATCCCCGACTTTTGGCAATGGCAGCTGCTGAACGGAATCTTCTAGATGCTGAATATGGTGAATATGAAGATACTAGTGTCAATGGAGCTGCATTCTGTCGCTCGGCTGCTCTCATTGTAAGAATTATATTATATAGTAGTACAATGTGTGTTATGAATATAGCAAACCACTTAATAAGCTGCCACGCATCAATTTTTTAGTTTTAATTTCACCTCTTGTACTATACATAATGTGTGGTTTTAAACCTATTTGATTTTTTAATAATTTTATTTTTCTTTCAAAACTTGTGTTTGTTAACTACTTTAAGAGACTAAATACGTAATTGTGATTAGCAGTGTTGTAGAACTCACTCTAGGAGCTAGTTGGCCTGTCAGATACCAACTAACGATTAATCGGATTGAAATTTTTATATGTAATTTACAGCTTTACATATATGTATTTATAAGCGCACACACACATACATATACACATATATATTTATAAGTATTTCTATGTGTGTGTGTGGGTACGTGCGTGCAAGGTCTAAAAAGGCGGAAACAAGCCTCGAGGCGTAAGCCTCGAAACGTAATTAAAAAAAAATAAACAAAATATGTATAGTCTATAAAAATCACACTTTTAACATTAAAAAATTAAAAATGTATATATAATCTATATAATAATATAAATAATGTTAGTTTAATAAATTTTATGTAAATGTTTATAAGTTTATATCAATCAATCAATCATACCCAGTGTAATCTCGCCAATAGTAAAGCTATAAGTAGGGTCTGGGGAGGGTGGGATGTAGGCACACCGTACCTCTATCCAAAGGGATAAAGAGGTGGCTTCAAGAGAGACCCTCAGCTCTAGAAAAACATATGTGAGCAAGAATATAAGAGGGGATCAAAGTTCACAGTCATAAAACTAATAATAGCATGTAGTAAAATTAATATAGCTAACACATAATAACATATATAATACATGACAAGACAATAGCATAGTGGTGTGTGACTAAAATAAGGTAAATAGCAGCCTTTAAGGTACACAAACTAATTTTACACTTTTTATATAAAAGTTTACAAGTTTTAGGGACTAAATGTAAACTTATGTTAGATATAAGGTTAAATATTAAAATACAGATACTTTGTTAAACCTAAAAGGCTAAAACGCTTCTTCACGAAGCTTCTACTTCCTCATGCAGCCACTCTTCTTAATTTTTGGTAGGTTTCCGGCATGCTCCCGGCGCCAGAACTAGCTGTCGGAAGTGCCTTGTAGCTCCATTAATACCATATTCAACAAAAAATAAAGTCCAAAAAATGAAACAATTGGCATATTTTACAACTTCCAGTGAGGCTTAAGCCTCACTGCCTCGACGCCTCAGACCGCCTCGCAAATCTCGAGGCTTAGGTTTTCCACCGAGGCTTCCGAGGCGTAAGCCTCGATGCGCGCTTCGGAACGCCTTTTTAAACCGTGCGTGCATAACGCACACAGAGTGTGTGTGTGTGTGTGCGATAGATATTGGATTAGGAAGTATAGAAAAGATGAAATCAAAAGTGTGAACTATATTGAATTGAAGAAGATGATCTCACGGATCTACAATTGGATAGCTAACCACCAAAGTGGGGTCCAGGGCTATGCCCTTCTCATGCTAATGCAATGAGCCTAACAACTATGTAATATCTTTCCTTACCCTCCCTAAAAGACTATTAATTATTATTTATAGAAATAGAAATTACACTTACCCCCTCCCACAATTACAATAGACTATTAAGTAACAAACTAGAATAAGATCTCTATCAGTGTGTGTGTGCGCCTGCGTGCACGTGTGGGTGGGTGTGGGTGTGGGTGTGTGATTAGATTTTTTTCCTTCTATGTTCTTATATAAATTTAAAAAAGGAATTGTATATGAAATAAAACATTGTT
This sequence comes from Bidens hawaiensis, assembly GCF_021521415.1. Lineage (NCBI taxonomy): Eukaryota > Viridiplantae > Streptophyta > Magnoliopsida > Asterales > Asteraceae > Bidens > Bidens hawaiensis. The sequence goes on from NW_027492646.1 coordinate 309,776, forward strand.
TTTTAGTCTAATATATTATACCGAGTGACAGCACGGTTCCGGTACCTTGATGAAATGAATCATTAATAAGCCGAAGAAGATAACTTTTTTGTGATCAACGACTTTATTCGGGTTTAAGCAAGATAACTTTTTTGTAATCAAACCATTGTAAATAAACTTTTTTATTTTTGTAACACACATAATTTTTTACCGAGCCAAATTGAACCACATCGGTTCTGGTACTGGTATTCACTTTTTACGGTTTTCGGTTTCGATACGATTCGGTTTCAGTTTATTTTATATTTATATACTATTGGTACCAAAGCGGTGCCGTACCACAACATAACTTTGTAACTCCCAACTTTATGCTTGTAACTTTTATTAATTTTATGTTTTATGCATATACCAAATCCGCGCCACGTGCGGGGAAATTCTACTAGTTTTCTAAAAATTATGTTTGTTTTTTAAAAAAATTTTGATTTAATAATTTGGTGTGTTTAGACGTTGATAATTTTGGTTGGGTGCAGTTAATGGCTCTGCTGCTATTGAGGCATGCTCTCACTATTGGAGATGGTGAAGATGATGACGATGATGCGTCCGCCTTTTTTGCTGTAAGCGTTTATCATTCTAATGTTTTTAAATTAATACGTGAAACTGAATAATCAGAATCTGATAAATATTGCAATTAAAAAATTGTGTTTGGATGTGCTTCTGTTTGAATATGTTTTAAAATGAGAATCCAAAGAGCCCCTATATGTCACTGGTTGTAAATGAACAAACATCAACACATGCCTCCTTCGTGCATTTATGTTCATGAATCTTCGTTTACATTCGTTTGTTTACACTAATTTATATTGGTAAGTTTAAGTTTGTTCGTTTATGTTTGGATGTGTATAAAGATTTTAGGTCCATTACAAGTTAGTCTAGTCTTAGTAACTCTTAAGGCCTAACTTATTGTTGCTTACATCTACTTTTTAACTGGTTTTAGCTCAGTTATATTTATTCAACTATGGTAAGTTGTGTTTGTTCGTGAATGGTACGTTTATACTGTTAACGAACAAACACGCTCATTTTTTTTATAAACGAACATGAACAAGAAAAACCCATTTGTTTAAATGTTTTGTGTTCATCGTTTGTCGGTCAATGAACACGAAGATGCTACGTTTGTGTTCGTTCATCTATGTTCAGTTATGTTTGTTCGCCTATGTTCATGAACCGTTCATCTATACCATTAATGAATGAACACGGACAAGATATCCATTCGTTTAAATTTTGGTTTTCGGTCAGCTTTTCATGCTTCGGGCAGCTGGTTTTCTGCTTCCTTGCTACATAATGGCTTGGGCAATAAGTATCTTGCAACGCAGAAGAGAAGTGCAGGTAATATGCTTAATATTCCTGTTTTTTGAAAGGCAAATTGGATTTTAATAATCCCAACTTAATGCAGGTGGCCGATAATAATCCCAACTTAGAAAATAGTTGTCACCGGTCCCAACTTTCACACTATTTGTTTTTATTGGACCTTCGTTAAAAAAACTTAAATGTCAAATTTCAATTGATGTTTTAGGGCTTTTGATCGGAATGAGAATACGAATCGATTTATGTAAAACTTAACTAGAAATGGTGCTCTAAACGACTAAAGGATGCTTCAATTATGATGTTTAACCTTTTAATTAACAAAAGTAAAGCTTTTTGCAGCAGTGTTTCTTATTAGCAATTTAGGAGGGTGTATGTATTCAAAAAACATCTGTGTTATTTGACCCATTCAAGATTAAACACAACCCGTTTTAACACATTCTTTAAAAATGATCTGTATTACAACACGAATTTGTGCTTATCTTGTTGAAATTTATTTACAATGACACTAAAATTGTTTATAACTTCAATAAACAGGAAGCCGAGAGGCTGGCAGCTGCTGATGTGGCATTCATGGTGCGAGCAGGTCAACACAGAGGCTTACAGGTCACCATTGCACCAGTGCCACCACCACCTTCTTCTGTAGTGGGCCCCGTTCACTAGCCATTTCAATATGGGTTACTGAGGTTGGACCCTTAAGTTATGCACAGATATGAGTCTATGACTGACCATGTTATCCTTGTTTTTACCATACATTTACAATTAAGAGGTTTTATCAACTGAATTGTGCTTGTAAACTAAATTAACTGTCTGTTTGTGCATATGTATTCTGTAACTGTGGTGGTGTTACTTTTGATAAGTTATTTACTTACTGATTTTGTTACATCTATATTTTCTGTCAGCATATATATTAATTTGAGTCAAAACTTGATCGGCCTTTGACTGAAACCGAAAATTTTGAGTACTGATATTTTATTAATTCTACCGTGGGGATAGTGAAATCAAATACACAGAATTTTGAGGACCGAGGCCCACACCAATACTGATTTGTTGGTTTGGGTAGGTTTCTAAGGCTGGCTTGGGATCTTGCTCACCCTAAATTTGCTGCTTATAGAATCGCGCTGTAGTGACTTACGAACCGGGAACAATTCAAGTAACAACCGGATTATACTGTTCGTTTTATCTATGTTATAATTTACGCTTGTGAACTAATAGTCTTTACATTCACTTTTTTCTTTCTGTTATTAAATTTAATATTACCATTTACCAGTGGTTTTTTAATTATTCATCCCACATGTATCAAGATTGTTAAAATCCAATCAGTTGTCAAGTCAACCTTCTAATCAACAAATGACACTTGTAATTCGAATAGAGATTCATAGAGGGTATCGTTTCAAATCAAGTCTGTACAATAAAATCTGTCATGCTATACGAGACATGTTATAATATGAAATGGTCATACAGGTCTTCAACTTTGTTTGTGGTCACAATTCCGCGTTAGCCATATACATCATACATGCACCTCATAAGATTCATATATTTTTCACATGTCACGACTCGTGATCATTTTTTCATATGTCATTTGGCCCATAGGACCATATAGCTCGTATTAAACTTTTATTGTTTGTTGATAGTGTTTTAGTGGTACCTAGTCAAACCCATTGCAAAGTTAGTGGAATAACAAAAGATTTCGGATGCATACCAGGATACAAATATATGCAAACAACAAAATCTTCCTAAACCTTGTATAATAATCTAGGAACTTAAAAACATTTGTGACATCCGGTATCTGTTTCTCCTACGAACACCATTATCATGTACCGAACATATTTTCCTATGAACCGCGTGCCAGATCATGTCAACCGCATCACCCATTTGTGACGGATACTGATACTCAAAATGTGATGCAACTTTCTTTAGTCTTTCCCACATTTGAATCCACTTTTGCCTTTGAACCCTTCTAAGCAGTTTCATAAGGTACCCTTTTTTAATAGCATCAGATGCGTGAACAAATATGGCAAATTTAGAGTAATCAAGCACATCTTCAAATGGGAGCTCAATGTCATCACTTATTATTATTGGAACACAATGACTTGCAATGGCATCAAACAACCGGTTAGATGATGGCGTGTCTCCCGCGATGGTAAGGCAGAATTTGGAAGAGGTCATCCCTCTGGACGCCTTGCGGATCCCGCCTGATGACGCCCTTCCAAATGTGAAGTGTACGTCTTTTTCGTCTTTTAGTAGGTGATATAGTTTTCGACGTATTATTCCTCCCTGTTCATGTCAAAGCTCTTATATTTATTAAAATGGTTTTGTTTTAGCGGTTAAGCTAACTGTTTGACCTTTTCTTATTTACCATTTTTTAGAATTTCAAACATTTTAGAAGAAAACACATAATTTTAGCTAGAAGTCACTCTTTTCGATTTCATTAAGCAAAAGCGGAAATGGTTACCTAAACCAGAAACAAGAATTAACACAAGAACGAAAAGAACCTTACATCTTTTCTATATATCGCGCCTTGAAAATACACCAACAAGCGTCGTTCTTCAAACGAAGGCGAGTCATTCGCATCAATCCGTCTCACAACGTGTTTGTAAGGTGCAATAACATCTTTATCAACATTTGCAATTTGCGGCAGATACCTACCAAAATCAGCAAGAAGCAACATGGATGAACCAAAATGTTTTCTTGCCAAAAGCATACTATTTGGATGATGAGCCATAATCAAATGATCCTTCCCACCCAACCTTTTCCATTCCTCTCTGCTTTTCAAATACTTCACCAAACTCTCTTGCAAAACCTTGTCCATATTCTTGTTTTCGGTTCCGAGAATCTTGGAACCGCGATTATAACTCAAAGATGAGAAAAACGGGACAAAAATGACATCCGACTGACTCGCGTTTTGCACGCGTATCGAAGTGCAAGGCCGAGACACGTGCGGAGAAACAGAAGACAGGAGATCAAGAGTTAGCCAATATTCTATACTGTGTTGCAAGTTTAACCCACCCGGGTATTTGGGGATATCACTCAAATTACTCACATTTGGCCATATTTGATTCGGGTTTTGATTATTTTTCCATCCTAATAACCCGAAGTGAAACGAAGGGGGTAAATCGTACATAAACACTTTAACAAGAGCTTTATCTTGATCACAAGAACCGGTGGACGGAAGTGATGACTTGTTACAAGATGAAAGTAGAAAAGGGGGAGATTCTGGTTCGATTTGATCATCGGTTTCATGGATTTTGTTAACGATAATTATGTTGTAAATAGATTTGGGTAGTAAGGAATTATCACTAGATTGGAACAGGAGTGATGAAGATAGGATTAAAAACAACATTGAGATTGCGAATATGTATGCGAGTGATCGTGACAGAAACACACCCTTATCGGTCATCGATGCCATTGATGATCAAAATCAACAGAAACTGGAAGCAGAAATCTGTTACAAATTCAACAACAGAGTAGTTAAGTATTCAAAAGCATTGGCTGCATGGTTATCAAAAATGCTTAGAATTTGACATGCAATTTCATAAAAGTTGCCATGAAAAATGGAAACAATAATAAATTAACAGTCCAAGGAACAGAAATATATATATATTATACTTCAATATATAAAAAACAAGAACAGCAAAATGATGATGAAGAACAAATAATATTGTACAGGAACAGAGTTAATCAGCTAGTAGCCTAGTTGCCTTCTATGTCGATGTAAACACTGCTTATAAAAATAAAATGATTTAGATACTAATGTTGCATAGAAAAAATAAATAGGGACAGCTTAGTTTTCAAGAATCAAATGATCAAATTTGCTTAAAAACACCTATATTTGAAATTAACAAAAAAAAAAAATGTACGGATTGCGCTTCCAACTCTCGAATTTTAAGGATTTGAAGCAGAAATATGTTAAAAGTTCTGGAACAGATTTGAATAAAATATGTTAAGTTGAAACAAATTGCAGTCAAAACAGGAAAAAGAATGATAAATTTTGAAATGAAGAAAGGATGTGAATGTTACCTCTGTAGCAGGAAATTGATGAGCTACCATCCGAGAATTATGTGTTTAAGAAATTCTTTTCATGTTTTTGTTACTTGGGTAGAAGACAAGTCATGAATGTGGTCATAGGGAGTGACGTAATTAGATTATCAAAATTACATATTTGTTCCCTACTAAAAATCAATGTTTAATTTAAATATTAGAAAAAAAAAAAGTTAATTTAAGTTAAAACATTAATTATATATTTATTCTTCTAATTTAGTTTCATAATCGTTCAAATAAAGTGAGGAAAGTGGGTAGGAAAAAAATAATTAAAAGGCTTACTTTCTTCATTATTTTCTTTTTTTACATCTAAAGAAATTATACATAATAAATTCCTTACTATGGGTATGTTTGGCAAAATTAGTTCGTAGTTGTAGCTTCTAGCTGGTAGCTGGTAGCTAGAAGCTGGCGGCTAGAAGCTGTAGCTTTTTAGAAATATTTAGGTGTTTGGTAGAGTACCTGGAGCTTTTAATAAAACTAGTTGGGTGATCGCGCGGTGCACCGTTTTAACCCGAAACCTATTTTGACTTGAACCTTTCGACTCAAAACCGTACCAAAATGAACTGAACTAAATTAGTAATTTTTGCATCGACTCGTTCCGACCCTAATTTGGTCTTACTCATGACCCGGGCTTGCCTGACTCGACTTGTTGTCGATCCTAACCAATATTCACATAATATGTTGTTTTTTTAAAGTTAAAAAAGTATAACAATATGATACACAAATTAAAGATAATAAAATGCTCGTTTTTATGATGCAATTTTTAAAAAAAATATTAACATGCGAAAAAGTTATGGTTTTTTAAAAAGTCATAGGGGTAGTTGGTTTTGAATATGGGTTAAATATGTAATTATTATATGAATTAACAAAAGATTATGAAAGTTCAAGTACCAAAATTGTAAAATTTAAAATACCAAAAGCTTGTAGCTTTTAGTAGTTGGAGCTTTTAGCTTCAAGCTTTTTCTCATAATCTAAAAGCTTCAAGCTACTCTAACCAAACAAGACTTTTCAATAAATATGAGTTTTTTCTTAAAAGCTTGTAGCTTAAAGCTCTTAAAAGCTGTTTGCCAAACATACCCTATTAGTTTTAGATACATCTAATGGACACGGTGCAATTTAACATAATTTTTAAGACACTTAAATACTAACTAGGTTATTGACTCATGTACAACATAAGTGGAAATATAGAAATCGTCAAGTACACGCATATATAATTTCAAACGACAATATGTTTTGAATATGTTTTTTGAGACGACGACATGATTTATAATTGCAATTCATATTCATAAGGAAAGAAGTATTAAAAAACATAAACTTATATAAAATAAGGTTACATAGGGTATGTTTGGCAAAACTAGCTGTTAGCTGTAACTGAAAGCTGTTGGCTGGTAGCTGGAAGCTGGTGGCTGGAAGCTGTAGCTGGTAGTTGTTAGCCGTAGCTTTTTAGATATATTTAGATGTTTGGCAGAGTTGCTGAAGCTTTTAATAAAACGTATAAAATTACTAAAATGGGCATAACTAAAATCAATAATAGTAAATGTATTTATTTTAGAAGGTTATTTAAGTAAATTATCATACTAAAAGCTTGTAGCTCTTTCTAAACGCTACTAGTACAAGCTTTAAGCTTTAAGCTTTTTCTCTTGACCTAAAAGCTTCAAGCTTCTTGAACCAAACAGAGCTTTTAATTGAGTATGAGTTTTTTCTTAAAAGCTTAAAGCTTGTAGCTCCTAAAAACTCCTAAAAGCTTCATGCCAAACATACTAGTAGAATGTCATAAAAATACCAATATGAATTCCCACATCATATGTGGTTCTTTAAAACCAATTCATACATGCTTAATTAAATGATTGAGTAGCGGCCAACACCTATAAACGTCACATCTTTCTTATCGCCTGAAGTTATAGTAAATGCACATTTTAATTCTTGAAAACTAAACTCTCAATTACATATTAAATCCCATAAATTCATTCATTTGCATATATGATTTATGTATGTATGATTTCTTAGAAGGCATACAAATACGTCGGTTGTCGTTATTCAAGTAAAACTAAAAATGCAATGAAAACGTTGGTTGCCGTTATTCAAGTCAAACTAAAAATGCAATGACAAAGTTGGTTGTCGTTATTCAAGTAAAACTAAAAATGCAATGAAAACGTTGGTTGTCGTTATTCAAGTCAAATTAAAAATGCAATGACAACGTTGGTTGTCGTTATTCAAGTAAAACTAAAAATGCAATGAAAACTAGGGCGGGCCGAGTTTTGTACCATATTAATTGCATATTTGTCAGCATTTTCACGTTGCGACGGTATATTTTCTTGGTTACATTTTGCAGATTACATTGAAGAGGCGTTGTTACAAAGTAGTTATTTGTAGCATGGTCAATTATAGCTTGCACCAGGAAAACAAATACATGTAGTATCATATCATTAGTAAATTTCAAATCCGGAAACAAAACCTAATAGACATAATTAAAGACGTATCCAGAACACATTCGTTGCATTGTGAGAAATCATCTAATTCAGTCCTAATTCCACTTACAAATTAAAAGCATCAATTTATTAATCAATCAACACACACACACACAATTAAACCCATATTTTAAATTTGATCTACTACTCTTAGGAGAAGTAGAGAAAATCGAGAAAATCAATGTAGGATGCTCATAGTCGGGTACATGATATGTGCAAACTGAACTGTGTGTAAGAGCTATCATAAGAATTAATTTAAATGAAATAAAAATAAATTAACAACGAATATGAACTAATAGTATGATGGAACGGGGATGTGAATGAATTTTAAAACATAAACCCATTAACCAAACAATTATGTCAATGATGATTGTTATTCTTTAACCTTAATAGCGAACTATCCGAGTTATTTACCCATATTTAAGCAAGTATTAAGCCTAAAAGATTATTAAAAACAACATTTAAACTGATTCTCAAAAATGGTAGAAATAAAACCAAAAGAATGCAATGTAAAAGTTCTATTGGTGGCAGTGGGTCTACTCGGGTTGTGTGTGTGTGTGTTATACCTCTAACGGGTCAAAAGGGTCAATACTCAACGCATTACCCAGTTAACCCATAAAGTGTATTATTATTGCACATGCCTATCTTCTTACTTGGCCCAAAAACCGTATCACTCTCAGACTGCAGCTCAGTATAGTTCTAGGCTTTTACGCTTATAATGTATCTTCAGCCAGCAATTTACCTAATTGCCTTCACAATAAAATAAAACACTAACTCAAAATATCATATAAAACAAGAAATACAATATTTTAATATTTAGCTTTTATTGAAAACTAATTTTTCCACCGATATGGTTAAGAATACACAACCGATCTTGGTCAATTAAATTGTTAATTGTTAACATTTAATTAAAAATTCTAAATGAAAATGAAAAATCCTAGACACCAATAACTTAAATTTTCAAATTATTTTCCTAAATGTAAAATTAATGAGCTTTAGTAAAAATTTGAGTTTTCTTAAAATAACTTCATTAAATATAGGAAGTAATAAAATCAATGATAAATTAATGAAATTAATGTTTTTTCAATATAGTTAGACCGGTTGCTATGGGGCGCCTAAGGGGGTGAACGTGGGCGCCGTTGTACGCTGAACACCACCAAGAGGTGCCCTTGGGGGTGGGGCGCCGTCCTGCTTGTCGTCCCAACGGCCAGTGTGGTTGATTGGAAAAAGGGTGCCCCCTCTCAATGGCTATAATAATGTTACATAAAAAAATCAAAAAAATATTATATATATATATATATATATATATATATACTATTAAAACAAACAACAATTTCCACTTGTCAACATTCTAGGACATCCACATCATCGCCACCTCATTGCCATGTCACCCATTACCTTTCTTAACAATGCCAACTCATCCACTAACCTATATTTAAACCATAACATTTCTTAATTTTTTACCTTATTCAACTTTTTCTCTCTTTCACCTATTAATATATTCTGGCGAATATCATTCAAGATTTGTATCAATTTTCCGGTAAGTTTGTATTTTGTATTAAACTTCCGATTGTTTATCTATTTATTTCCGGCGACCTTATTATTTTTTCCGGTTATTGTTTCTTCTAACCTTTTTATGTTTATTCTCATTGTTAACTGATATTTTTATTAAAATCAGTTTAGGTTGTAAATCATAAACAGGCATGAAGGTGATACGTGGACGTTTTAAGTTTTTCAGGTAAGATTTTCCGTTAATTTTTTTCCGGCTATGCTTTATACCTCTAACAATGGTTGCTTTACATTATTTCAGGTTATTTACCCGATTAATTTGCTGAAGATTTCATTTAGTTTGTTAATTAAAATCTTATATTCCATTGTTACGTTTTTTCGGCAAGTATTTCCGGTAAGTTTTTTCGGTAACATTTTCCGTATATGTGTTTTTCCTATAACAATTGTTGCATAATATCAACATTAATATTTTAGTTTATAACTTTAGGTGAGTGTCACGCCTTATACAATCTTTTTTCCGGTAACATCTTTAAATTTCGTTTTTCCGTTAACACCTTTTAAATTTTCCGGTTATTAGTTATAATTAAAATAATCCATAATTTCAATATTAATATTCGTTTATATTATTTCAGGTAATTACCGACTCATATAATTTAATATCACGGAATGATTATGAGTTTATAATATGTATTTATTTTAATTTTAATATTGATGTATATTTTATTTTGTTAATATTCATGTATATTCATCTTCTTGTGTTTATAAAAAATATAATATGATTGTATATCAGAGATCCGAGATAAGTTTGATCTATATTTTTTTTTCCAGCGTGTTTTAATCTATTCAATATGAATTATCCCATCAATACCATTTATTTAGTTTGACTTTCCTTATTGTTTTAAATAACTTAATTAACATGAATATTGTAATTTAATTATCCCATTAACACATTTTATATACTTTGACTTTCCTTAATTTATAAACAAACCGATTTTAAAGTTAATTTGAATTATTTGAAATTAATTACTTTATAGTCAACGTGAATATCTTAATTTGGTATTCGAAAATTTAAAATTAAACGAGATTGAAGAGTATTAATTTGGTATTTGAAAATTTTCCTATTTTCATATTAAACTTAATTTGAATGTTTTTTGACCAATAAGTTAATTTTGTATATTTTTGGTACAAGTTAATTTGAAAATAAGTATCCATATTTTACATAATAAGAAACTATATGATTTGTATTTATATTACAATTTTACAATATATTATAATTTACGGATTTATTTATCATTTCTATTTAAATTATAGTTTACATAAATAAGTTATTAATTTATACTACGTAAATTTGAATTATTTGATATACTTTGACTTTCCTTAACTTATAGTCCTAACACATTTGATATACTTAGACTTTCCTTAATTTATAAACAAACCTATATGAAAGTAATTTGAATTATTTGAAAATATTTACTTTATAGTCAAAGTTACTAAGTTAATTTTGATTTTCGAAAATAATAAACAAACCATATGATGTTACATATATATTATGTTTTTAAATATGTTCCACCGTGTGTAACACGGGTACTATCCTAAATCAATATTGGAATCCAAAGATCTGTTTCTTTTAAGAGATTTGGATCACTTGAAACTTGATAATGTTATAAAAAGAAATGACACATTTAGATTTGGAAAATGATGTTAGTGAGAAGGTATAATGGTTGTTAGAGTGTGAGAACTATGAGTCAAATTTTGATGATCTTCCAAACTCTTTGGAATCTGAAGATAAAATTTAAGGTAACACCAATAACTTAGTTATGTAGTTGATTACTATAAATTTTTTACTTTCTTTGTTTACTTTGTGTTTTCTATTTAAGTTATTAGTTTAGTTTATAACTAAAAACTTCCAAAAACATACAATAAACTTCTATAATCATTTATTTTGTTTGTTAAGTTGTGAAGGTAATTTGTTTTTTTTTGTGAAATTTTAAAGAAGTTGATGGTTGGTAAATTTGTCTATATTGATTTGTTATTTATCTATTTTCAACCCGTGTTCACATAAAGTCATTATGATATACGTTAAAATTTTTGTTTAATTGTTAATTGAGTTCTATTGTGTGTTTGTTTTTTTCAGACTTTAAGGCCGGAAGATTTTGTTTGAGGACGGGAATTTTGAAGATCATGTTGGTATAAGACTGTTAATATCTAATATTTTCATGACTTTTGTTATAAAATTAAGTTTGTGAAATTAGTAACTGCTTATGTAAACAATGTTATTCTCTATATCTCCAATATAGAGATATATGATATCTTTTTGGTTGTAAATTTTATGATATCTTATGGTTGTTTATATACACTTTCTTACTTATCTAATGTCAGCCCGTGTATAACATGGGTACTATCCTAGTATATATATATCATTCACTCAATCTCTACAAACACATATCCTACACTCTTAAAACTTATATAATTTTCTCCAAAAATATGTCTTATGAATCATCTTCGACACCCGACTACTACCCCGATCCCGACGTTATTTCAGACTCAGATTCAGGGGATAAAGTGATATTTAGTGCTATTCTAGATGCTGCCTGAGTCTTAGTCGAGCATTGTGAAAGCTCACAACCACGAACAAGACCACCTCATCTTCAACGAGATCGTGTACGTGCTCATGTGGTTTGAAAGATGTGTTGAGATAAATGTCCCTTTTCATGGTCATAATTCCCTTGTGTTAGTGTTACCAAGTTTTAAAAGAAATGGTAATAGATTTTCAGTCAAGAGTGACATGTTTTTGGTTATTTATTTCACGTAAAAATTTGGGTTAGAACTTTATACTACGGGTTTTCATGGTTGGCGTTATTTAAAGATAGCATTGTGACCCTTCTTGTTAGAACTTGTGTATTGAATGCGTTCCGAGACCTTAGCTTGGAATTAGTGCAAAATTTATAGAGGCATTTAGGTATAGTCTCATATGGATGAGTGCGAGTGTGGGTTTGGGGGGTTGGGCCTCATACATTATATATATGAGCGTGGTTAACAAGAGGGGCGGGGGTTGGTTCCTTTAGAAGCCATTTTTGGACTTATTGTTTATCAATCAACACCCTGTTGTTAGATTTGCGAGACGATCCGACTTAGTAGGTTATTTCTTGTATTTGTATTTATTTTTTGTTGGTAATTGATATGTAGAATGTTTTATTTGTTTAGTTCCAAAAAAAGAAAGAAAATTCTGAGATTCAATGGCTAAAATATGGAATGACGAAAAAAAAAGTTAGTGGTGTGTATAGTTGTTTATTTTATTTTTATGTTTACTTAGTTTCGTATGTAATAAGGCAGATCAGATCGCTTGAGCTACTTTCAATATTCACATCCTGCTGTGGTGGACTAAAAGTTGATCGTGTACCCTCCATAATTAGAATCTGTATAAGCAGAAAGAGAAAAGATATCATCCTTGGGATACCATAACCCATGTCAGGATAACCCCACAGATAGTGGAAAATACGCTTAACAATCGCAAGATGAGTCACTTGGGGACTCGATTGATGCCTAGCACACAAGCAAACAAAAAAAACTATATCGGGGAGAGATTCAGTTAAATTCATTAAAGAACCAACCATAGCAAGATATAGGTTCGGATCAACGGTATCCTCTAATTCGTTCGATGACAAATAGTGACCCACGGGAAAAGAAGTTAAGAAATTTTTTTGGTTGTTATCTTGAATCGGCTCAAGACATCATACACATACTTGGTCTGATGAATGAAAATTCCAGAATTAGACTAATGAACTGGCAACCCCAACAAATAATTCATCTTTCCATCGAGCTCATGTTGAACTTTGTTTGCATAGTCTTCTCAAGTTCTCTGCATAACTTGTCATTTGTGGAGCTGAATATGATATCATCAACATATATCTGGATAAGGAGGAGATCATCTTCTACAGTCTTGTAAAAGAGAGTAAAATCCAGAGTCCCTCGTTTGAAGCCACTATCAATCAGATGGTCAGCCAACGTGCCATACCAAGCTCTCGGGGCTTGGTGAAGACCATAAGGAGGCTTATTTAATCGGTAACACGCTCGGGATAGGCGGGATCTTCAAAATCAGGAGGCTACTTCACAAACACCTCTTCATGAATTTCCTCATTGAAAGCCACATAGGCAAAAAAGATTCGTATACCCTCAAGTCGAGTAACTGGAGCATACACTTCAGTGTAATCTATGCCTTCTTGCTAATTAAACCCTTGGACCACCAATCTTTCTTTGTTTCCAAAAATAACCCCACTTTTGTCCCTTTTTCACTTAAATACCCATTTTTTCGAGATCGCCTTCTTCACCCGAGCTGGTTTATCAATGCAAACCCAAACACCCAGTCGAACAAATTGTTGCTATTCTTCTTGTATTGCTTCTACCCATGAAGGTTCTTGAAGTGCCATAGAAACACTCATCAGTTCAATTTGGGGTAGAAAGCAAGTGTATTTGGAAATAAAAACATGATTCTCTATGCGTGCATATCATCATACACACACAGTAAACCATCACATACGTTAGAAACTTGACTTCACGTACGAACTCCCTCATTCACATAACCAATAATGTTTTCCTGAGGATGATAAGAATGAATCCAAAGAGTCGTGTTCTCAGGAACTTCAACAATGTCTTGTATATTGGTGGATTTTTCTTCAGCCGATTCAACATTCAAAGATTGAGAAGATTTTTCAACTTGTATCTTAGGAACATCCTGACACTCAACAAATGGCGTGCAGGAAAAATCTTCAAAGTCGGCATCATCAGATGAAACATAAACATAATCTAAAACTTCGGGTTGATTGAGTACAACAGGATCTTCATAGATAGAACATTTTGGAATGGATAAGATTTCATCTTCAAGATAAGCATGTAAGGCCCCGTTACCGGTAGCCCTACTTTCGTGTTGGATTTACTCATAAACGCAGTTCTAATATCAGAGTTAATTAAAACATTCGCGGAACATTAAAAACTTTCATAAAACATTTCGTAACAATTCAAAACTTGTCTTAAACAACAACTTGTCTTTCAAAAACAAAGTAATTAAAACATATCACGTCTTGGACCTTCTGATGCCAGTCTCTTATTCAACGTCACGTGTCCCCTCAAGCGAGCTGCCTCATCCTACACACCTGCGTGCATACAAAAAGTCAGCTACGCTGAGTGAGTTCTAGTTAATCATACATTATACAATACACACAAACTCATATTCTTTCAATCCTACTTTCATACTTTCATACTTTCATACTTTCTTAGTTTCTTTTATACTAACTTGCTTTCATATCTTAAGTTATAAAGAGCAATACGCCCTACATTCCTCGAGTATTATTAGGGCTTGGTACCCTCCTTCCTCGAGTATTATTAGGGCTCGGTACCCTCCTTCCTCGAGTATTATTAGGGCTCGGTACCCTCTTTACTCGAGTACTATTAGGGCTCGGTACCCTCTTTCCTCGAATATTAGTAGGGTTCTGTTCCCTAGTTCTCGAATATTAGTAGGGTTCGATTCCCTCTTTGTTACCATACAACCATACATCATACCTCGAGTATTATTAGGGCTCGATACCCTTTTCGTAACCATACAACCATACAACCATCCTTTCCTTCTTTAATTAACTTTATCACGTTCATACACATAAGCATACATACCATACTTACCTTAAACATAGCATTACAACCTGACAGTACGTGCAATATCCGAAGATCGTTCACGTACCATCAAGCAATCATTCATACATTTCACATTATTCACATAAGGCATACACTTATCTCTTAGGATAAGCGTATTAACAAACATATTGAGTATGCACACAGACCCGAAAACATAACACATAAATGGGGCTAGAAACTCACCTGGATCCTGTTACGCTCTCCGTTAATCATTATTCCTTTCTTGAGCTGTGCACGGCTAACTGTATAATATTTACATGTATCAATTAACTACTACTCATGTAGTATTTCTACCTTTATATAACCCACAACGAACGGGGGTCCGGGGGCAGCGCCCTTGGCAGCGGGGTCTAGGGGCGGCAGCCCCTATCAGGGTCCAAGGGGCAGAGCCCCTGGCTGGGGTCGAGCTGCCAGGTCAGCTTGGAAAAATTTTTATTTCCATTAACTGTCTTAACACATTTTTCATTAGGTTTTTAATTTATTTTTCAAATTTGCTAACTCCAGCGAACTTATCATTAAGCGAACTTAACAATAAGCGAACTTAACATTAAGCGAACTTACTGTAAGCGAACTTAGTGTTAAGCGAACTTAACATTAAGCGTAATTAACATTAAGCGAACTTAACATTAAGCGAACTTACTGTAAGCGAACTTAGTGTTAAGCGAACTTAACATTAAGCGAACTTGTCACCAGGCGAAGTTATGGCTTGGCGAACTTAATAGGCGAAGTTAGTTGCAGGCGAAGTTAGTTGCAGGCGAAGTTGCCTACCATGAACCTGCTTACAGCGAAGTTATCCAGTGACGGCCACTGGTTGGGTTTAACTCCGCTAATCAGCTATATTTCAAAGTATAAACCGTTTAACTGTCCTCGTAAACATTCCCATAGCCAACCTCAGAAAAGACTTGACTCGGATAAGTGTAAAGTTTGGACCTTTAAGCTAGAACGTTTAACACTAGATCTTAGGGTTCCATTTTAACGAGCCGCTTATGTTCTTGGGTTCGTTCGGTTCGTTTTAACATCAAGTTTATAACTTTACATTTTGTTTACACTCGATCTATCTCTGCTCTAAGTTTCAAGGTTAAATGTTAATAAAAACGTAATCTTTAAGGTAAAAGACGTACCTTTAGTGCTCGTTTGGATTTCGTTAAGCTTGGTTATGAACTCTAGATCTTGTATATAGCTCGTGTGGTAAAATCTACTACAAGCTAGCGTCCGTTTGGTCTCAAATCCCTCTCGTCTCTCTCTCGGCCGTAATATGGTGAAGGATGTGTGTGTTTTTGAGTGTGTAGAGATTAGGATGGAAAGAAATGAGGGTTTAGGGTTTTAGGTTGGTTTAGGGGATATTTATATCCCTTAAAGCCCATGGAGCTAAGGCCCATTCCCTTTAATCCATCTTATTTAATCTAAGTCCATGATCCGTTCCTTACTCGATATTAATTAGTTAATAACGCGAAATCACTTAAACGTAACTTTCTTTATTTAACGTTATAATATTTTAGGATGTTACAAGTCTTCCTTCCTTAAAGAGGTTTCGTCCCCGAAACCTAACTATTACTTAAACATACTAGGGTAGAACTTCCGCATCTCATCCTCAGCTTCCCAAGTAGCATCCGATCCTTTGCGATGTTTCCATATCACTTTTACCAAAGGTATAACCTTGTGACGAAGCTGCTTCTCCTTGCGATCAACGATCTCTATCGGTTGCTCGATGTAGTTCAATTGTTCATCAACCTCAATGTCCATCAACGGCACGTGAGACGTGTCATCATCTAGACACTTCCTCAGATGAGAAACATGGAAGGTTGAATGAATTCCTTCTAACTCATCGGGTAAATCCAGCTTATAAGCTACTTCACCCACGCGATCTACAATCTTAAACGGTCCAATGTACCTTGGACTCAACTTCCCTCTTTTCCTAAAACGGATAATCCCTTTCCAGGGCGAGACCTTAAGCATCACATTGTCACCAACGTTAAACTCAATTGGTTGTCGCCGCTTATCTGCATAAGACTTTTGTCTGTGTTGAGCGGCTTTCATTCTTGCTTTGATCTGATCGAACTTTGAAGACGTTTCTTGAACCACTTCTAGGTTTCCCATTTCTTTCTGACCAATCTCCCCCCAACACACCGGGGTTCTACATCGTCTTCCATAAAGCATCTCAAATGGTGGCATACCAATACTGGAATGGTAACTGTTGTTATAGGAGAACTCTGCTAAATGCAGGTGATCATCCCAACTTCCACCAAAGTCTAAAACACAAGCCCGTAGCATATCCTCAAGGGTTTGGATCGTCCTTTCAGACTGCCCATCGGTTTGAGGATGATACGCCGTACTGATGTTCAATCTTGTCCCCATAGCTTCATGTAACTTCTTCCAAAACCTCAAAGTAAACCGTGTATCTCTATCAGACACGATGGATAACGGTACTCCATGCTTGGTTACAACTTCTTTAATGAACAAGCTTGCTAACGTTTCTGACGAGATGGCCTCTCGTATGGGCAGAAAGTGAGCACTCTTGGTCAAATGGTCCACAATCACCCAGATAGTATCATGATGCTTAGCTGTACGAGGTAGCTTAGTTATGAAATCCATGGTGATGTGTTCCCATTTCCACTCAGGTATATCTAGCGGTTGCATCTTTCCATAAGGCTTCAGATGTTCGGCTTTGAATTGTAAGCAAGTTAAGCACTTACTGACATAATCTACTACCTCATTCTTCATTCCCGGCCACCAATAGTCTCTTTTTAAATCTTGATACATCTTTGTAGCTCCTGGATGAATCGAATATCTTGACTTATGAGCCTCATCTAAGATTCGACTTCTAAGATCACCATGGCGTGGGATCCACATACGGTCGAACCTAGTCTTAACTCCATGAGTGTTTTCCATCAACTCATCTTGCTGGCCATGAATCCTTTCTTTCTTTACTAACCCTTCATTTACTAACACCTCTGACTGCACCTTGATAATTTCTTCAAAAAGACTTGGGTTCATGATCAACTTGTATGACTTTACTGTTGCAAGGACTTCCTCATTCTTACGACTTAACGCGTCAGCAACCACATTAGCTTTACCGGGATAGTACTTAATGTCACAGTCATAATCCTTAATCAACTCCAACCATCTTCTCTGCCTCATGTTCAATTCTTTCTGCTCGAAGAAGTACTTTAAAATCTTATGATCTTTATAGATAGTACACTTAGTACTGTACAGATAGTGCCTCCATATCTTAAGAGCATGCACTACAGCTGCTAACTCTAAATCATGCATCGGATAAGTACTCTCATGGACTTTCAACTGTCTAGACGCGTAAGCTATCACCTTCCCTCGTTGCATCAACACGCAACCTAACCATTGATGCGAGGCATCTGCACAAACAACCAAATCCTCATCACCATCGGGTAGAGTAAGGATTGGAGCTTGCGTGAGTCTCTTCTTTAATTCCTCAAAGGCTTCTTCTTGAAACTTTCCCAAACTGAATACTCTCGACTTTTGGGTCATACCGGTCAGCGGTGCGGCTATCTTGGAGAAACCTTCGATGAATCTCCTATAGTAGCCAGCTAACCCTAGGAAGCTTCGTATATCAGTCGGATTCTGCGGAGTCTTCCAATTCGTTATCGCTTCAATCTTAGCTGGGTCCACGGTAATCCCTTCCGGGGTTAATCACGTGACCTAAAAATTGCACTTCTCTTAACCAGAACGCGCACTTCGAAAACTTAGCATACAACTTCTCTTTCTTCAGGGTCTCCAACACCTCTCTCAGATGCTCAGCATGGTCAGACTCGCTCTTTGAATAAATCAATATATCATCAATGAAGACGATAACTGACTTATCCAACATCGGCCGACACACCCTATTCATCATGTCCATAAATGCTGCAGGAGCATTTGTTAGACCGAATGACATTACGAGGAACTCGTAGTGTCCGTACCGCGTTCGGAACGCTGTCTTAGGGATGTCTGCCTCCTTCACCTTCAGCTGATGATAGCCTGATATGAGATCTATTCGTGAGAACCAACTTGAACCTTGCAGTTGGTCAAACAGATCATCAATCCTTGGCAAAGGATATCTATTCTTTACCGTAAGCTTATTCAACTCACGATAGTCTATGCACATTCTCATACTTCCATCATTCTTCTTCACGAACAACACTGGTGCGCCCCATGGGGAAACACTTAGTTTTATGAAACCCTTATCGAGGATTTCTTGCAATTGGGACATCAATTCTTTCATTTTGGACGGTGCTAGACGGTAAGGTGCTTTCGCGACGGGTTGGGCGCCCGGTACTAAGTCTATCTGGAATTCTATCTCTCGCTCCGGTGGCAACCCCGGAAGATCCTCTGGGAATACTTCTGGGTAGTCGCGCACGATAGGAACATCTTTCATTTCTCTCGTCTCGGCCGTAGCGTTGACGACATACGCCAGGTAGGCACCGCACCCTCGCCTTAACAATCCTTCGGCTTTTATCATCGAAATGACATTAAGCCCATAACTTTCCTTATCACCATAAACCGTCACCGCACTACCATCCAAGGACTTTAACCTTATTATCCTACTCTTACACACTATCTGAGCTTCAAACTCAGACAACCAATCCATACCCAAAACCACATCGAACCCTCCTAAGGTCATAACATACAAGGTAACAGGGAACTCATGTCCCTCCAATTCTATCTTACAGTCCTTAACCATTTTCATTATTTTAACCGAAGTGTCACTAGCGGTTTCTACCATAAGAGTTTCAGACACTCGGCAACATTTCATTTTAGCTAGTTTACTAAATGGTGTGGCTACGAAACTTTTGTTTGCGCCCGAATCAAACAATACTGAAGCGGAAATACCGTTTACTAGAAACGTACCTGTGACGACATCTGGAATCTGCTTAGCTTGCTCTTAGGTCAACATGTAGGCTCTGGTTCTGGGCCTAGCTTGCTCAGTATCCTTCTTCCCACTCCCTCCAGCTTCACCCTCGGTACATTCTCTAGCAAAGTGACCTGTCTTACCACACTTGTAGCATGCAGGCTTAGAACTGCACTCATGAGCATAATGACCTGCCTTCCCACACTTGTAGCAAACATTCGACCCAACTCTACACTCTCCAGCATGCATCTTTCCACACTTATGACACGTATCCGAACCCTTTCCCCACTTACACTCACCGCTGTGTGCCTTGCCACAAGTCTTGCGCGACCTGTTCTCCCAAACTCTCGGCTGCTTGTTCTTAGGATTCCACATCTGGGTACCGGGTCGTTTAGCTGGAGCGACCCATTTCTTCTCTTTCTTCTCATCTCCCACCACCACATCATCCGCAGCCAGGTCTGCATAGACCATCTCTGCGAGTTCGACAGCAGAATCGAAAGTAGCAGGTTTACTTGTCCTGACTAACATGCGGACTCTCTGTGGTAATCCCCTCACATAACACTTGATTCTCTTAGCCTCAGTGCTGACCATATCGGGTACCAACCTAGACATTCGATTGAACTCGGTGGTGTACTCACGATGTGTCATTTTCCCAGCTTTCAAGTTCAGGAACTTCATCTCCGCCCTCTCAACCTCGGCGTCAGCACAGAACTTCTTCATCACTAACTCCTTCAGATCCTCCCACTTCATCGCTTTGATCTCTTCACGTGTCTTCCTCTGCTCCACACTCTCTCACCAATACATAGCCTCATTTTCAAATGATTGGGTGGCATAACCGACAGCTTGGTCAGGACGACACTCGCTGATTCGGATAATTTTATCCATGGCGGTTATCCACTGAAGAGTAGCGATTACGTCTCCTAAACCAGTCAGCTTAGGCGGGTCACAACCTTTGAAGGACTTATAGTTGCAACCGCCTCGGCCCCTCTTCCTATCATTAACTTTCACAGACCTTACCTCACTTGAATCACCCTTTTCCCTCTCATCATCTTTCCTACCATCACCACCTGCCCCTTCAGCAGTTCTTTCACGGCTTCCAGCAGACCCTCCAGGAGTTATATTCTTCACAGCTGTAGCTACGGCTTGAACAATAGCTGCTTGAATCACGGGATCCAGTTGGACTCCTTCGTTGTTTTCCGGGTTTCTTCCAGCAGCGCTTCCTTCAGCTTCGGTGTTGGAAGCTGTCTCAACCGAAGGTTGCTGGACACGACGAGGCGTGCCGCGTCGTCCAGTGCGACCTCCAGCTCCAGCAATGTCTCCAGCTCCAGCCATCGTATTCTAAAAGGGAAAAACACAAACATCATCACTCAAGGAACTATTTAGTACAAGGATAGTAAGACTAACAGGTAATAACAGTGGCCAGCTGTGATTAGCTGATCACGTTACTTTCCGTGTCCTATACACTTCCCTTTATGAGTCTATTTGTGCTGGTTCTACTTAAACAGTTAGTCAATCAAAATGATCAAGTAATCCTGTCCCTATCATTCACATTTTCTTTCTTTATCATTTAACATACATCATTAATCGTACATCTTACCTTTACTGAGCTTGCTTGAGCGACACATGGCATCCTTGAACTGGCATCTTCTTTCTTTTCTTACTTAAATCCCATTCTCTGTTCGAGTCTAAGCATGTAGGATGCTTAAATCTCTAGAACTTTGCTCTGATACCAACTTGTAAGGCCCCGTTACCGGTAGCCCAACTTTCGTGTTGGATTTACTCATAAACGCAGTTCTAATATCAGAGTTAATTAAAACATTCGCGGAACACTAAAAACTTTCATAAAATATTTCGTAACAATTCAAAACTTGTCTTAAACAACAACTTGTCTTTCAAAAACAAAGTAATTAAAACATATCACGTCTTGGGCCTTCTGATGCCAGTCTCTTATTCAACGCCACGTGTCCCCTCAAGCGAGCTGCCTCATCCTACTCACCTGCGTGCATACTAAAAGTCAGCTACGCTGAGTGAGTTCTAGTTAATCATACATTATACAATACACACAAACTCATATTCTTTCAATCCTACTTTCATACTTTCATACTTTCTTACTTTCTTTTATACTAACTTGCTTTCATATCTTACGTTAAAAATAGCATTACGCCCTACATTCCTTGAGTATTATTAGGGCTCGGTACCCTCCTTCCTCGAGTATTATTAGGGCTCGGTACCCTCTTTCTTCGAATATTAGTAGGTTTCGGTTCCCTAGTTCTCGAATATTAGTAGGGTTCGATTCCCTCTTCGTTACCATACAACCATACATCATACCTCGAGTATTATTAGGGCTCGGTACCCTTTTCGTAACCATACAACCATCCTTTCCTTCTTTTATTAACTTTATCACGTTCATACACATAAGCATATATATCATACTTACCTTAAACATAGCGTTAAAACCTGACAGTACGTGCAATATCCGAAGATCGTTCACGTACCATCAAGCAATCATTCATACATTTCACATTATTCACATATGGCATACACTTATCTCTTAGGATAAGCGTATTAACAAAAATATTGAGTATGCACACAGCCCCGAAAACATAACACATAAATGGGGCTAGAAACTCACCTGGATCCTGTTACGCTCTCCGTTAATCGTTATTCCTTTCTTGAGCTGTGCACAACTAACTGTATAATATTTACATGTATCAATTAACTACTACTACTCATGTAGTATTTCTACCTTTATATAACCCACAACGAACGGGGTCCGGGGGCAGCGCCCTTGGCAGCGGGGTCTACGGGCGGCAGCCCCTAGCAGGGTCCAAGGGGCAGAGCCCCTGGCTGGGGTCGAGCTGCCAGGTCAGCTTGGAAAAATTTTTATTTCCATTAACTGTCTTAACACATTTTTCATTAGGTTTTTAATTTATTTTTCAAATTTGCTAACTCCAGCGAACTTATCATTAAGCGAACTTAACAATAAGCGAACTTAACATTAAGCGAACTTACTGTAAGCAAACTTAGTGTTAAGCGAACTTAACATTAAGCGAACTTGTCACCAGGCGAAGTTATGGCTTGGCGAACTTACTAGGCGAACTTTCTTGGCGAAGTTAGTTGCATGCGAAGTTAGTTGCAGGCCAAGTTAGTTGCAGGCGAAGTTGCCTACCATGAACCTGCTTACAGCGAAGTTATCCAGTGACGGCCACTGGTTGGGTTTAACTCCGCTAATCGGCTATATTTCAACGTATAAACCGTTTAACCATCCTCGTAAACATTCCCATAGCCAACCTCGGAACTGACTTGACTCGGATAAGTGTAAAGTTTGGACCTTTAAGCTAGAACGTTTAACACTAGATCTTAGGGTTCCATTTTAACGAGCCGCTTATGTTCTTGGGTTCGTTCGGTTCGTTTTAACATCAAGTTTATAACTTTACATTTTGTTTACACTCGATCTATCTCTGCTCTAAGTTTCAAGGTTAAATGTTAATAAAAACGTAATCTTTAAGGTAAAAGACGTACCTTTAGTGCTCGTTTGGATTTCGTTAAGCTTGGTTATGAACTCTAGATCTTGTATATAGCTCGTGTGGTAAAGATCTACAACAAGCTAGCGTCCGTTTGGTCTCAAATCCCTCTCGTCTCTCTCTCGGCCGTAATATGGTGAAGGATGTGTGTGTTTTTGAGTGTGTATAGATTAGGATGGAAAGAAATGAGGGTTTAGGGTTTTAGGTTGGTTTAGGGGATATTTATATCCCTTAAAGCCCATGGACTTAAGGCCCATTCCCTTTAATCCATCTTAATTAATCTAAGTCCATGATCCGTTCCTTACTCGATATTAATTAGTTAATAACGCGAAATCACTTAAACGTAACTTTCTTTATTTAACGTTATAATATTTTAGGATGTTACAAAGCACGAACCAAATCTTCTTGTCCTACATCAACTGAGGGAGAGAAAGAATAAATAAGACCACCGTAATCTGTAACACCCCGGCTAAAGCGTAAACGCCTGAGTGTGACATACAGATTGCTCAAAACACATGTGACACTATTAAGTGACAATATTATCATTAATTAATTTAAACGTCAAATACACAAATTTGTAACAATAAATAAAAGGAAAATATAAGGACAATTTAACAACTTGCCCATATATTAAAATACCCTAAGTTCTAATGTTTTCGCCCTTTCATCCTCTAATAAGTGTACCTATAGCATACATATAAAATAAAGTCAACTAATTGAATAGTTTTTGAGTTCACACAGTTTGATATAATTACATAAAAAATGTACAATTCCATGAACAAGTGTAAATGAGGAAGTAAGGTCCTTTCCAGTTGGTAATAACCAACGTACTCGGATAAGCGCAAGTAATGACTTTTGCAATTGGTAACAACCAATGTACTCGGATCAGGGGCCCCTATTCCACTCATAACATCGAGGTATCGAGTGCATAGGGGAGCGTATGATCATACTTAATGAGGAAACCATGAGCACGTAATCTTTGAGCAAGTAAGCAAATAGACACACAAGCCCATGTAGTGAATTGTAGTTTGTAAATAATGAATAAATGAAATTATAATTTGAATAGGATATATATGCTACCCATAAAAATGGTAAACAGGTAAAAATGGGGTGTGAGAAACTCAACTTTGATATTGGAGACAACATGAAATAATAACCGAAAGCGAGTTAACAAACGAAGCAATCGAATCTCACGGAACTATAAATAATAACGAAGATACAAAATCAAGAACTAGCTACCGGAATTATAAAGTTAATTAACTTATGGCAAATGGGGACTTGATGATTTTTTTATATAAAATGAGTTTAACAAAAATGAATTAAAGTTTATATAAATCATTTGATATTTATTAGTTAAAGAAATGATTTGTAGATGAATAATTATAACTAATTAATATATGATTAAATAACAATATTAATAAAAATTGATAATTAAACATTTTATTTTTATTCTAGTAACATATTTAATTAATTTACTAATTAATTAACTTAAATGTTTCCCATTTATTATTTTAAAGAAATTATAGACATTAGTTTATATTGAAATAAAATAAACAATAATTAGTTATTTAGAGAAATCAAGTATACTACTTCTATTATAAGTAATCTTTAAATAAAACCATTTTGTATATATCATCCTATATAAAATAAAACTGTTTATAAGTTTATTATGATCAACGGATAATAACATCTAGATAATAGTTATATTTGTTCTTGCAAAATAACTAGTTTTGACATATATTTCAAAAATCAAAGTCTTTATCTTGGATATCCATGATCACAGTGATTTCTTATAACAAAAATATAATATTTATATTGTAAAAGTATCATCTTCATGAAGAATAAATTATGATCATTCAACATTAAATCAAAACAAAACTTATAAAATGCACGGAATCATAAAACTTACTTGTTAGTGCTTTCAATCTTAAGAAAATAGTGGATTGAGGTGTGAAAATAATGGAGGATTTTGTCCTCGTTTTATAGTGAAAATATGGAGTTGTTATGTTTTATGGAATTAATGAAAATTAATCATATTTAATATAATTAAAACAAAAATTAAAATGGTTTAAAAGGTTTTCAAAGTGTATCTCTTTCAATAAATTTTATTTAATTAAAACATTCATTGCTTTATTTTTATTAGTTAATTAATAAAAACAACATATGAAAAAGATGGTAATATTAATAATCCTAGATTTATTCTAGTGATTTGCATGGGAAAAGTTCATGAATAAATTATCTTGATTATGAATATTTTAAATGAGTATGTAATACTACAAGGGTGGTAAAAAAGTATATTTGCATAGAAATGATCACATAAAATACATGAAACGAAATTAATCAATAATATTATAAAAATATATAAATTTAAATAAAACAAAACCAAAAATTTAAAATGGGGTCGGGTTTTCAGGTTTGAAAATTAACGAATGTTACATAATCAAAAATCTAATTAGGTCCCTTGCTAGCAGGTGGTGTGATGTACCTTTGACAATCAACATGGTAACATTCTTCAACACACCCAGAAGAGAAACTAAACACATTTTTCTTAGGAGATGCATACCCAAGAAAATATCCTTCTATTGCCTTCTCTTCAAATTTACTTGCATCTTTCTTCAACATGGTACAAGGACACCCGAATGGTTTAAGGAATTGAAGGTTCGACTTATGGTTATTAAGAAACACATAAGTTGTCTTCTTTAGCTTCTTTACCATGAGAACTTAATTCAAAGTATAACAAGTGGTATTCACAGCTTCGTTCCAGGATTGAACTAAAAGCTTAGAATCCGCTAATGTACTTCTAGCCAACTCAATTATGGTCTGATTCTTCCTTTCAACAACATCATTCGGTTGTGGCACATAAGGAGCACTATATTCATGACAGATACCCTTATGAACATAAAATAACCATCATACTATTCTTAAACTCGGTGCTATTATCACTTCGGATACATCTCACTTTCAAGTTGTAAAGTGATTCGACCTTGGTGATAAAATTTTGCACAACAACGGGCGTTTGATCCTTTGTGCTTATAAATAACACCCATGAAAATCGAGAATAGTCATCGGTAATGGCTAAACAATAAAGATCTCCAGCAATACTCGCTTTATTCACAAGACCAAACAAATCCATGTGTAGATGTTCTAAAGGAGAATTTATTGAATTGATCTTCTTCTATAGATGTGACTTTTTCTTCTGTTTTCCTTTCTTGCAGGCCACACAGTGATCGGCCATCTTAAAGTTCTTCAATGAAACACCACCACCAAATCATTTGACATCAAATGATTCATCTTGTGAATATAGATATGACCCATCCATCTGTGCCAAAGGATCGTGTCTTTCTTAGTTGCCTTTGAAATAAAACATGTTGCTATCGACGAGGATGTAGCTGTTGAAGCCATGTCAAGCACATAAATATCCTTCGATCGAGGTAATCACATGACAATCATGTCTTTGGGAATAACAAACCACGGTTTGAGAATCACTCATTCTTTATCTGTGAACAAGGTGGTATACTTTTTGTCACAAATCTAAGAAACACTCAACAAATTATGGTCCACTTTGTTATAATAATTAACCTTCTCGAATGTAATTCCCCCATTCGAGACTTCACCCTCTTTTGTAATCCAAGCGCATTGATTACCCGCAAACGCAACATAACCCCTTTGAATATTCTTTAATAACAAGACTTTACAAGAAACTAACACCCCTTTCAATTTAGCAATTTTAGGTTTATATGACATACTCTTGTTTTTTTAAGGCCTACCAATGCATTAATACAATTAAACACACAACCGTTTCGCTTATTTTTAACTAGATATGGGGCATAAATGATTAATGAACTATCATTTCACTTTCTACTTAAAAAAATGATTTTGAGGAGCATATTTTAGTGTTTTTGTTTTTTCACATATTTGAGTTTTTTAAATTTTATTTTTTAACCGAAATCACAATATTTTTGAATTTTTCTCAAATTTTCTCCCCCTCCAGAAACTAAAAACATAAAGAAAGAAAATAAACAAGTACTGTACGAAAATAAAAATGATTAACAAAGCTTTTTAAATTTCATTCAAAGTATTCAAACCATTTAAGCCATGAAAATATGTAAATCTTGTTTTATCAAACGCTTTGGTTAAAAGGTCAACTTTCTGAAAATCCATTGTGAATCTTTCATAGCAGTCATGGAAAAAATGACAATGAATTTCAACATGTTTCGTTTTCGAGTGGTGCTCGGGGTTCTTATTGATACATATTGCAGCAGAGTTATCAATAAATATGGGAGTAGTAAGAAACTACAAACCATAATCCTGCAGATGTTGTTGGATCCACAATACCTGTGAACAGCAACTCGAGGCTACCACTTACTCGTCTTCGGTGGCTAAAGTAGAGACCGTTGTCGGTTTCTTACACCGCTAGGAAACAAGTCTATTTCCTAAGAATTGAAGTCTTGCTGTGATAGACTTGAAGTTGATCTTGCACCCTCCATAATCAGAATCTGTTATCTGTGTAAGAATTAAGTTCAAAACTATTATCCTTGGGATACCATAACCCGATGTCAGTATTTCACCTCAAATAGTTAAAAATTCACTTAACAACCGCCAGTTGAGTCACTTGGGGACTCGATTGATACATAGCACACATGCAAATAACAAACATTATATAAAGACGAGATGTAGTTAAGTACATTAATGAACCAATCATAGCACGATAGAGGGTCAGATCAACGGTATCCTCCAATTCGTCCAGTGACAAATTATGACCCACATGAAGAGGAGTCGAGGGGAATTTTCGGCAGATTTCTTAAACGGCTCAAGACATCATTCACATACTTGGTCTGATGAATGAAAATTCTAGAATCAGACTAGTGAACTTACAATCTCAAGAAAATATGCATTTCTCCCATCGAGCTCATCTCGAATTTAGTCTGCGTGGTCTTCTCAAATTCCCTGCATAACTTGTCGTTTGTCGAGCCAAATATGATATTATCAACATAAATATGGACAAGGAGGAGATCATCTTCCATAGTCTTGTAGAAGAGAGCATAATCCACAGTCCCTCGTTTGAAGCCACTATCAATAAAATGGTCAGTCATCGTGCTATACCAAACTCTCGGGGCTTGGTGAAGACCATAAAGAGCTTTGTTTAAATGGTAAACATGCTCTGGATGGTTAGGATCTTCAAAACCAGAAGGATGCTTCACATACATCTCTTCATAAATCTCCCCATTCAAGAACACACTGTAAACATCCATTTGATAAACTTTGAAATTCTTGAAAGCTGCATAGGCTAAAAAATTCAGATAGCCTCCAATTGAGCAACCGGAACATACACTTCAGTGTAATCTATGCCTCTTTTTGATTGAAACCTTCGACTACCAATCTTTCCTTATTTTGAACAATAACCCCACGGTCGTCCTTTTTACACTTAAATACCAATTTTGTCGGGATCACCTTCTTTACTCGAGCCAGTTTATTAGTGAGATCCCAAACACCCAGTCAATTGAATTATTGCAACTCACCTTGCATTGCCTCCGCCCATGACGATTCTTGAAGTACCATAGAAACACTCTTTGGTTCGATTTTGGATAGAAAACAAGTATATTTGGCAATATTCATGATTTCTGATGTGTGCATATCAGCATACACACATAATAACTTATCATCACATACGTTTGCAACTTGACTTCGCGTACAAACTCCCTCTTTCACATCACCAATAATGTTGTCTTGAGGATGATAAGAATGTATACGAAGAATTGGGTTCTTAGAAACTTCAACATTGTCTTATAGATTGCTTACGTTTTCTTTAGTCGATTCAGCATTCAAAGATCGGGAAGATTCTTCAACTTGTATCACATGACTTTCAGGAGATTCAATAAATGGTGCAATGGAAGAATCTTCAAAGTTGGCATTATCGGTTGAAACGGAAACATCATATGAAGTTTCGGGTTGATCAGGTACAACTGGATCTTCATAAATAAAACATCTTGAAACTAAAAAAATCTCATCTTCAAGATAACCAGGAACCAAATGTTCTTGTTGTACATCAACCGAGGGAAAGAAAGAATTAAATAAGAGATCATAATCAAACAACCAATCCGGTCCCTTGCATGTAGGTGATGTGGCGTACCTTTGACAGTGCACATGGTAACATTTTTCAACACACTCAGAAGAGAAATTAAAAACATGTTTATTATGTGACGCATACCCAAGAAAGTAACCTTCTCTCGCCTTCTCTTTAAATTTACCTGCATCTTTCTTCAACATAGTACAAGGACACCCAAATGTTAAAGAAATTGAAGGTTCGGCTTACGGTTATTAAATAACTCGTAATATCACACCTCGACCAAAGACAGCGGAACATGCCGGGATGCGACGGAATGCCCATAAGCGCATGACACTATTTAAAGCGATAATATTTAACAACTCATTTAATTTCACAAAGTCATAAAATGTCACATAACATGTTCATACAATGATCATAACAAAACATAGCAAATAAATATATTGTTCGTTTTGATAATATCTTAAATGTATTTGTGACGTTTTCTTCTAGCTCCCAATATCAACCTAAATGCAAACATGTAACATTTCATAAAATAAAGTTTATCAACGCAAAGGTTGGTGAGCAATTCATAGCTTGAAACAATATGTATATAATAAGAAATGTCCACAATCTTGTATACGAAACAATAAATAATAGCAACAATTTGGATAACGAAACGAGTTATAGTTACCGTTAATAAGAATACATTAACGACACCTTGTTATAAGGGGATGCCAAATAGACTAGGATTTATAGTTACCATTAATAAGAATACATTAAAGACACCTTGCTATAAAGGGTTGCCAAATAGACTAGGATTTATAGTTCAACCAACCAAAAGCGGTAAACACATAAACATATAAGAATGTATGCATAGAACACCAAATCGAGCATTTATTTATGTAAAGTATAAAATAAGGTTTGTGGTTTAATACTAAAGTATAAAGCATTTAATTTGAATAAGTATGAAACGTCACCCCCAAAACGAAAGATGGAAAACGGGGTATGAAAGTATTCCCGTTCAAGTATAAAACTTAGTCAGTAAAAGACGGGTAAACGGAAGGAAGAGTCTAACGAGCAAAGCCTAAATAAAAGTAAAAGCCTTGAATTAGAAGGTTGTTTTGGGAAACTTTAAAAATAAAAGATAAAAAATGTAAACAATTAAAGTTTAAGGTTTAAAAAGTAACTATTTAAGAATCTTGTAATAATAACCCTTTAAAAATGTAAGTTTGCTCAAACCAGGTTAAAGTATCTAACCTTAATATTTACTCAACCTATGTTAAGTAATAAGGTGGGTAAAAATGCAAAAATTCAAGTCCCTTTGGAATATAGATACTAAAACAGGTTTTTAACGAGGGTTCGGGTTATTGGTTTGGGTCTTGGTAATTGGTCAAACCCAAAGTCGACTTTCTAACATATTAAATGTTATGAGATAACCCATAAAAATATATTAAGACTTAACCAAGTATGTAGTTCTATTGTTTTAGAACTAACAACACACGTTAAGCGAGTGTTCGGTTTTGTGGATCCAAACTTTGTTATAAGATCAAGTTGGATTCAACATTACAAGTACTTTAATAAAATATCTAAAATCAGTTTGTAAAGTATTTTTAAATAAATATACAAGTCTTGATAGCTAAAAACACACTTGTTTGTCTTAAGCGAGTGAAAATCGGTTTAGTTCGGTTTGGTTCGGTTTCCATCTCACAATAAGTTCATAGATGGTTTCCACATGCCCAAATATCAAAGAACTTGTATAATAACTTATAAATGATGAAACTTAAGTTTTACAACAAAAAAGTTAGCAATAAAGTCTTTAAACGAAAGTTCGGTTTTCGGTTCGGATCTAGTTTCGGGTTAAGATCGAGGTTAGAATCCACAAACACATAACCATAGAACTTATAAAAATGATTTTAGAAACCTAAATCTAATCATAAAGCATGTTTAAACAATTATTTAACAAAACTAGTAAACAAAGTTTGGTTTACGGTTCAAAGCTAGTTACGGTTAAACCGAGGCTAGACTCTTCTAACCCAGAACCATGGAACTTCATAAATATGATAAACAAACTAAAATGAGTAGAATTTAGTAAGTAATAATAAAGTTAAATTGGTTAGATGCGGAAAATATATAACAAGGACCACGAAAGTCCTCCATGTAGCCTTGCCTTACGAGGCCTGAAACTTAACCAACCGATGTCGGATAAGTAACTACCAAAGGTAACAAGGGGTGTATATTATATATATGTTGTGCCATATTATTCAAGTATTAATTTAGACTAAGTTAAGTAAACAAAAATGAAAAACTTCAACAGTTTGACTTTGAAAGTCAAACCCGACATAAACATGAAAATGACCTTGTAATGTCTTTGAATTTGAGTGAGGAAAGAGTTTTTGAGCAGGGATTAATGTGGGAAAGGGTTGGGTATTTATAGGAAGAGCTTAAAGGGGTTAAACAAGTGATTTGGTGGTTAAAACTCGTATTTTTTGGACAATAAAACCAACAAGGAGACATAAATCTGCAGCTGCTGCAGGCCTTCCTTCGCGCGGTGCTAAGGTCTCTGTCCTTGACCTTAGCGTGGAACTAAGGTCACCTGACGGAAATTCTGAACTTTCAAAATTGGCAGTTTTAACGCGTTTTAAGGCCCGAAAAGGATGTTTTCAAGACCCAACAAGTGTAAAACAATAGTGTAACATAAAAACCATAATTTTGATTATATCATAAGTTTCGGTTTACAAAACGGGTTGGTTTACATAATAAACGGATACAAAAACGAATACAAACGAGACCGGAATTTGACGAATGTCACAGTATCCCCTACTTTAAGAAATTTCGTCCCGAAATTAAGACGAAGATGATAATTCAAACAAGTGTGGAGACTTCTCCTTCATTGTGTCTTCTCGTTCCCAAGTGAACTCCGCGCCACGCCGTGATTCCCATCGAACTTTGACTAACCGAATTCGACTAAGCTTGGTTTTCTTTTTGTTGCGATCCATGATCTCAACGGGTCGTTAAACGAAAATCATCGACTCATCGACGTGTACTTCTTCGAGAGGTATATGGAGATTACCCTCGCCTAAGAATTTTTTAAGATTCAAAACATGAAAAGTCCGATGAACACCGACAAGTTCTTGCGGTAGTTCTTGTCGATAGTCTACCTTCCCAACACGTTCAAGAATTTTGAAAGGACCAATGAAAAGAGGAGCTAGCTTACCCTTCTTTTCGAAACGGACTACCCCCTTCCAAGGAGATACTTTTAGAAGGAAAATATCGTTAACATTAAACTCAATCAGTTTTCGCAGTTTATTGGCGTAACTCTTTTGATGACTTCTAGCGGTTAGGAGGTTCTTACGGATTTGATCGATAACGTCGGTGGCTTCTTGGACCATTTCGGGTCCCGTGATTTGAGCTTCACCGATTTCATTCCAACTAATCGGAGAACGACATTTACGACCGTAAAGAGCTTCAAAAGGATCCATCTCGATGCTAGAATGATAACTGTTGTTATACGAAAACTCGATGAAAGGGATGTGAGAATCCCAATTCCCACGAAAATCAAGAACACACGCTCGTAGCATATCCTCGAATGTTTGAATGGTACGTTCAGATTGACCGTCCGTTTGAGGATGATAAGCGGTGATAAGATCGAGTCGTGTTCCCAAGGTTTCTTTAAGTGAACGCAAAAAATGAGAGGTAAAACGAGCATCGCGATTGGAGATGATAGACAATGGTAAACCGAGTCGGCACACAATTTCCCGCACATAGATTTGAGCAAGCTGCTCGACAGAATACTTCTCACGGATCGGAATGAAATGGGCAGACTTGTTTAAACGATCGATGATCACCCAAATACTGCCGTTTCCTTTTAGGGTGTTGGGTAGTTTAGTGATAAAGTCCATAGCAATGTCTTCCCATTTCCAAACGGGAATCGGTGGTTGCTCGAGTAGACCAAAAGGTCTTTGATGTTCAGCTTTGACTTTTGAGCAAGTAAGACATTTAGATACATACAACGCTACGTCCTTTTTCATACCTGGCCACCAAAAGGTAGCACGAAGATCGAAATACATCTTATTCGCACCGGGATGAACAGAATACCCCGAATTGTGAGCTTCGTCGAGTATACAAGTACGAAGGTCATCGCGATCAGGAACACACAAACGATTGAGAAAGTACAAAAGACCATCGGGTTTGGTTTCGAGTTGAAGTTCGGCTAAAAATGACATTTCTTCGTACATGTTACCTTCTTCAACAAAGGTACGCTGAGTTTGAAAGATACAAATTTGAAGATTTGTTTGAACAACAACGCCTAAAAGCATAACATATTTAACATTAACCTTTCGACTTAGGGCGTCGGCGACAACATTCGCTTTACCGTGACGGTAGTGAATTTCACAATCGTGATCACTAAGTAATTTGGCCCATCGTCGTTGTCTCATGTTGAGATTTTTTTGGTAAAAAATATGTTGAAGGCTTTTATGTAAGGCCCCGTTACCGGTAACCCTACTTTCGTGTTGGATTTACTCATGAACACAGTTCTAAATATCAGAGTTAATTAAAAACTTTACGCGGAATATAAAACTTTCATAAAACATTACATATCAATTCATAATCATGTCTTTAAACATTCCTCTTGTCTTTCAAAATCAAAACGTAACTTATAAAACATATCGGATCTTCAGATGCCAGGCTTTAGTCTTCTGCCATGTGTCCTCCACTCAAGCCAGCTGTCTCAACCTACTCACCTGCGTGCATACTAAAAGTCAGCTACGCTGAGTGAGTTCTAATTAGTCATACACTACCATGCAATACCTTGTTACATACATACGTACTTAACCTCATAACTTTCTTTCATACACACATAAGTACTCATACCTTCATTCTTACTTACATACTTTCTTTCTTACTTACATACTTTCTTTACATTCATAATCGTACGTTTTAAAGAGCCTTTCGCCCTATAACCTCACAGATATTATAAGGGTCTGGTCCCTAACATCACAGATATTATAAGGGTCTGGTCCCTAACATCACAGATATTATAAGGGTCTGGTCCCTATCATCACAGATATTATGAGGGTCTGGTCCCTAACATCACAGATATTATTAGGGTCTGGTCCCTAACATCACAGATATTATTAGGGTCTGGTCCCATGTTTTCGAATATTAGTAGGGTTCGATTCCCTCTTCGTTACCATACAACCATACATCATACCTCGAGTATTATTAGGGCTCGGTACCCCTTTTGTAACCATACAACCATACAACCGTCATTTCCTTCTTTTATTAACTTTCTTACGTTCATACACATAAACATACATATCATACTTGCCATATTTATAACGTTACAACCTGACAGTACGTGCAATATCCGAAGATCGTTCACGAACCATCAAGCAATCATTCATACATATCACATATATCACCTATGGCATACACTTATCACTTTGGATAAATGTATTAACAACACATCAAGTATGCACACAGCCCCGAAAACATAACAAGGAATGGGGCTAGAAACTCACCTGGATCCTGTTACGCTCGCCGTTGATTGTAATTCCTTTCTTTAACTGGGCTCGGCTAACTGTATAATATTTACATATATCAATTACTGCTACCACTATTACTACTACTCATTTTCGATAACCGCCTTAACACATTTTCCATTAGGTTTTTAATTTATATCATAAACGAACTTCACTTCAGGCGAATCTTGGAAACAACTTGGTTCTGGCTTGATTCGATCGAATAGGAACACGTTCGATCGAATACAACACGTTCGATCGAATAGGAACACGTTCGATCAAACAGGAACACGTTCGATCGAATAGGAACACGTTCGATCGAATGAGTTGGAGACCATTCGGTTGCTTCCCTATTCGGTCGACTGGACTTGTTCGATCTACGCATTCGATCGAATGGACTGATTCGATCGACTGGTTCGATCGAATGAGTCTGATTCGACTCCTTCAAGCTGGGCGACGGAGAAACCCACGGGTTTTCCAGATTTTCCAGATTTTTGACCCAAAATCGAAGTTTTTGACATGGAAATGCTCGGGATTGAAAGGGCTATCGATTCCTAGTACTTTTAAACACAAAAGCTTGCATTTTGACACCAAAACAAGGCGGTTTTTGACCCGAAAACTCAAGTTACGTTTTTGCTCGATTTGAGGCCGAAATGGTTATGAAAACGGATGATTTTCGAGAGGGACTTACCAAAAACGATTAGGAACAAGATTGTGGACTCGGATTTGTGATTTGAGAACTTTCTCTCTCTAGCTTCTCTCTCTAGAAATGAGAGTGTTTGGGTGGGTGTAAGTGAAGGAAGATGGTGAAAATGGTGGAAGTGTCAAGAACTTTCGTTTATATACTACGGGTTTGGTTAGGCTCGGGTTGGCTTCCTACGGGTCGAGACAGGCCGAGTTCATAAAATAACTAAGCCCAAGACCCGTTCCTTACTCGACATTAAATAACTAAAACGTGAATTTACTAAACATAACTTTCTTTTATTTATCAATATAAAAATTTTAGGATGTTACAAGTCTTCCTCCCTTAAAGAGGTTTCGTCCCCGAAACCTAACTATTACATAAACAAACTAGGGTAAAACTTGCGCATCTCATCCTCGACTTCCCAAGTAGCATCAGATCCCTTGCGGTGTTTCCATATCACTTTGACCAAGGGTATAATCTTGTGACGAAGCTGCTTCTCCTTGCGATCAACGATCTTTATCGGTTGCTCGATGTAGTTCAATTGTTCATCAACCTCAATGTCCATTAATGGCACGTGAGACGTGTCATCAGCTAGACACTTCCTCAGATGAGAAACATGGAAGGTTGAATGAATTCCTTCTAACTCATCGGGTAAATCCAGTTTGTAAGCTACTTCACCCACACGTTTTACAATCTTGAACGGTCCAATGTACCTCGGACTCAACTTTCCTCTTTTCCTAAAACGGATAATCCCCTTCCAAGGCGAGACCTTAAGCATCACATAGTCGCCAACGTTAAACTCAATTGGTCGTCGCCGCTTATCCGCGTAAGACTTTTGTCTGTCTTGAGCGGCTTTCATTCTTGCTTTGATCTGATCGAACTTTGAAGACGTTTCTTGAACCACTTCTATACTTCCCATTTCCTTCTGACCAATCTCACCCAACACACCGGGGTTCTACATCGTCTACCGTACAGCATCTCAAACGGTGGCATACCAATACTCGAATGGTAACTGTTGTTATAGGAGAACTCTGCCAGATGCAGATGATCATCCCAACTTCCACCAAAATCTAACACGCAAGCACGTAGCATATCCTCAAGGGTTTGGATCGTCCTTTCAGACTGTCCATCGGTTTGAGGATGATACGCCGTACTGATGTTCAACCTCGTCCCCATAGCTTCATGAAATTTCTTCCAGAACCTCGAAGTAAACCGTGTATCCCTATCAGACACGATCGATAACGGTACTCCATGCTTGGTTACAATTTCTTTAATGAACAAGCTTGCTAACGTTTCTGACGAGATGGCCTCTCGTATGGGCAGAAAATGAGCACTCTTGGTCAAACGGTCCACAATCACCCAGATGGTATCATGATGCTTAGCTGTACGAGGTAGCTTAGTTATGAAATCCATGGTGATGTGTTCCCATTTCCACTCAGGTATCTCTAGCGGTTGCATCTTCCCATAAGGCTTTTGGTGCTCGGCCTTGACTTGTAAGCAAGTTAAGCACTTACTAACATAATCCACTACATCACTCTTCATTCCTGGCCACCAGTAATCTCTTTTCAAGTCTTGGTACATCTTTGTAGCTCCAGGATGGATTGAGTACCTTGACTTATGAGCTTCATCTAAGATTCGACTTCTAAGATCACCATGGCGTGGAATCCACATACGGTCAAATCTAGTTTTAACTCCATGAGTGTTTTCCATCAACTCATCTTGCTGGCCATAAATCCTTTCTTTCTTTACTAACCCTTCGTCTACTAACACTTCTGACTGCACTTTGATGATTTCTTCAAAAAGACTTGAGTTCATGATCAACTTGTATGACTTCACTGTTGCAAGGACTTCCTCATTCTTCCGACTTAACGCATCAGCGACCACGTTAGCTTTACCGGGGTAATACTTAATCTCACAGTCGTAATCCTTTATCAATTCTAACCATCTTCTCTGCCTCATGTTCAGTTCTTTCTGCTCGAAGAAGTACTTTAAACTCTTATGATCTGTATAGATAGTACACTTAGTGCCGTACAGATAATGCCTCCATATCTTAAGAGCATGCACTACAGCTGCTAACTCCAAATCATGCGTCGGGTAAGTACTCTCATGGACCTTCAACTGTTTAGACGCGAAGGCTATCACCTTCCTGATGGGTTTTATACAAGCTTATCAAAGAATCAAGTTAACCATTTTAACAAGAAAACGCAACGGAAGCTTAGATTTTATAACTTGTTATGAACATATCATTATGTTAAAATTAAAACCCAATGAACAAGGATCAATATTACAAGAACAATATGCTCACAAAATGTAAATGTACCTCCTTATACCTTATAGGAAGATGTAGGTTGTTGAAGGGG
The DNA here is from genome assembly GCF_021521415.1 of Bidens hawaiensis. NCBI lineage: Eukaryota > Viridiplantae > Streptophyta > Magnoliopsida > Asterales > Asteraceae > Bidens > Bidens hawaiensis. Next base: position 347,809 of record NW_027492646.1, read on the forward strand.
ATGATGGATGAAAGGCAAGCCTCCAAAGAAGAAAACCTCAAGAGAGTGATACCCCAAGCCTTTTGCAACAACACCAAGTTATTTGCTAGGATTCTTGAACACCAAAATTAGCTTACCAAGCTCTCCCAAAAAGCCAAAGTGGCCGTGAGAATTAAGAGAGAGTGAGGGAGAGTTTGTTGTTTTCTTGAACCAATTTCAAAATAATAACTAACTTGCATGTATTGAAAAAGGAGAGAGGAACCATTTTGCATGTCTTGTGATTGGAGAAGGGGTCAACACAAAAGGACAAAGTTTTAAATGGGACCAAACCTTCCACCCACATGGGTGGCCGGTTTTGATTTTTTTTTTTTTTTTTTTTTTTTTTATTTTTTTTGTTATTTTGTTTTAACATTTAAAACATCTCCATCTCCATTCATTTTATAAAACTCACTTATATAAAATGTACATACATATATATATAATTATTTAACCAATTAAATAATTAATTTATATAAACAAATTATCCAAATAATTTATTTAAATCCTCAAGTGTGTTTGTTTAGAAAACCAATTTTCTAAACGCGTAGTGTTCGGTATTCGTTTAAATGATCAAATCATCAAAAGAATACATTTGGTGTTGTCTAGCTTGTTATTGGGTATGACCCGACTTGGATCAAACACAGTTAGCCACATTAATATAAATATGTGTCTCGGGCATACGTAATTCCAACAATCTCCCACTTGCACGAGATACATAGAAAATTAATGCAAGTGGTGAATACTGCCTAACAACAGTTCACCACCCCTAATGTGTTTGACGAAGTGCCATTCAATAACATCATCCCTTCAAGTCCCTTACTTGATATGATTTAGGTGAATCTATCATTATATCCCTTTGTTGCTAGATGTCATGTTGGATCTAAGAGACATAGGTGATCATTCTCTTTACAATTCAACTTTATCAGGCCTTAGACATCTAAACTCTCAACACATAAGAGGAACAAATTCCGTCTTGACTGTATACGCCTCTCACTATCACTTTATACTCCACCCGAGCTCATCCTTATGTACCATCTTTTACGAATAGCGAAGGGGAGAGTCAAAGTGTAATACTCGGTGAAAATCAAGACCCAATATACATCTCAGGTCTAAGGATAATATGAAATTCTCCTTTACTCAAGATTACTAATGATCAAGTCAATCGACTCCATGTAGTAATATTGAGAGCGGGTCAGTCCAATATTTGTATCCCACAAATATCTATGAACTTTGGCAGCAAACCTATGCTCCATATTCATTCCTTATGAATATCCACCAATCCTAGTTCATAATAGTCTTGCTTCATATTTGTTCCCACAAATGTGATCGACTACGGACTTTTAGAATAAGATAACTTATTCATGGATTAAACATGCAAAATTAGAATTTAACTCAAGATTCCATAATCATATAAAAGAGTTAAATTACAAAAGTCTTTTAAACTTTAATACAAAATAGATCAAATCCAATTACTAGAATATCGAAGTCCTAAGCCACTCGCATGACGTTCATGTTTCGGTCTTTCTAGGAGCTTCGTGAATGGGTCCGCAAGATTTTGATCAGTTCCAACTTTGCGAATACATATCTTTCCCTTTTCAACTTCATCCCTTATGTAGTTGAATCTCCGCTCTATGTGCCTTGTCTTTTGGTGCGAACGAGGTTCCTTGATTTGTGCAATCGCACCCTCGTTGTCACAAAAGATTTCTAGGGGGTCTTGAATGGAAGAGACCACCCCTAGATCGGTAATGAATTTCTTCAACCATGCAGCTTCTTGAGCTGCCAATGAAGCGGCGATGTATTCTGATTCTGTAGTGGACAATGCTACCACTTCCTGTTTTGAGCTCTTCCAAGAGACAGCTCCTCCATTAAGAGTGAACACATACCCAGATTGTGATCGAGAATCATCTCGATCAGTTTGGAAGCTCGCATCCGTGTAACCTTTTATAGCGAGTTCCTCCTCACCAGATCCATATATCAGAAACATATCCTTAGTTCTCCTAAGGTATTTCAATATGCTCTTAACAGCCATCCAATGACTGTCTCCTGGATTCTGTTGGTATCTGCTTGTCATGCTCAAAGCGCATGACACATCCGGTCTAGTACATATCATCGCATACATGATGGATCCTATAGCAGAAGCATATGGGATTTGTTTCATCATGTTTTGCTCACCCTTTGAGCTTGGACATTGAGCTGAACTCAATATGGTCCCTCTTTGAATAGGTACAAAACCTTTCTTGGAGTTTTCCATCTTGAACCTTTTCAAGATTTTATCAATGTATGTACTTTGGTTCAAACCTATCAAGCGCCTTGACCTATCCCTATAGATCTTTATTCCCAAAATATAGGCAGCTTCACCAAGATCCTTGATGGAAAATCTACTTCCAAGCCAAGCCTTAACGCTTTCCATGGTTGGAATGTCATTTCCAAATAGTAGAATGTCATCGACATACAATACTAAGAAGGTAATTATACTCCCACTAGCCTTTTTATACACACAAGCCTCATCAGCGTTCTTGATGAATCCAAAATTTTTGATTTCTTCATCAAAACGATGATTCCAAGTTCTAGATGCTTGTTTCAATCCATAGATTGATTTCTTTAACTTGCATACCTTTTTAGGATGTTTCGGATCGACAAAACCCTCAGGCTGAACCATATAGACATCTTCCTCAAGATATCCATTTAGGAAAGCGGTCTTGACATCCATTTGCCAAATTTCATAATCATAATGTGCAGCTATGGCAAATAATATCCTAATAGACTTAAGCATTGCCACAGGCGAAAAAGTTTCATCATAATCAACCCCTTGAGTTTGAGTGAAACCCTTAGCTACAAGTCTTGCTTTATAAGTATCCAAGTTTCCATGCATATCAGTTTTCCTTTTGAAAACCCACTTACTTCCAACAGCTTTGGAGTTGAGTGGTGGTTCAACCAATTCCCAAACTTGGTTGTCATACATGGATTGCATCTCAACGTTCATGGCTTCGAGCCATTTGTCACAATCATTCTTGGACATTGCATCATGGTATGTGGTTGGTTCATCCGAATCTACCACGTAGCAACCTTCTACAAAAAATCCATATCTTTCGGGTGGATTGCTAACTCTACCAGATCTGCGAACGTTTTGTGTGTTTTGATCAACCACTTGATCACTTTCAACAACCTCTTGTTGAGTGCTAGTATCAACCAATTGTGTATCATCTTGTGATTCTTGATCCTCATCAAATTTCACTGTTCTACTATTAGTTCCTTCCTTAAGGAACTTAGTTTCCAAGAACTTACCCTTTCGAGCAATAATAACATTTTGCTCACTAGGATCGTAAAAGTAATATCCTATATCATCTTTAGGGTAACCAATAAAGATACACTTAGTGGATCGGACTTCTAATTTGTTTGGGGTGTATTGCTTTACATAAGTTTCACAACCCCAAACTTTTAAGAATGATAGCGATGGAGCCTTTCCATGCCATATTTCGAAAGGTGTCTTCTTCACTTTCTTGGTTGGAGCCATATTCAATATGCGAATAGCGGAAAGTAAAGCATAGCCCCAAAATGATAGAGGTAAAGTGCTTCTAGCCATCATTGATCGAACCATATCTAATAGGGTACGATTTCTCCTTTCAGACACACCATTATGTTGTGGTGTTCCAGGTGGAGTAAGTTGTGAAATAATTCCACAACTCTTAAGATGATCTTGAAAAATACTACTTAGGTATTCACCTCCTCTATCACTACGAAGTACTTTGATTGTGGTTTTGAGTTGTCTTTCTACTTCAGCTTTGAAGTCTTTGAACATTTCAAAAGCTTCATCTTTGTGTTTCATTAAGTACACATAACCATATCGACTATAATCGTCAATAAATGTAATGAAGTATCTTTCACCATTCCTAGTCATTGGTCTAAAAGGACCACATACATCCGAATGTATGATACCCAATAATTCTTTTGACCTTTCAAAAGTCTTATTAAAGGGTTGCTTTGTCATTTTGCCTTGTAAACAAGATTCACATACATCAAATGAATCAAACTCATTGGTTTCTAGAATACCACTCTTGCGAAGAGTTTGCATGCGATTCTTGCTTATATGTCCAAGGCGACAATGCCAAAGATAGGAATCACCCAAGTCCTTCTTGAGTTTCTTGGTGTTGACATTATACATTGAACTACTATGTGACATACCACTTTGATCTATTTCATATATACCATTCATGGGTATAGCTTTAAAATAAAATATGCCATTCATCAAAACATGAATATCATAATCAATAAACTTAAGATCAAAGCCACATTGTTTTAAAAGGGACACGGAAATAATGTTTCTCCTTAACTTAGGAGCATACAAAACATTTTTCAAAATTACTTCCAAACCACTTGGAAGCTTTAACAAGTAGTCTCCTTGAGCTTGGACTTCAACTCTCGCTCCATTGCCCATAAAGAGACTAATGTCCCCTTTGTTGAGTTGTTTATTTCTTTTGAACCCCTGCAACAAATTGCAAATGTGAGTTCCACATCCGGTATCAAGTACCCATGTATTTGAAGAAATAACATTTAGTTCAACATATATAGTAAAGATAATACCTGAGGTATGCCCCGCATCCCTCTTATCTTTTAATGCATTGAGATAGGTCGGACAATTCCTTTTCCAATGACCTATCTCTCCACACTCAAAGCATGGATCTTGCGCCGCAACCTTTTGCTTCTTTTCCTTCGGTTTGATGGGCGTGATGGCTTTCCTCTTTCCCTTTCCTTGGACGTGGCCCTTGCCCTTAGCAACACTTGCTTTGGGGTTGGAGTTATGTCCCTTTTTGCCTTCATTGATTGTTAGAACGGGTAAAACCTTTTTACCCATTCCCGCTTCGGCCGTTCTTAGCATTGCGTGAAGCTCACCAATGCTTTTGTCCCATCCATTCATGTTATAATTCATGACAAAAGTTTCAAACCTTTTGGTCAATGAGTTGAGGATCAAATCCGTAGCCAACTCATTAGACACGGGACAATTCAACCTATTAAGCTTTTCAATGTAGCTTTTCATCTTTAGGACATAAGATGAGACGCTTTGGGTTTCCTCCATACGACATGCATGAAACGCTCGAACCGTTTCGAAACGTTCCGCTCTAGCTTGTTGAAGGAACATTTCCTTCAATTGAGTTATCATGTCGTATGCCCCATGATGCTCGAAATCCTTTTGGATTTCGGGAATCATAGTTGCTAACATGAGGCAAGAGGCTTGCACCGAATCTTTGGTGTACTTAACCCAATCGAAATAAGCCTCCTCATCTTCCACGTTAGGCTCGTCGGGAATGGGATCGTCTAAGACATATGATATCTCTTCTTGCTTGAGAACTATTCTCAAGTTGCGATACCAATCCATAAAGTTATTATGGTTTAGACGATCCTTTTCAAGGATGGTTCTTAAGGATAGGTTACGGGTGTTATGGGTAGAGGTGTTTGCATTGTTAGTGGCCATCTACAAAATTTAACAAAGTTCTAATTTAGTATTATAAACAATTTAATTATTAATACCCTTTTATTCCAAATTTTAAAATAATAATTAAATTCTAGAATCCAACGATAAGTCAAATTTCGGTTAGGTGACCTTTATCCCGTTATTTGATTTAACAAGGTAGTCAACCTTGACAATTGCAACCCTTTGCAACTTCTAGAGGTATGGGACTATTCGAAATCCTTATTTCGTGTTGACATGTTTATCCCATCAACACCATTGGACCCCATGCTTAGGTGACCTTTATCACATGGTTTCCAATTCAAGTCGTCCTACTTGTATAAACATGTAAGATTAACATACAAGTGGTTAGGTGACCTTTATCCCACAAATATGTTAATATTACCCTAAGTATATTAGTTTGCTCAAAATGGTTAGGTGACCTTTATCCCATTTAAAGTTCCCTAATACGTTAAGTGTCTTACAAAAGGATGGTGTTAGACTTGCTTCCATGGTAATTATGAAAAAGGGATTTTTAAGTTTTCCAATATTCTAGTTTGAAAAACATTATGCCATATCCTAACATGCATTTAGTAATATGGCGATTTTGAAAACCAATTTTCAAGGTTCTAGTTATAATAAAACCAATTTTATTATATGTGAGTAATCGCTTAGTTTTAATAAACCCATTTTATTAACTAATTGACGCGATATTACCAAATATATATTAGAACCCGTTTTATGCTTGTTGTCGTTCCTATGTGACGGTTTGGATATCCTAATATCTATCAACCACACATTACATAAAGTAAAACAAACAACCAAGCATACATATGCAAAATATAGTCATAACCGAGAACCGCTAAGTTTGACCATACTTGTTAGCCGAAACAAGTATAGGTCATAAGTCACACCTAAGGGACAAAACATGACACAAGGATGGAATGTTGACTCCCACTTGACCTTGCATCCAAATGCTTCAAGTATCCTTTCAAAGTTGTTGTGTTCTTGTTGGGCTTGTTAATGGGCTCCAAACTTCCAAAAGTCTTCTTGGGCCCAAGAGTGAAATTTATGGGCCTAATGGGCTTGAATCCCATGATGGGCCGGTGAGGCCCAACAAGCCCAAAATTTCGGTCCAAGGCCCAAATCCACCAATTCTTGCATCTTCAATTTTTACAAAATGTATCCTAATACATATTTTTCTAAAAAAAAGAAAATGCAACTAATCTATTTATTACATACCAACTTATGAATAAATAAATTACATAAGCCTAAGATTATGAATTATTACAACCATATTGAATAATAAACATAATCAACATACACAAACAACAATCAACACATCCAAGGTCTCGGTTTCGGTTATGACACAATCAAACATACCAAATGTTCTAAGCATGCAACCTAAGCAACCAATGCCCAAAATCACCAAAAGGAATCGGCCCCCCCCCCCCCAAGAGGCTACGGCCCATCCCCCCCCCCCCAAAATTTTTTGCAATTTTGATATTTCAACATCCAAATGTTAAATGGTTTCCTAAGATCTTTGCATGCATGTCAAGATCTTACAAAACCATGAGGGGTAAAATCCACCAAAATTTCGGACCCCTTTTTCACCCATGAAAAACCCGAAATCTATGAACATGTAAGGAGCATAAGTCCTTGTAACCGGCTCTTGATGCCATTGATGGGTTTTATACAAGCTTATCAAAGAATCAAGTTAACCATTTTAACAAGAAAACGCAACGGAAGCTTAGATTTTATAACTTGTTATGAACATATCATTATGTTAAAATTAAAACCCAATGAACAAGGATCAATATTACAAGAACAATATGCTCACAAAATGTAAATGTACCTCCTTATACCTTATAGGAAGATGTAGGTTGTTGAAGGGGATGATGGATGAAAGGCAAGCCTCCAAAGAAGAAAACCTCAAGAGAGTGATACCCCAAGCCTTTTGCAACAACACCAAGTTATTTGCTAGGATTCTTGAACACCAAAATTAGCTTACCAAGCTCTCCCAAAAAGCCAAAGTGGCCGTGAGAATTAAGAGAGAGTGAGGGAGAGTTTGTTGTTTTCTTGAACCAATTTCAAAATAATAACTAACTTGCATGTATTGAAAAAGGAGAGAGGAACCATTTTGCATGTCTTGTGATTGGAGAAGGGGTCAACACAAAAGGACAAAGTTTTAAATGGGACCAAACCTTCCACCCACATGGGTGGCCGGTTTTGATTTTTTTTTTTTTTTTTTTTTTTTTATTTTTTTTGTTATTTTGTTTTAACATTTAAAACATCTCCATCTCCATTCATTTTATAAAACTCACTTATATAAAATGTACATACATATATATATAATTATTTAACCAATTAAATAATTAATTTATATAAACAAATTATCCAAATAATTTATTTAAATCCTCAAGTGTGTTTGTTTAGAAAACCAATTTTCTAAACGCGTAGTGTTCGGTATTCGTTTAAATGATCAAATCATCAAAAGAATACATTTGGTGTTGTCTAGCTTGTTATTGGGTATGACCCGACTTGGATCAAACACAGTTAGCCACATTAATATAAATATGTGTCTCGGGCATACGTAATTCCAACACTTCCCTCGTTGCATCAACACGCAACCTAACCCTTGATGCGAGGCATCAGCACAAACAACAAAATCCTCATCACCATCGGGTAAAGTAAGGATTGGAGCTTGCGTGAGTCTCTTCTTCAATTCTTCAAAGGCTTCCTCCTGAAACTTTCCCCAATTGAATACTATCGTCTTACGGGTCATACCGGTCAGCGGTGCGGCTATCTTGGAGAAACCTTCGATGAATCTCCTATAGTAGCCAGCTAACCCTAGGAAGCTTCGTATATCAGTCGGATTCTGCGGAGTCTTCCAATTCGTTATCGCTTCAATCTTAGCTGGGTCCACGGTAATCCCCTCCGGATTAACCACATGACCTAAAAATTGCACTTCCCTTAACCAGAACGCGCACTTCGAAAACTTGGCGTACAACCTTTCTTTCTTTAGAACTTCCAATACCTCTCTCAGATGCTCGGCATGGTCAGACTCACTCTTTGAATAAATCAATATATCATCGATGAAGACGATAACCGACTTATCCAACATCGGTCGACACACCCTATTCATCATGTCCATAAATGCTGCAGGAGCATTTGTTAGACCGAATGACATTACAAGGAACTCGTAGTGTCCATACCGCGTTCGGAACGCTGTTTTAGGGATGTCTACCTCTTTCACCTTCAGCTGATGGTAGCCTGATCTGAGATCTATTCGTGAGAACCAACTCGAACCTTGCAGTTGGTCAAACAGATCGTCAATCCTAGGCAAGGGGTATCTATTCTTTACCGTAAGCTTATTCAACTCACGATAGTCTATGCACATTCTCATACTTCCATCCTTTTTCTTCACAAACAAAACCGGTGCGCCCCACGGAGAAACACTCGGTCTGATAAAACCCTTGTCGAGGAGTTCTTGCAGTTGGGACATCAATTCCTTCATCTCGGACGGTGCTAGACGGTAAGGCGCCTTCGCGACGGGCTGGGCTCCTGGTACTAGATCTATCTGAAATTCTATCTCTCGCTCAGGTGGCAACCCCGGAAGATCCTCAGGGAATACTTCTGGGTAGTCGCGCACAATAGGAACATTCTTCATTTCTTTCGTCTCGGCCGTAGCGTTGACAACATACGCCAGGTAGGCACCGCACCCTCGCCTTAACAAACCCTCGGCTTTTATCATCGAAATGACATTAAGCCCATAACTCTCCTTATCACCATAAACCGTCACCGCACTACCATCCAATGACTTTAACCTTATCATCTTACTTTTACATACTATCTGAGCCTCAAACTCAGACAACCAATCCATACCCAAGACTACATCGAACCCTCCTAAGGCCATAACATACAAAGTAACAGGGAACTCATGTCCCTCTAACTCTATCTTACAATTCTTCACCATTTTTGTTATTTTCACCGAAGTGTCACTTGCGGTTTCTACTACAAAAGTTTCAGACACTCGGCAGCCTTTCATTTTAGCTAGTTTACTAAACGTCGTAGCTACAAAACTTCTATTCGCACCAGAATCAAATAATACAGAAGCGGAAACATCGTTCACTAGAAACGTACCTGCGACGACATCCGGAATCTGCCTGGCTTGTTCCTGGGTCAGCATGTAGGCTCTAGTTCTGGGCCTAGCTTGATCGGCATCCTTCTTTCCACTACCTCCAGCTACACCTTCAGTGCACTCCCTTGACATATGGCCTGTCTTGCCACATTTGTAACATGTTGGCTTCGCACTGCACTCATTGGCATAATGCCCTACCTTCCCGCACTTATAACAGGCATTCGACCCCATTCTGCATTCTCCACCATGAGCCTTTCCACATTTGAGACAAACATTAGAACTTTTACCCCACTTGCATTCACCACCATGCCTCTTTCCGCAGGTCTTACACGATCTCTTCTCCCACACTTTCTGTTTCTTATCCCTGGAGTTCCATAACTGAGTACCGGGTCGTTTAGCAGGAGTGACCCCTTTCTTCTCTTTCTCTTCGTCCCTTTCCACCCTATCATCCGCGGCCACGTCAGCATAGACCATTTCCGCGAGTCCAACAGCCGAATCAAAAGTAGCAGGTTGAATCGCCCTGACTAACATGCGGACCTTTTGTGGCAACCCCCTCACATAACACTTGATTCTCTTGACCTCAGTGTCAACCATGTCAGGCACCAACCTAGATAGTCGGTTGAACTCCGTGGTATACTCACGATGCGTCATCATACCGGCTTTTAAATTCTGGAACTTCATCTCCGTTCTTTCAACCTCGGCATCTGCACAGAACTTCTTCATTACCAACTCTTTCAAATCTTCCCACTTCATCTCTTTGATCTCTTCACGGGTCTTCCTCTGCTCCACACTCTCCCACCAATACATAGCCTCATCTACGAATGACTGAGTAGCATAACCCACAGCTTGGTCGGGACGGCATTCGCTAATGCGGATAACCTTGTCCATAGCGGTTATCCACTGGAGAGTAGCGATTGCGTCTCCTAAACCAGTCAGCTTAGGCGGGTCACAACCTTTGAAGGACTTATAGCTGCACCCACCTTGTCCTCCTCTCCTATCATCGACTTTCACAGACTTATCCCCACTCGAGGCCCCTCTTTCACCTTCCCCATCCCTTCTACCATCACCACCCGCCCCTTCAGCAGTTCGCTCACGGCTTCCAGCAGATCCTTCGGGATTCAGGTTCTTCACAGCAGCAACTACAGCCTGAACGATGGCTGCTTGAACTGCGGGGCTAAGTTGAACTTCTTCGTTGTTGTTCTGGTCTCCTCCAGCTGCGCTTCCCTCATCTTCGGTGTGGGAAGCTTCTTCCACCGAGGGTTGCCGGACAAGACGAGGCCTGCCACGACGCCCAGTGCGACCCCCAGTTTCAACAAATTCTCCAGCTCCAGCCATCAGTATCCTATATGAGAAAACACAAACATCATCACTCAAGGAACTATTTAGTACAAGGATAGTAAGGCTAACAGGTAATAACAGTGGCCAGTTGTGTTTAGCTGATCACGTTACTTTCCGTGTCCTATACACTTCCCTTTATGAGTCTATTTGTGCTGGTTCTACTTAAGCAGTTTGTCAAATCAAACAATCAATTATTCCTATCCCTGACGTTCACATATCTTTCCTTTCTCATTAATATATATCATTTAATCATACACCTTACCTTCACTGATCTTGCTTGAGCGACACATGGCATTCTTGAACTGGCATCTTCTTCCCTTTCTTACTTAAATCCCATTCTCTGTTCGAGTCTAAGCATGTAGGATGCTTAAATCTCTCGAACTTTGCTCTGATACCAACTTGTAAGGCCCCGTTACCGGTAACCCTACTTTCGTGTTGGATTTACTCATGAACACAGTTCTAAATATCAGAGTTAATTAAAAACTTTACGCGGAATATAAAACTTTCATAAAACATTACATATCAATTCATAATCATGTCTTTAAACATTCCTCTTGTCTTTCAAAATCAAAACGTAACTTATAAAACATATCGGATCTTCAGATGCCAGGCTTTAGTCTTCTGCCATGTGTCCTCCACTCAAGCCAGCTGTCTCAACCTACTCACCTGCGTGCATACTAAAAGTCAGCTACGCTGAGTGAGTTCTAATTAGTCATACACTACCATGCAATACCTTGTTACATACATACGTACTTAACCTCATAACTTTCTTTCATACACACATAAGTACTCATACCTTCATTCTTACTTACATACTTTCTTTCTTACTTACATACTTTCTTTACATTCATAATCGTACGTTTTAAAGAGCCTTTCGCCCTATAACCTCACAGATATTATAAGGGTCTGGTCCCTAACATCACAGATATTATAAGGGTCTGGTCCCTAACATCACAGATATTATAAGGGTCTGGTCCCTATCATCACAGATATTATGAGGGTCTGGTCCCTAACATCACAGATATTATTAGGGTCTGGTCCCTAACATCACAGATATTATTAGGGTCTGGTCCCATGTTTTCGAATATTAGTAGGGTTCGATTCCCTCTTCGTTACCATACAACCATACATCATACCTCGAGTATTATTAGGGCTCGGTACCCCTTTTGTAACCATACAACCATACAACCGTCATTTCCTTCTTTTATTAACTTTCTTACGTTCATACACATAAACATACATATCATACTTGCCATATTTATAACGTTACAACCTGACAGTACGTGCAATATCCGAAGATCGTTCACGAACCATCAAGCAATCATTCATACATATCACATATATCACCTATGGCATACACTTATCACTTTGGATAAATGTATTAACAACACATCAAGTATGCACACAGCCCCGAAAACATAACAAGGAATGGGGCTAGAAACTCACCTGGATCCTGTTACGCTCGCCGTTGATTGTAATTCCTTTCTTTAACTGGGCTCGGCTAACTGTATAATATTTACATATATCAATTACTGCTACCACTATTACTACTACTCATTTTCGATAACCGCCTTAACACATTTTCCATTAGGTTTTTAATTTATATCATAAACGAACTTCACTTCAGGCGAATCTTGGAAACAACTTGGTTCTGGCTTGATTCGATCGAATAGGAACACGTTCGATCGAATACAACACGTTCGATCGAATAGGAACACGTTCGATCAAACAGGAACACGTTCGATCGAATAGGAACACGTTCGATCGAATGAGTTGGAGACCATTCGGTTGCTTCCCTATTCGGTCGACTGGACTTGTTCGATCTACGCATTCGATCGAATGGACTGATTCGATCGACTGGTTCGATCGAATGAGTCTGATTCGACTCCTTCAAGCTGGGCGACGGAGAAACCCACGGGTTTTCCAGATTTTCCAGATTTTTGACCCAAAATCGAAGTTTTTGACATGGAAATGCTCGGGATTGAAAGGGCTATCGATTCCTAGTACTTTTAAACACAAAAGCTTGCATTTTGACACCAAAACAAGGCGGTTTTTGACCCGAAAACTCAAGTTACGTTTTTGCTCGATTTGAGGCCGAAATGGTTATGAAAACGGATGATTTTCGAGAGGGACTTACCAAAAACGATTAGGAACAAGATTGTGGACTCGGATTTGTGATTTGAGAACTTTCTCTCTCTAGCTTCTCTCTCTAGAAATGAGAGTGTTTGGGTGGGTGTAAGTGAAGGAAGATGGTGAAAATGGTGGAAGTGTCAAGAACTTTCGTTTATATACTACGGGTTTGGTTAGGCTCGGGTTGGCTTCCTACGGGTCGAGACAGGCCGAGTTCATAAAATAACTAAGCCCAAGACCCGTTCCTTACTCGACATTAAATAACTAAAACGTGAATTTACTAAACATAACTTTCTTTTATTTATCAATATAAAAATTTTAGGATGTTACATTTTATGATCGGCAAAAACCACACATTTTGTACCATAAAGGTAATGTCTCCAGATTTTGAGAGCGAAAACGACGGCACCAAGTTCTAGATCATGAGTCGTATTGTTCTTCTCGTTGACCTTAAGTTGCCTTGATGCGTATGCGATGACTTGACCTCGTTGCATGACAATACAACCAATGCCTTGATGAGAAGCATCGCCAAATACAACAAAATCGTCGTTTCCATCGGGAAGGGTTAGAACAGGAGCATTGCATAGCATGTCCTTGAGAGTTTGAAAATCTTCCTCTTGTTTCGAACCCCAATAAAATGGTTTCCCTTACAAGTGAGGGAGGTAAACGGCAAAGAGATTTTGGAAAAATTCCGAATGAAACGCCGATAATATCCGGCCAAACCGAGGAAGGATCAAATTTCCGTGGGAGTCGTTAGAGTTTTCCAATCCTTAACGGTTTAAGTTTTAGCGAGATCAACATGAATACCTTTGTCGTTTAGGGCATGTCCCAAAAATTGAACTTCATTGAGCCAAAATACACATTTGGAGAATTTGGCATAGAGTCGTTTGTTTCTAAGGAGTTCAACAACGGAACGCAAATGATGCTCATGTTCGGCTTTGGTCTTGGAAAAGATAAGGATGTCATTAATAAAGAAAATAACGAATTTATCAATTAATGGTTTGCAAATGCGGTTCATGAGATCCATAAACACCGCGAGTGCATTGGTTAACCCGAAGGGCATGACCAAAAATTTGAAATGTCCATATCGAGTACAAAAAGCGATTTTCAGAATGTCTTCTTCGCGAACACGCAATTGATGATAACCCGATCGAAGATCAATTTTGTAGAAACAATTTGCGCCTTAAAGTTGGTCGAATAGGTCGTTGATTCGTGGCAAAGGATAACGATTTTTAATAGTGAGTTTGTTAAGCTCTCGATAATCAATGCACATACGAATCGAACCATCATTCTTTTTCATGAAGAGAACCGGAGCGCCCCAAGAAGATCTTGGACGAATGAAACCTTTATTGGAAAGTTCTTCGAGTTGATTCGATAATTCTTGCATTTCCAACGGGGCTAAACGATAAGGAGCCTTGGCCACGGGCATTGCACCAGGCACAAGATCGATTCGAAATTCAATCGGACGAACGGGTGGAAAATCGGAGACATCATTGGGAAAGACGTCGAGGAAATCACGAATAATAGAAATATCTTGGATTTTCTTTTCCTTTTTGTCTTTTGTCACTGCGAGAGCTAGAAATGGAACATACTTTTGGCGTAAGTATTTCTGCGATTGAGAGCACAGCATGAGATTAAGCCTTCTAGAAGTTGCTTTGCCTAAAACTTTAAGAACTTTACCATTGACGAGCGAAATCCGAATGAATTTATCGAAACAAACAACTTTGGCACGATGCAAAGATAACCAATCCATGCCTACCATGACATCGAAACTTCCCATTTGCATTGGGATGAGATCGATGGAGAATTTATAATTAGCAAGGATGACAGTACAATCGCGGATGACATAATTGATGGTGATGTAATTTCCATTAACGACTTCAACAGAAAACGGTCGGGAAATCTTGGTTTGAGGCATTGCAAGTTTCGACTCAAATTTCAAAGAAATAAAACTTTTATCGGCACCAGTATCAAATAAAATAGAAGCCAAATGATGGTTCACCTAAAACATACCGTTCACAACATCGTTAGCCACTTGAGCTTGATTTGTATTCATCATGAAAGCTCGTCCTTGATTACCATGAATGACTTGAGGTGCTTGTGGGGGAGGAGGAGGTGGTGCTTGAATGGCTTGCATGGGTTGGATGGCTTGCATGGGTTGGATGAGTGGTGCACTGAGTTGGGAAAGTTGGGGTTGGTAGGTTTGGACTTGGTAGGCTTGGGTTTGGTAATAGGGAACGGTCATGGTTTGGGCTTGGTTAGCGAAGGCTAAGCGAGGGCAATTTTTGCGAAAATGGTTGGGATCACCACAGTTAAAGCAGGCTTGGGGTTGTTGGGGTTGGTTTGGTGGGTATGGTGCATATCAGGTTTGGGGATTTTGGGAAGTGGTTATTGGTTGGTAAGGTTGGTTTCGTTGTGCGGATCGACATGTAGTGTTGAGATGACCCAATCGGTTACAAATGGTACAATGGCGACAAGGCATGTGTGATTGGTGGTGTAGTTGACAATTGTTGCATAGGGGGGAGGTACCGATATAGGGTTTTCGGGTTTGTGGAGGAGCTTGGGTTTTTTGTTGAGGTTGGGGTTGGGTAACAACATAGTTTCGGTGGTTGGTCTTGGGTTTCTTTTTGTTGTTGTGGCGGGAAGAGTTTGAGTAGTTAATGGCTTGAGGTGGTGGGTCAACTTTGGCTTGTGGTGCAGGTTCAGGCTTGGCTTTCTCACTTGACTTCTTGAGGGTTAGTGTACCCGCTTTCACATGGTTTTTCGATAGCGCACCAGCTAGAATGATAGAGTCCTCAAGGTTCACGGGTTTGCTACTCATTACTGAGTCCCGTATTTGCATTGGTAGGCCCCGAATGTATTTGTCAAGTTCACGTTCGGTAGGGGTAACCAAGTGAGGGACGAGGATTCTCATCTCATGGAAACCTAGTGAATAAGCGGCATTATCACCAATATATTGCTTGAGGTTCCAAAATTCCTCCTCGAGCTTTTGGAACTCGTGTTTAGGACATAATTTCTTCATCATGAGTGCCTTGAGATCGGACCATGGAAGAGCCATAGCCATTTCCGATCCTTTGAGGTGCATGACACTACCCCCCCCATGTAAGAGCCGCTTTTCTAAACATGCTCGAGGAGAAATTTGTCTTTTTCACATCGGGGCACTCGTTGTGTTGGAACACACTCTCAATCGATTCGAACCATTGTAACAAAGTGGTCGCACAGTTGGTTCCAAAGAGCTCGATTGGGTTAGCACTTGTAAATTTCTTAAACAAGTAAGATGCGGGTTTGGGTTCAACGGGTTCAACAACGAGTGGAGGTTGGGTAACTTGGATTTGGGTTACAAGTTCAGGAATCACAGCGGCCATTTTCTTGACAATGAAAGCAGCCATACGTCGGTTGGAGTTCCTGCGCGTGTGACGGCTTATCGGAGGCATGATAAAAATTATAAAGAAATGGAATAAGTTTGAGTTAAAAAAGAAATGAATATGAGGGTGTATAAAAAATTAAAATAAAACTCAATTTTTGATTGTGAATCCTAGAGTAAGTAAGGAGGAGATGCTAGTGTTAGATAAAATATGAAACTTTGTATATAAATAACAATCCAAAAACAAAAATGTAAAATGAGTTTTGAGAGGTTAAAGCCTGAAAATTTGAGATTTTGAGATTTATGGAGTCGGGAAATCGTACATGAACCACCATGATTTGATATTCCGACACTAAAAGTTTTATAAAACACCACATTGGAGTCTAAACATGTGCACGCACCACCGCGTCTTTTCATGTTATCGACTCAAATAACGATAATAACACAATAATAAATCGAGATACAACGTTATGTCAAAACACAAGTCCACGTATCACCATGGCTCTAATGTTTTAACACCAAAAATTAGGATGGAGACCGGAACGCTCTCATTCGACTACTTAAAATATTGACATATATAACACGGTTCGTAGTCCTAGAAAACGAGCACTATAATTCAACCATCTTAGGTAAGTAAATCACCTTCGATTCTTGGAATCTTTTTGTCAAATGGTCGTTTCATAATTTTTCGTTCTCTATGATGGCTACAAACCCGATATAAATGCAACCTTTAAGGGATTTGAAATTGCGGGATACAAGCTAAACTTCTAATCCATAAAACACAATAAAAATCTAGCTTTTGCGTTTTAAGGTAATGATACCTTGAAAATACTAAGAAAGTGTGTATATGTGTACATTTATTATCTTGGTGAATTTTAAACAAGTGATTAATTAACATGCGAAATGAACAATCAAATAGAGTAAACACGTATAAGCGCACGTATAGGACCCTAGAGCATACTATAATAGGTCGTTACGTCTAACCACCTATCTTATAGTCAAGGCTCTGATACCAATATGTCACACCCCGACCAAAGGCGGCAGAACATGCTGGGATGCGACGGAATGCCCATAACCGCATGACACTATTTAAAGCTACAATATTTAACAACTCATTTAATTTCACAAAATCATAAGACGTCACATAACATGTTCATACAATGATCATAACAAAAAATAAATATATTGTTCATTTTGCTAAAATCCTAAAGGTATTTGTGACGTTTTCTTCAAACTCCCAATATCAACCTAAATGCAAACCTGTAACATTTCATAAAATAATGTTTATTAACACAAAGGTTGTTGAGCAATTCATAGCTTTGAAACAATATGTATTTAATAAGAAATGTCCACAATCATGTATACGAAACAATAAATAATAGCAACAATTTGGATAACGAAACGAGTTATAGTTACCGTTAATAAGAATACATTAACGACACCTTGCTATAAAGGGATGCCAAATAGACTAGGATTTATAGTTACCGTTAATAAGAATACATTAACGACACCTTGCTATAAGGGGTTTCCAAATAGACTAGGATTTATAGTTCAACCAACCAAAAGTGGTAAACACATAAACATATAAGCATGTACGCATAGAACACCAAATCGAGCATTTATTTAAGTAAAGTATACAATAAGGCTTGTGGTTCAAGACTCAAGTATAAAGCATTTAATTTGAATAAGTATGAAATGTCACCCCCAAAATGAAAGATGGAAAACGGGGTATGAAAGTATTCACGTTCAAGTATAAAACTTGGTCGGTAAAAGACGGGTAAATGGAAGGACGAGTCTAACGAACAAAGCCTAAATAAAAGGAAAAGCCTTGAATTAGAAGGTTTTGTTTTGGGGAAACTTTAAAAATAAAAGATAAGAAATGTAAACAATTAAATTTTAAGGTTTAAAAAGTAACTATTTAAGAATCTTGTAATAATAACCCTTTAAAAATGTAAGTTTGCTCAAAACCGGGTTAAAGTATCTAACCTTAATATTTACTCAACCTATGTTAAGTAATAAGGTGGGTAAAAATGCAAAAATGCAATTCCCTTTGGAATATAGATACTAAAACGGGTTTTTAACGAGTGTTCGGGTTATTGGTTTGGTTCTTGATAATTGGTCAAACCCAAAGACGATTTTCCAAAATATTAAATGTTATGAGATAACCCATAAAAATATATTAAGACTTAACCAAGTATGTAGTTCTATTGTTTTAGAACTAACAACGCACGTTAAGCGAGTGTTCGGTTTTGACGATCTAAACTTTGTTATAATATCAAGTTAGATTCAACATTCCAAGTACTTTAATAAAATATCTAAACTCAGTTTGTAAAATATTTTTAAATAAATATACAAGTCTTGATAGCTAAAAACACACTTGTTTGTCTTAAGCGAGTGAAAATCAGTTTAGTTCGGTTTCCATCTCACAATAAGTTCATAGATGGTTTCCACATGCCCAAATATCAAAGAACTTGTATAATAACTTATAAATGATGAAACTTAAGTTTTACAACCAAAAGGTTAACAATAAAGTCTTTAAACGAAAGTTCGGTTTTCGGTTCGGATCTAGTTTCGGGTTAAGACCGAGGTTAGACTCTACAAACCCATAACCATAGAACTTATAAAAATGATTTTATAAACCTAAATCTAATCATAAAGCATGTTTAAACAATTATTTAACAAAACTAGTAAACAAAGTTCGGTTTACGGTACAAAGCTATTTACGGTTAAACCGAGGCTAGACTCTTCAAACCCATAACCATGGAACTTCATAAATATGATAAACAAACTAAAATGAGCAAAATTTAGTAAGCAATAATAAAGTTAAATTGGTTAGATGCGGAAAATATATAACAAGGACCACGAAAGTCCTCCATGTAGCCTTGCCTTACGAGGCCTGAAACTTAACCAACCGAGGTCGGATAAGTAACTGCCAAAGGTAACAAGGGGTGTATATTATATATATGTTGTGCCATATCATTCAAGTTTTAATTTAGACTAAGTTAAGTAAACAAAAATGAAAAACTTCAACAGTTTGACTTTGAAAGTCAAACCCGACATAAACATGAAAATAACCTTGTAATGTCTTTGATATTGAGTGGGGAAAGAGTTTATGAGCAAGGATTAAGGTGTGAAAGGGTTGGGTATTTATAGGAAGAGCTTAAAGGGGTTAAACTAGTGATTTGGTGGTTAAAACTCGGATTTTTTGGACAAAAAACCAACAAGGAGACATAAATCTGCAGCTGCTGCAGACCTCCCTTTGCGCGGCGCTAAGGTCTCTGCCTTTGACCTTAGTGCGGCGCTAAGGTGTGAAAATTCTAAACTTTCAAAATTGGCAGTTTTGGCCCCCGGAGTTCTTTTTAAGTGATTTTAACGCGTTTTAAGGCTCGAAAAGGATGTTTTCAAAACTCAACAAGTGTCAAACAATATTGTAACATAAAAACCATCATTTTAATTATATCATAAGTTTCGGTTTACAAAACGGGTCGGTTTACATAATAAACGGATACAAAAACGAAACAAACGAGACCCGAATTTGACGAATGTCACACGTAAGTTGTCTTCTTTAGCTTCTTCATCGTGAGAATTCGATTCAAAGTATAACAAGCGGTATTTAAAACTTCGTTCCAGAATTGAACTAGGAGCTTAGAATCCACTAACATAGTTCTAGCAGCCTCAATTATGGTCTGATTCTTCCTTTTAATAACATCATTCTGTTGTGGCACATAAGAAGCACTATATTCATGATGGATACCCTTTTGAATATAGAAAAACTCCATCATACGATTCTTAAACTCGGTGCCATTATCAGTTCGGATACGTCTCACTTTCAAGTTGTAAAGTGATTCGACCTTGGTGATCAAATTTTTCACAACAACGGGCGTTTGATCATTTATGCTTATAAATAACACCCCATGAAAATCGAGAATAGTCATCGGTAACGGCTAAACTATAAAGATCTCCAGCAATACTCGCTCTATTCACAAGATCAAACAAATCCATGTGTAGATGTTATAAAGGAGTATTTATTTAGTTGATCATCTTTAGTGTATGTGACTTCTTCTTTTGTTTACCTTTCCTGCACGAAAAACACTGATCGGTCATCTTAAAATTTTCAATAAAACACCATCCACTAAATCATTCGCCATCAAATGATTCATCTTGCGAATGTGGATATGACCCATTCGTTTGTGCCAAAGGATCGTGTATTTCTCAGTTTCCTTTGAGATAAAACATGTTGTTTTCGATGAGGAAGTAGCTGTTGAAGCTATGTCAAGCACATAATTATCATTCGATCGAGGTGATCGCATGACAATCATGTCTTCGGGAATAAAAACCCTAGTTTAAGAATCACACGTTCTATATCTATTGGTGTATACTTTTTTTGTCACAAACCTGTGATACACTCAATAGATTATGATCCACCTTGTCACAATAATTAACCTCTTCAAATGTAATTCTATTATTCGACATTGATATGATATTACAATTTGAATACACATACTGTGTGGACTGTGCGTTGAGAGATTATTTGGACAGAGTAACGACACTTGATCGATAATATAAGAACTGTTAATTAAGTAATAACTTACAGGGGATATATATAGGAGATGAACTCAATCGTTATACAAGCCATGACCAATGAGTTTTATTCGCTATCATAAATTAATCTCCTATACATTACTATAACGAATAAGCACATTTGTTGTTTACATTTGTTAATATCACTAATGAATGAACACGAGTAAACATGGGGACTCATTCGTTATTAACTACTCTAACGAATGAGTCTATATACATTACATTCACCAAAATACCCCTATACTTTATATAAAAGACCAAAATACATTAAGCAAAGACCGAGACGCATAAACATGTATCAAAAAACTCCCCCTCGTCATGAGCTCTTTGTGTCTGGTCCCTCGAATTCAGCTGGATCTTATTCAAATCATGTCTTAACTCACACAGATTGATGTGTCGACAAAGGAGTTAATGACGGGTTGCTATATTTAGAAAGATATCCGTTTGCTAAAAGCGGAATCAATAACAAACATACGGTTGCTTCATAAGCATTCAATGATAACCAACACAAACAAGATTAACTCAAAAGATTTCTATTTATATAACATTCATCATACAAATAGGATAATCAATTTAGGGTTTCTTGAAGGAGGGTTATATCCGTATGAATCCTAGGACAGCTGTCACTTTCAAGAAATATTCTTTCTTATCCGAAAAGTGTAAAGGCTCAAAATCCGTCTTAGGCGGCGTGCCCTAAAACATTCTATTTATAGGCCTGCCACCCTAGGACAGCTGTCATTCCTTCAAGAAACCCCAAACGTACATACATATTCAAATTACATAATCAGAAAATATTCTAAGTGTAAAACAAGTCTTCCGGGTTGGCTCTGGATAAGTAAACTTCTCCCAGTAGACTGTGTGCTTTGCCTGCCTTAGACTTGGTAACATAGAAGTGTGCTCGGGATCAGTTTCCGGGTAGTCTTTACTTGAAGAGTATTTTACCAAGTAAAATACTCACCGGGTAGACTTCAGTCTTCTTGACTTTGCCAAAATTTGCCCGACAAACCCTTACGAGCAACCTTGTTCTTCGATGGTCCAATCAACTCCTTGCTATACAATAACTTATTAGCAAAGTGTACTCGGGAGTACTGTTCCTTGCTTGAGTTGAACCTTGCCCGATGTTACTTAGAGATATTCCATTTATACATCAAGCTTGCTCGGACCATAATTATTAAAGAATACCTTGCCCGGTCTTCCAATCACTTGGCTTCATGGACTTGGTTAGCCAAAAGCTTACTCGGGAGTGAACCTTACTTGGCTATGAAGAACAGACTTGCTTGATAAAGTGAACCTTGCTTGGATTTACATAAACTAGTGAACCTTGCCCGGCAATGCACTAATTTGCAAACCCTGCTCGGTTATTCACTAAAGAAGACTACTTGAAGTAAACCTTGCCCGACATACAAAATATCGTACCCGGCTAAGTAAAAGCTTGCTCGGAAGTCTATGGTGTGCCCGGATCCATACTTAGCGAATTCTGAGGAGGTTGAGAAGATTCCAATCTTCCATGTACTTCATTTTGGTCAAATCTTTGACTCAATAATCTCCCCCTTAGGTCAATTGTTTGACTCAACAATCTCCCCCTAGATTGGAACACCTCAGCTGACCCAAAACATTTCTAAGGTTACTTACACTTAGTCAAAATACACATCAAATCAAAAGTCAAATTACATATTCAAATAACATAAACAAATTACATATTCAAAAACTGTCCGTAGACATTACATAAGAAAGCCTATTCTAGAAATTTTGTCTTTTCCATTCATTGTAGACAGCTTGTGTTCTCATTGCTATTACAGATGCAGCTCTTTCCCTAAAGATATTGAGAATTTGGTAGTGAATGTGCCCTTCTGGAATCACC
Source organism: Bidens hawaiensis (assembly GCF_021521415.1). Lineage (NCBI taxonomy): Eukaryota > Viridiplantae > Streptophyta > Magnoliopsida > Asterales > Asteraceae > Bidens > Bidens hawaiensis. The sequence goes on from NW_027492646.1 coordinate 370,688, forward strand.
AAATCTCTTATATCCATCAAGTCTTCATTATGAAAGTAGGTCAAATCTGCATCTTTCTTGATTATGGTCAGAACCTTTCCATCAGAATTTTTCAGTACATAGTGACCGGCATTTTCTTTGTATTCTAGTTCAGCAATGATACCATTTCTTTGCACTGTGTAGTTCGGCCGTGTCATTATTTCTTTCAAGACTTATGCATGTGTTCATATTTGATAGGGGATTCCTATCTTTGACATTCATCACAAAGTCTCCTTCCGCGATGTCCATTCTCTTCAATTTTTCTGTCCTCTTTGACTTGTGAAGCCGAATGATTCTCCAGCTTCTCTTTTCTTTTAAGAATGGGAACCCTTTGTCAGCTTCTTCATACAAGAATTTTGACAGATCATTCATCTGTCTACCTGCCAATTTGTTTCTGTTCCGATAATCATACAATCTAAGAGTCACCATCCTTTTCAGTTGTTCTTCATTGTATTCACGGAAGTCACTCCTAACAACAATCTCTCTCAATTGTCTACTTTCCATAATCACCTTCAATGACTCAGTAACATAATCAAAGTACAGTTCTCTTGGTAGATCCACATCAGATTGTGGTCTGGCTCTTTGTTGTGCAGAACTGCTTGATTCACCTCTTCCTCCTTGACCTCTTCCACCTTGTGGAAATCTTCTTGAAATTGGAGGCCTGAAAGGAATAGACTTCTTTGGTTTCCCAGGCCTTAAGTTGAAAAACTTTATGTAGATGGCCTCTACCATTTCAGTTGGAAGATTGGCAAGTTCAACAATATTTTCTCCATGTTCTTTAAGTTGTTGTAACATTTTTGCCATTCCAGGAGTGTTTGCCAACCCAGCAGGTACAAATCTTCCATCTGCATAGTATCTTGGGTTCTCACCTTCTCTTAAAGCTTTTTCCCATTCACTCTTTTGAAGATAGAAAAGGTTTTTCAAATCCTCTTTTTCCAAGACATTAAAGTCTGCTTCACTCATTCCTCTTTGATTGATCATTATGTTCCTCAGAATGTTGATCATCTCTTACCCAAGGAACAAATGGTTCATCTTCAGGTTCAGGCTTTACTTCTTGAGGAGTAGGGGTTTCAACTGATCTGACTGGTTCTTTTGTCTTCTCCCTCAAGGTTTGAATTCTTCTTTTCTTAGCATGAGGTTCATCAGTTTCTTCAGCCTGTTTGGTAGACCTTTCAGTTTGAGCTCTTTTGAGCGTTTCTTTTCTCTTCAATTTATTATACTGGTCTACCACTGATTCTCTTGATAGATGCTCAACAATTTCAGGCTTCATACCTCTCTCCAGCAGGTATCCACACATTCCTCCAAACTTTTTCTTCAAAGCTTCTGTCTTTTCAAGTTTTCTCATTCTCTTTTATACATTTTTCAATGACCTTTTCTCTCTCACTGTTGTATAAATTTTGAAGTTGGTCAAAGTTAGATTTTTTTCAGAATAGTTGTGCCTTCTGAGATAATCCCTGAATTTTTGACTCTCTCTGTTTTTCTCTTCCATCCTTTTCTTCAGGGCATCTCTCTCTTTATCCAGTCTTTTCTGCAATTGATCATCATCAAGATCAGCCAATGAGTAAAAACTTATTCCATATTTTCTCAATTTTACAACCAAAGGATGACTCTTCTTTAGCCTCTCTCATACTCAACTCAATGTTTGCCCTCTGTTCATCAGTCATCACAACTTGTGGGGACACAACATTGGCAGCTTTGACAGTTTTTTCTTGATTATTCTCAGGGTCATCATCATTATCATCTGAATCCTCAGACTCATCCTCTCCTTCAGGTAAATCATTCACTGCATCAATCTTTGGTTCATCAGAAGGTGGATGATCTGCTTCACTTCTGTTTGGCACATCAGGGACACCTTGAACTCTTTCACCTGGTTGCAAGGTTTGTAGTGGGACAGCCCTTATAGGACTAGCTTCATCTTCTGGTGTTTCAACAAAATACTTGTTCTTATCATCCCACTTGCCCCTCTTGTCAGCTCTTTCATGTTCAGACTGCTCATATGTCCTCTTTCTCCTCATGTAGGTCTTGGCAAACCTATTGACTTTTTCAGTAAATTCTTCATGAGGCTCAGGAACATTCACCCTTTCTGACCAGCTGTCAGTAGGATTCTTCTTCAGATCTTCTTTTACTTGCTCAGTCCATTTCTTGGCAGCCATTGAAGCAATGGACTCACCAATTTCTTCTTTAATAATCAGACCAGTATTCAGATTGGTTGGTTCAACAGTTTCTGATTGTTTGACTTTCAGATTGAAACTTGCTAACCATCATAGCCAATGATTTTTCAGCCTCCTCTTGCTCTCTCAGCTTAATCAAGGCTTCAATTACTTTTTGATCAGCCACATCATCAGAAATTTCTTTTGCAAGTTTGGCTTGTTTGATCAAGATCTCCTGTTCTGCAATTTCTTCAAGAGTCATGGACTGGGCTAGAATTTCCCTATCCCTTGTTTCTCTTAAAATGTTCTCTTGTTCTCTCAGAGCATTAGCATCAGCAGTATCATCATCTGTAAACAACAAATCTTTTTCTTGATATGCCTCAACAGGCTCTTCTACACTGACTTTTGCCTTACCTTTCTCAATCCTCCTCCTTACATCCTCTTCATCCTCAGACTGTTCATAGTCATCAATTTCTTTTTCTAGAGCCTCTAACTCAGGATCATACTCTGCCCTCTTGGAGATTCTGGTTGTTCAATTTGAGTGATGGGCTCCTCAACAGCAGTACCTCCTTCATTTAACACTTCAGTTGTCTCAACTCCAATCATGTCAGTTAAAACATCAGTAGCCATATAAGTTGCAGCTACATTCTCTACATTTTCCTCAACATTTGTCTTTTCAGTCTCATCCACTCTCTCAACATTCTCCTCATCAATTCTTTCTTCATTGTAATCATAGTCTTGTTCACCAACATCTGATCTGTCACCATCATACTCTTCATCCTCAATCCTCCTCTCCTCACTACTTTCCTCTTCATCATCATACTCAGTCATAATCAATTTTAAATTGTCTGCAGTCACACAACTGTTCCATTTTCTTCAATATTTACACTAGAGACAGTTGGTATAGATTCATTCCCCCCCTGTTTTGGGGCAGACGAGGTCTTCTCAACCTCCTGCACCAGGGCTTGAATTCTTAAGTTTGCTTGCATCAACTTCTCTAACAGCATCAAATTCTCCTCTGTCACCTCCTCATTTCTTCTTCTCAACTCAGCATTTTCTTTCAACAAAGTTAGAAGGTCAGTGTCAGTGGGTGATTGTAACACCCCGTAACCGCAGCGGAAACGTAAATGGGATGCAACAGACACATCTGATATCAACATCATTGCTTATAAAGAAAACACCACTACAATAATTTAAACGTATTACATTGTTCCGAGTTTCGTTACCGACTAGGCGTTATCACATAAGTTTTACCAATAGTATGTTAACATGTTTAAAACAAAATATAGACCCTTAAGCTTCCACAAAATAGCACACATCATCAAGCACGTATCACTCATTCCAATTTGGGTGTACCTAGAAAGCATGTAAAGAAAACGGGTCAACTACGAATAGTTGGTGAGTTTCACTAATTTAAATAAACCATGACAAATCATTTTAATAATCATAAATTAATGATGTAATTATGCTGAGCCTACAAGTGAAAACTCTGTTAACCCAGAAACACATTTAATAACCTCTGGGGACACTGTTAACCCAGAAATACATTTAATAACCTCTGGGGACACTGTTAACCCAGAAATACATTTAATAGCCTCTAGGGACACTGTTAACCCAGAAATACATTTAATAACCTCTGGGGACACTGTTAACCCAGAACACTGTTTCGGGCCTTACAATATTAGCAACTCAGACAATTACCATCTTAATACATTACCGTACGATTCCCGTACAATAAACATTATATAAATACATTCATTTCCATGCGATCGGCATGTACTTAAACACTTTGATAAAAACATGCTTTCCGCCCCGGGAAAATATTTAAAACAGTTCAATAAAAAGGGGCTCGTGAAACTCACCTTTTTGTGAGCAAAGATGTAATATCGTGCACAGCTACCGGTCCGGATCTGTAATACGATCCCTAAGTCGTTACTACACAATTTCTATTAATATAACTTAAATTCGTGTTAACCGGTACGTCTGGGGACACTGTTAACCCAGTACCGTACACGATCCGGGGACAATGTTAACCCCGAAACACTTCTCAGGACTTAGATTGTGATATCACTTAGAGTTCTTTAGTCAAAATTACCATTAGTTTGTTTTCTCGTTTTGCGTGCCTAGCACGGTTAACCGTCTTTATGTTTTCAAAAATGAGTTTGGTCACATACGACCCGAAAATAGTTGTTACTTATATTTTAATTAAAGTGGTGAAATTAGAGCTCGGTTTAGACACCCCGTTTGGCCGCGGGGCCCGTTTCCGTCTTTAGTATACCGGAAACTGCTAAATCGGGTAAAATTACCCAAATCATCCGAATTACTTTCGGATGATTTATTTTTACTTGATTAACTTAGTTTCAAGAAAATAGTCCATTTTTAGGGTTTTTATACACCAGTCAGCCCGCTTAGGCGAACTTTGCCGGTTTACGCGTTTTAAGCTTTAAAAGTTTGTTTTTATGTTCTGTTTAGCACAAATAATTATCCGTTTAGTCTCGGATCTTGAAATTTTGCACAAATCAGTTTTTGACAGTAAGGAATTTTATAAAAATATTTCCAGAATTAATTTTTATATTTAACATTTATTTTTCTATTTTTAAACGTCATTTAAACACCAAATATGTCGAAAATACCAAACGACCTTAGAAAAATCCCAAATTTTTCTGGGATGACTCCTGCTATCCACATAGTTCCCAGTAATTTTCACAGAACCAAAAACTCATTTTTCATGCCATTTTCACCAAAACTGAGCGAGAAAAACCCTAGAACTCGTTTTACCGAAAAGTCTACTTAGACTTCTCCAATGGACCTGAAATTTTGTGTGTGACTTTTATATGTTATAAAAAGCTTATCTGAATGTTTCCAGAATTTTTCATGATGTTTAGCTATTTTTCACCATTTTTAGCCAAAACCGAGCATTAAATTCACCAAATATTCATCCTTTATCCAAAAATTACCAAAATTTCACAGATCTCATATTTTCATGTGTAGATCATCTCTGTGAAATTTCATGACCCAACTCAAAGTCTACCACAATCTGTCCAAATCACACAAATCATACGAAAAACCGAACTACCTTGTGTTTCTAGCTTTAGATCGCAAAGATCTTGCTTTCTAGCCTTTGCTAGCAACTAGATATAACACCTACAAGCACAATAACACCACACCAAGCAAGTTATACCCACAATCAAGCCATTCCTTTCATGGTTTCGGTTAAAACACCAAAACAAAGATTTTAACCCTAAAAATTCGTTTTTGACTCTTTTAACTCCTTTCTTGGACCAAGATCCCTTGTATAACTTGTATACATCACTTGATCATCCAAGAATCGGTTTCATCTCGGGTTTTCACCCATTTTTCACTTGAAACCTCATTTTCTCAAGATTTTGGAATTAAAAACCAAGATTAAACCATAATAACATGTTTATACCTTATGATTCTTGCTTAAAAACTTGGGTTTTTGGATGAATGTTGAAGAATGTTGAGAGAAATGTGGAGTTGAAGTGTTAAAAAAAGAAAATGATATGTGTGTGTGCACCATATGGACCGATCGGTCCATGTATGGTGTGGGGGTGGGGCCCACATCTCCAACCTTGGCCACACATTTGGATTGTGTAATCCGGATAATGTTGTGGATAATCTGGTTCAGTTCGTTTTTCGGTTAAACACTTAATTCGGCTTAAAACGAGGCTAAAACGGTCGTTTTTCGGCTTAAAAATAAAATTTATATAAAACCGATTTAAAAACTTTAAAAACTTAAACCATGACATTTATTGACTCAACAGATCATATTGTCGGTAATTGTGCATCTTTTTCGGCTTGATCGATTGTCTCTTGCTTGGTTTGTTATTAAAGGTTTCGTTTAACGTACCGACGTACCATTAAATCGAAATCCTTTTTCTGTGCTATAACTCACTCATCCCGAAGCTTTAATACTTCGTAAACCTTACTAAACATCATATATTTCGTCTATAATGTAATCCCCGATTCGTTCGGGTTTCAATAACCGTTCATCGGTTAATCGTAATTCCAATACGACTAGCTATACATTCGAGTATAATTCGTACTGTGAATCTTATATACTCGTATAAACACATTATAATTCATATATTCGGTATTAAATAACACGTAAATAGTATATTCCGGCTAGGGTATACCTGAATTTGCCGGAATCGTTACATTCTCCCCCCGTTATAAAAATTTCGTCCTCGAAATTTTACGCGTCAACTACTTCCTTTTGAGGAAATAGGTGGGGGTATTTCTTCCGAAATTCGTCCTTTCATTCCCATGTATATTCTGGGCCTCGTTGCGAGTTCCATCTAACTTTGACCAACGAGATCTTATTGTGTCTAAGTTGCTTGATTTTCCCGTCCACTATTTCTATGGGTTCCTCTACGAAATTAAGCTTATCACTTATTTGGACACCCTCTAAGGGTAACACCGATGTCTCATCCGACAGACACCTTTTCAAGTTCGACACGTGAAACACATTGTGAACTGCACTCAGTTCATCAAGCAGTTCTAATCGGTATGCTACAGGATCGATTCTTGCAGTAATGTAGAATGGTCCAATGTATCTAGGGGCTAACTTCCCCGCCTTTCCAAATCTGACTACTCCTTTCCAAGGTGATACTTTCAAATACACTTTATCACCTTTCTCAAATGATAACGGCTTTCTACGGGTATCGGCATAACTCTTCTGCCGATCCCGTGCGGCCTTCAGATTGTTCTTAATTTCAAGGATTTTGCTGGTCGTTTCCTGGACCAGATCTGATCTAATAACCTGTGTGTCGCCCACTTCAGTCCAGCAGAGTGGTGATCGGCACTTCCGTCCATACAATGCTTCATACGGTGCTGCTTTTATACTGCTATGGTAACTGTTATTATAGGAAAATTCAACGAGCGGGAGATGTTGATCCCAATTTTCCTTAAAATCCAGTACGCATGCACGAAGCAAATCCTCCAGGGTTTGAATGGTCCTCTCAGACTGACCGTCGGTCTGAGGGTGGTAAGCTGTGCTTAGATTAATACGCGTTCCCAGCGCTTCTTGCACAGCTTGCCAAAGCTTGGAGGTGAAATGGCTATCCCGATCGGAGATGATTGAGATGGGTATCCCATGACGAGACACAATTTCATTTATATAAATCTGCGCAAGTCTCTCTGTGTTATAATTATTTCTAATCGGGATAAAATGTGCTGTTTTGGTTAATCGATCCACGATTACCCAAATTGCATCATGTCCTCGGGACGTCTTAGGGAGATGTGTCACAAAATCCATCGTGATCTGCTCCCACTTCCATTTAGGAATTTCCGGTTGTTGTAACATCCCCGAGGGTTTCTGGTGCTCCGCCTTAACCCTCGCACACGTCGTACACTTGTCGACGTAGGTGGCTATATCCTTTTTCATACCCGGCCACCAGTAGAACTCCTTCACATCCTTGTACATCTTATCCGATCCCGGATGTATGGAATATTTCGATTTATGCGCTTCGTCCATGATTAATTCACGAAGGTCATGGAGGGTCGGGATCCAAATCCGATTTTTGAAATAAGGAATTTCGTCCTCGCGCCGTTCGAAATTCTTCTCATTACCGTAAAGTCCTTCTTTTTCCATTTGTTCCTCTTTCAACGACTCGCGTTGAGCGACTCGAATCAAATCCGAAAGGTTCGACTGGACTATCATCCCCAACGCTCGCACTCGTAATGGCTTAACCCGATCCTTCCTACTCAAGGCATCGGCTACGACGTTAGCTTTGCCGGGGTGATAACGGATGTCACAGTCATAGTCGCTTAATAACTCGACCCATCTGCGTTGCCTCATATTTAGTTCTTTCTGATCGAATATGTGTTGCAAACTTTTATGATCGGTGAAGATGGTGCACTTTGTACCATGGAGATAATGTCTCCAGATTTTAAGTGCGAAGATAACTGCTCCCAGTTCTAAGTCATGAGTAGTGTAATTTTTTCCTCGTGTATTTTTAACTGTCGAGAAGCATAGGCTATAACCTTATTATTTTGCATCAACACGCATCCTAACCCTCTCCGGGATGCGTCACAATACACGACAAAACCATCGTCTCCGTCGGGGAGACTTAAGATTGGCGCTTGGCACAATCTTTGTTTTAGCGTTTGAAACGCCGTTTCCTGCCCTTCACCCCATTCATACTTTCGATCCTTTTGGGTTAGAAGGGTTAAAGGTTGGGCAATGCTGAAAAGTTCTCAATAAATCGACGATAATATCCAGCTAAGCCTAAGAATTGGCGGATTTCCTTTGGCGATTTAGGCGCTTCCAATTCTTAACTGCTTCAACCTTACTTGGATCAACGTGTATTCCTTGATGGTTTATGACGTGACCAAGGAATTGCACTTCTTGTAACCAGAAGTTACACTTGGAGAATTTTGCATACAACTTCTCCTGGTTTAGAAGCTCTAAAATTGATCTTAAGTGTTGCTCGTGATCTCTTTACTCTTCAAGTATATCAAAATATCGTCAATAAACACAATGACGAATTTATCGAGGTAGGGTTTACAGACTCGATTCATGAGATCCATGAACACTGCTGGCGCATTTGTTAGCCCAAAAGGCATAACTAAGAACTCGTAATGACCGTAACGAGTCTGGAATGCGGTTTTTGGGATATCCTCCTCCTGGATTCTAACCTGATGGTATCCCGATCTAAGATCTATTTTTGAGAAGTAGCTCGCACCTTGTAGCTGGTCGAACAGATCATCGATTCGGGGGAGAGGATACCTATTTTTGATTGTCAACTTGTTCAATTCCCTGTAATCAATGCACATTCTAAGGCTCCCGTCCTTCTTTTTCACGAATAGTACAGGTGCACCCCACGGGGAATAACTGGGACGTATAAATCCTTTATCCAACAATTCCTGCAACTGGTTGGATAATTCTTGCATCTCGGATAGTGCAAGTCGGTAGGGCGCCTTAGCAACAGGGCCAGCTTGAGGTAATAAGTCGATTCTGAATTCGACCTGTCGGGTTGGCGGTAATCCAGGAAGTTCCTCTGGGAAAACTTGTGGAAATTCGCGTACCACTGGGATATCGTCCACCCGTTTTTCCTCAGGATCCGTGGCCGTCAAGCTCGCTAGATACGCCACGCATCCCTGGCGTATATATTTTAACACCTTGAGGTGGGATACAAACGGTATCATATTGCCCGACTTCTCACCCTGCACTAATACCTCTTCGTCATCCGACACCCGGATCTTGACGATTTTCTTTTCACAGTTTATTTCTACTTTTTTACGTGCTAACCAATCCATTCCCACTATCACGTCAAAACTACCCAATTCTACCGGTAACAAGTCAATCAGAAAGGATTGTTCGTTCAGAATAAAAGGGCAATTCCGAACTATCTGATTAACTATCATGGTTTTACCGTTAGCGACTTCTACGGTGTAAGGTTCTATGGTTTCACCAATTGGAAGGTTTGCTATCGACAGGAATTTAACGGAAACAAAACTTCTATCGGCGCCTGTATCAAATAATACAGAAGCGTAATGATCAGAGACGAGGAATGTACCTGTCACTACACTGGGGTCCTGGCGTGCTTCGTTCGCCCCCATCACGAATGCTCGGCCTCGCGCCGGATTGGACGACGATGCCTGACCCGCGGTTTGCCGCCCATTTCCTCCCTGGTTCAGTTTCGGACAGTTTCTCTTGAAGTGCTCTGTGCTGCCGCATTCAAAGCAAGCACGGCTGGTGGTCATCACTTGATTTCCTTGTGGGTTTGGTTGTCGGGCTGGTTGGGTCCTAAATGGCTGCGCACGGATAGGTTGCGGTTGTCGGTTCAGGTTGTTCAGGTTTGTCCTACAACTCGGTGCGTAGTGCCCAATCCTGCCGCACCGGTGGCACACCACTTCTTTGCACATGCCACCATGGTGTTAACCGCATTTCCCACACTTAGGAAACGTTCCCTTCTGCGGTTCTTGCCTTCCGCCTGAACTAGTCATGGCGTAGTTCTGGCAGTGGGCCTAGCACGTTTACCTTGCTGCTTTTCCTGGATCCTATGGTCATGTGTACCCCGCTTTCCCCCAGCGGACTCTCCCGCCACCTTCAGTGACCCGCTCCTTACGAAATCATACGTGACGATACCAGCTTGCGTTACCGCACCCTCATACGTCTGGTGTCCCCCAGAATTGACTATACTCCTTACAACTGGAGTTAGCCCCCAAATATAACGCTCAACCCTCTTCGACTCTGGGGTGACCAACCATGGTACCAATCGCGACAACTCATTAAACCGGTTCGTATAACCCAAATGGTCTACCCCCTGCATCTCCAGGTTCCACAATTCATTTTCTAATTTTTGCAATTCGTTTTTCGGGCAGAAATGTTCCAGTACAAGAGCCTTGAGCTCTGTCCAGGTCATGCGGTGTGTCGCCGCCTGACCCCGGGTCTGCACTATCGTGTTCCACCATGTCAAGGCATGGTCCGTGAATGTGCAGGTAGCATACTTAACAACACAATCGTCGGGGCAGTTGCTGATATTCACAACGGATTCTATTTTCTCCATCCACTTAACCAACCCATTTGGTCCTTCAGACCCGCTAAACTCTAGAGGTTTGCACAACATAAAGTCTTTGATCGAACATCCCCTGGATGCACGAATCGGTTCAGTACGGTTCGTCTCTACCGTAGGTATAGGGCCATTACTGTCTGTAACGACCACCCTAGGCGGTGCGTCATTACTCGGAATCGTGTTGTCATTCTGTGGAGGATTAACATTTTGTTCCCCGTCATTATTGGTGGTCGTTTGATTGCTCGGAGGGGCTGGATTGGTCGAATTGTTAATACTGGCGGCGATGCGCGATACTATATCCGGTATCGCCGCCTCTAACTGTTGAGCAATCAAACGGCTCACGTCCACTTCCGACAATTGGGCTGAACGTTTTGGTGCCATTCTACACAACATCAAGAAAATATATATAATTAATACAAGTTCCAATCATAAAACACAACAAACATTCCATTCATTAATAAACATTAGTACATATTACATCCATGTCAGTTCACATACTTTCCTGTCATCATTACATAAGTTAAGTTTTCCTACATAGGGCCTATGTCGGCATCATCTCGACATAACCCACAATGGGTCAGTGCTTGAATGATACCCAAAAGTATCTATAACGATATACCCCAAAAGAGACCCCCCTAAGGGCCAGTGGTTGTATTATAACTACCCAAGATTCACTCTATGTTAGCATCACCACTAACTGCTTACACAGAGTATCAAAAAGCGGTCCCTGTCTACTCCCATCCTAACACAACTAAACACGGTGGTATACCCAAACCCACCAAACACCGCCACCAAACACCACCATCACAGCCAGCATAACCCGGATCCGCGTCTCCATCCGGCCGATCATCCACTGGGAGTATGAGCACTCCCTCTTCAGCTGCGAAATCGCATACTGGTGGTCCAGTATGCAGTCCCCTAGGTACATCCGCCTCTGTACCCCCCACCGTCAAGGCGGCGGAGTGCTCATTCACCTGTTCGGTGAGCACTCGTAGCCACGCCGCCGCGTCCCTCTCCTGCCTAGGGAGACCCCACACAGGTGGAGTCACAGGCTCGGGCTGGGAGCGGGAGGACTCGCCCCTGCGGGTAGCAGGTCTGGGTGGGGGCGAGGTAGGTGGGACCTGCGGAATACTGATCCGCGCCGTGAGGCGGGGTCCGAATCCAGGAGGGATAGGGACGGCCTGTGGTGCGGGTGGGGTAGGAGATCTAGCAATCCTGGCAGGGGAGGACTGGCTAGAGCTCCTAACACTAGCCTCGCTAGGCTCAGAGCTGGATGATACGGGGAGGCTCCCAGAGTTCCCGGAGCTGACTTCCTCCGGGTCCTCCTCCATCGATACACTAGGTGTTCTTGACATTCTAACCTACACACAAGTTAACAAACATATAGTTCTTTCCATAGTGTAAATCGTAATCAAATTAATATACACTTACTTATACAACTTGACCACACACAATATTATCATATATTTGCACATATGTTGCCAATTTTTACCTATTAAAGTCCCCCGTGACTTCCCCTGAATTCCCTCGTGCGGACAAGTCTGTTATTATGTTCCGGACCATAATAACTCACTTGTCCATCCAAGTTCATCCAGACCTCGTCACAATAAATTATTAGTTGATATTCAGATCCTATAACACTTGAGCTACTGGTTATATTTTAGGTATCTTTTAAAGACATCCTAATTCTTTATAACCAATGGCTCTGATACCAAGTTCTGTAACACCCCGTAACCGCAGCGGAAACGTAAACGGGATGCAACAGACACATCTGATATCAACATCATTGCTTATAAAGAAAACACCACTACAATAATTTAAACGTATTACATTGTTCCGAGTTTCGTTGCCGACTAGGCGTTATCACATAAGTTTTACCAATAGTACGTTAACATGTTTAAAACAAAATATAGACCCTTAAGCTTCCACAAAATAGCACACATCATCAAGCACGTATCACTCATTCCAATTTGGGTGTACCTAGAAAGCATGTAAAGAAAACGGGTCAACTACGAATAGTTGGTGAGTTTCACTAATTTAAATAAACCATGACAAATCATTTTAATAATCATAAATTAATGATGTAATTATGCCGAGCCTACAAGTGAAAACTCTGTTAACCCAGAAACACATTTAATAACCTCTGGGGACACTGTTAACCCAGAAATACATTTAATAGCCTCTGGGGACACTGTTAACCCAGAAATACATTTAATAGCCTCTGGGACACTGTTAACCCAGAAATACATTTAATAGCCTCTGGGGACACTGTTAACCCAGAAATACATTTAATAACCTCTGGGGACACTGTTACCCAGAACACTGTTTCGGGCCTTACAATATTAGCAACTCAGACAATTACCATCTTAATACATTACCGTACGATTCTCGTACAATAAACATTATATAAATACATTCATTTCCATGCGATCGGCATGTACTTAAACACTTTGATAAAAACATGCTTTCCGCCCCGGGAAAATATTTAAAACAGTTCAATAAAAAGGGGCTCGTGAAACTCACCTTTTTGTGAGCAAAGATGTAATATCGTGCACAGCTACCGGTCCGGATCTGTAATACGATCCCTAAGTCGTTACTACACAATTTCTATTAATATAACTTAAATTCGTGTTAACCGGTACGTCTGGGGACACTGTTAACCCAGTACCGTACACGATCCGGGGACAATGTTAACCCTGAAACACTTCTCAGGACTTAGATTGTGATATCACTTAGAGTTCTTTAGTCAAAATTACCATTAGTTTGTTTTCTCGTTTTGCGTGCCTAGCACGGTTAACCGTCTTTATGTTTTCAAAAATGAGTTTGGTCACATACGACCCGAAAATAGTTGTTACTTATATTTTAATTAAAGTGATGAAATTAGAGCTCGGTTTAGACACCCCGTTTGGCCGCGGGGCCCGTTTCCGTCTTTAGTATACCGGAAACTGCTAAATCGGGTAAAATTACCCAAATCATCCGAATTACTTTCGGATGATTTATTTTTACTTGATTAACTTAGTTTCAAGAAAATAGTCCATTTTTAGGGTTTTTATACACCAGTCAGCTCGCTTAGGCGAACTTTGCCGGTTTACGCGTTTTAAGCTTTAAAAGTTTGTTTTTATGTTCTGTTTAGCACAAATAATTATCCGTTTAGTCTCGGATCTTGAAATTTTGCACAAATCAGTTTTTGACAGTAAGGAATTTTATAAAAATATTTCCAGAATTAATTTTTATATTTAACATTTATTTTTCTATTTTTAAACGTCATTTAAACACCAAATATGTCGAAAATACCAAACGACCTTAGAAAAATCCCAAATTTTTCTGGGATGACTCCTGCTATCCACATAGTTCCCAGTAATTTTCACAGAACCAAAAACTCATTTTCATGCCATTTTCACCAAAACCGAGCTAGAAAAACCCTAGAACTCGTTTTACCGAAAAGTCTACTTAGACTTCTCCAATGGACCTGAAATTTTGTGTGTGACTTTTATATGTTATCAAAAGCTTATCTGAATTTTTCCAGAATTTATCATGATGTTTAGCTATTTTTCACAAATTTTAGCCAAAACCGAGCATTAAATTCACCAAATATTCATCCTTTATCCAAAAATTACCAAAATTTCACAGATCTCATATTTTTATGTGTAGATCATCTCTGTGAAATTTCATGACCCAACTCTAAGTCTACCACAATCTGTCCAAATCACACAAATCATACGAAAAACCGAACTACCTTGTGTTTCTAGCGTTAGATCGCAAAGATCTTGCTTTCTAGCCTTTGCTAGCAACTAGATATAACACCTACAAGCACAATAACACCACACCAAGCAAGTTATACCCACAATCAAGCCATTCCTTTCATGGTTTCGGTTAAAACACCAAAACAAAGATTTTAACCCTAAAAATTCGTTTTTGACTCTTTTAACTCCTTTCTTGGACCAAGATCCCTTGTATAACTTGTATACATCACTTGATCATCCAAGAATCGGTTTCATCTCGGGTTTTCACCCATTTTTCACTTGAAACCTCATTTTCTCAAGATTTTGGAATTAAAAACCAAGATTAAACCATAATAACATGTTTATACCTTATGATTCTTGCTTAAAAACTTGGGTTTTTGGATGAATGTTGAAGAATGTTGAGAGAAATGTGGAGTTGAAGTGTTAAAAAAAGAAAATGATATGTGGTGTGCACCATATGGACCGATCGGTCCATGTATGGTGTGGGGGTGGGGCCCACATCTCCAACCTTGGCCACACATTTGGATTGTGTAATCCGGATAATGTTGTGGATAATCTGGTTCAGTTCGTTTTTCGGTTAAACACTTAATTCGGCTTAAAACGAGGCTAAAACGGTCGTTTTTCGGCTTAAAAATAAAATTTATATAAAACCGATTTAAAAACTTTAAAAACTTAAACCATGACATTTATTGACTCAACACATCATATTGTCGGTAATTGTGCATCTTTTTCGGCTTGATCGATCGTCTCTTGCTTGGTTTGATATTAAAGGTTTCGTTTAACGTACCGACGTACCATTAAATCGAAATCCTTTTTCTGTGCTATAACTCACTCATCCCGAAGCTTTAATACTTCGTAAACCTTACTAAACATCATATATTTCGTCTATAATGTAATCCCCGATTCGTTCGGGTTTCAATAACCGTTCATCGGTTAATCGTAATTCCAATACGACTAGTTATACATTCGAGTATAATTCTTACTGTGAATCTTATATACTCGTATAAACACATTATAATTCATATATTCGGTATTAAATAACACGTAAATAGTATATTCCGGCTAGGGTATACCTGAATTTGCCGGAATCGTTACAGTGATGTTGAAGTTGGTGATGTGGTGAAATTTTCAAACTCAGGTTGTTATGTCGGTGTGAGTTTGGAATAAGGATGGTGGTGGTGATTGTGTATGAGGTGGGCTTGAAATGAATGGATAAGAATGACTTGGGCTAAATGTTGGTGGTGTTTGTGGTGTTTGTTTGGTGTGGTGGTGTCTGTGGTGGTGTTGGAATAGGCTGATCAATTTGCTCAAATTGCTCCCCCTGATCAGGTGCAACAATGTCCATAGCTACCCCAGCTCCTCCATCATCTCCATTCACATCATCATCTCCATCATTAGAGTCATCATCATCACTCTCAACATCATCAACTTCTTCCTCCTCTGATCTTAAATCAGGCACAGGCATCACATCCAAATTATGGTCTAACAACCATGGTAAAATTTCAAAAGGAACTTTAGCATTGAATCGATTGGCCACACCCGGATTCTTAATTCTCTTGTAAGTGTCAGGGTTCTGGAGTAGGTGGGTTATGCCAAGAGTGGGTAGATCTTGCAATTCTTGATTAAATTATCTGTAGAAACCTTGGATACTGCAAAAATCTATCTACCTCAGCCATCTATAAATTTCCCACCATGCCTTCAAATATCATCTTTGAAAAGTTAAAAGGCAGATCATATACAATACCAATAGTGGCATTAGCTAGATCATGACTCATTAGAGTCATGACCCCTTCCGTGGAGCAAACCCTTGTATCACATGGTGTATCAAAAATCTGTACAACATAGGGAACATTCCCTTTTGAAATTGCCCCTCATGTACTGTCCCCTGATATCCCATCGTCTGTTCAAAAATTCTCATCAGGTGATCAGTATTAAAGTTTATATGGTTATGATCTTCATCGCGCAACTGCAAGCAACGTCTAATCATTCTTTTAGTGACTTGTATCTCTTGTCTTACAACTGTTGCTTCAATTCTCCGACCATTACCATCATCAACTAGTCTTGCAGATCTCCAGAAATCCAATGAATGATTTCTATAGATAATAGGACTTTCAGTGAAAGCAAAGCTGACATTTGATCGAGCCATCCATGTAATCATTGGTGCCACCGGCTCATTGTCAGGTGTGACTTGCAGAAGTGCACACATATTGTGTTTCTTCTCAAAAACATACTTAGGTTGAACTTCTTCTTCTTCTGCCATATCTGAACAATACAATCAAACTTATTCAAAATGAAATTAGTCATAAAGTTCAGTACTTTAGATAATTTCAATGTATAAAAATGAAGAAGAAAGTGAGAAATTTCATCAAGAACCTGTTCTTCGACAAATTTATAACCTAAACACATAAACAGAGTATTAGTAATAAGATACATAATCAAAACCCATTCTAGTCTAATCGCGACCGGAAAACACATTAATGTTGCTTACCGAGTCGGAATTAGAGGGCTGATACAAGTTAGGGTTTGGATTGAAGCAAAATGCGATAAGTCGATTAGATTTCTTTGCGAGTAAGCAGTTTGCAGTGGAAGGAGAGAGAAGGAAAAGTAATGTTGAAAATTTTGCCTAACTCCCTCTTATATACCTTTTGAAAGTGAGTTTTAAATGCTCTTTGTCTTTTTGTGAATTATTAGCTGTCATACAGTAACATTATCCACTTGATATATTAAAAACAATTATTATATCTTTTGAGGTAGTAAAACCTTACTCGGAAATATTCTTTTCAAAGTCTACTCGGTATACATCCACTTACAAAGCTTACCCGGTCAAACTTTGCTTGGAAAATTTTCATTTTTGAATACACAAAGTTTGCCCGAATCCTTCTATTTATAACCTTGCTCGATCAAGATAATTAATTTAAAGTAAGACATAATGAAGAAAGCTTACCCGAAATACTAGATTTCTTGAGAATTTAATCACAAGATAAATAATCAAGTATAAACATCAAATAAACATCCTTACTAGGAATCAATCAAGACACCCATATAGATTCTCAATTTCAAATTAAAACTTATCTAGCATAAACCCTAATAAGAATCATAATCAATTTTATCATACTAAATAACATATTCAATCAAGCATACTTGAAAACATAGTGTGCCCGAGCAACCATTCAAGAGAATAGTGTGCTAGAACACCTTTCTAATGCAAAGTATACCCGAATAACCTTCATATAGT